>NW_026705327.1:0-600000 GCF_029867415.1 Vicia villosa
GAGAATGCCCGAGTCATGAGGGCATGAACTCAAGTTTCCCCTGCAAGTCCTGGAGAAACTTTTTCCTTCAAGACAACAACCCATGTAGAGAGATTTCCCCAAGCAAGTCAACAGATGGTAGTCTCCCTCAAGGAGATAGTTTGTTCACTTTTGGAATCCCTCAACTGAGAATCTCCTGCAGAGCAACGCTCGACAGTCTTTTTCAGATAAGATAGTCTGCTTCACATTCCGGAACTCCCTACAGGTCTGGTATTTCCCCAGCAAGGTCGAGAGATGCCATCTTCTTTTTCGTCAAAGAAAATAATTCAGAATCTCCCAGCAGATCGACAAATGATTCCCCAACAGAATCAGTGAATGGTAGTCTTCATCCAGAAGATAGTTCATGATCCCCAGCGGAGTCAACAAATGGTAGTCTTTCCCCAAGGAAAGACAGTTTGTCTGTTAAATACTCAAGAGATCGACAAATGGTAGTTTCTTCAAACAGTTTGTCTGTTTCAGGGATGTTTAGTTCCCCACAGAGTCAATAAATGGTGGTTTTCCCCTTAGGAAAACAGTTTGTTGATTCCCCAGGCACCAATCGACGAATGGCAGTTTTCACCCCGAAAACAGTTCGTCTGCCTTCAAAACAAAGTCATTAGCCCCTCAAAAGAGCGCGGGCCCATATGACAATCTTTCAAAGATGCCAAGTCAAAAGGGAAGGTGGTGAAGTTTCTTTATTACCGTCAAATGGTATCTTACCTCCAAGTGCTGGTAAGAAGTTTGATGAGGAAACAAACCTTTGAAGTTTCTTTATTTACCGTCAAATGGTATCTCATCTCCAAGTGCTGATGAGAAGTTTGATGAGGAAACAAACCTTTGAAGTTTCTTTATTACCGTCAAATGGTATCTCATCTCCAAGTGCTGATGAGAAGTTTGATGAGGAAACAAATCTTTGAAGTTTCTTTATTTACCGTCAAATGGTACCTTACCTCCAAGTGCTGGTAAGAAGTTTGATGAGGAAACAACCTCTTTGAAGTTTCTTTATTACCGTCAAATGGTATCTTATCTCCAAGTGCTGATGAGAAGTTTGACGAGGAAACAAACCTTTGGAAATTTTCTCTTTATCTGAGATATTGTCCAAGCGCAACCGAGACCAGTTTCGAGATATGGACATCCGGAACGAGGAAAGGTTGTTTACCTTTTTCTAAGTATCAGCACTTAGTTAAAGGAGATGGATTGCGCATCCTACATTGCCATCCATTCACCAGAATCCACATCAAGTATTTCTGCAGGAGTTTGTCTCCTCATTCCCCGCCAAGCGCGACAACAGGATCAAATCATGCAAAGATTTTATCAATTACAACATCTCAGGAGCGCCCAAAATTCGGGCATTCTTTGATATTTAAGTCTCTTTTACGCAGGAGAGATCGAGATCTCAATCTCTCTCCCTCCAGATAAAAGAAACTTAAATAGGGGCATCTGTCATACCCTAATTTTTGACCCCCCTGAGATGACATATCTTCAGGATTTTTCATCAGGTCAAGACAAGTACCTAGAGCAGTCATTTCTCCATCTGGTACCTAATCGAGGATGCTCAAAGACAAGAAAGCTCAGGCAAAGGATCAATCAATACAAGGACTAGTCTCTAATACAATCATGGGGCTCAAAAACTTCACTTTTCTCATCTATGATTGATTAGACATCCAGTCATATGAGTACAGGTTTACTCAGGTCACCAGACTAGGGTTTTGAGCCTATCAAGGACTGAAATCAGGGATCACATTTGGGAAACCCTAAAAAACCTCAGAGGGTCATTCAAAGACATCAATCATCTTCAAATAACTCATATTACAAGGTCTACTGGACATCACACTTCAATTCAAAGTCTACAGTCATTACTTTCACATGGTCGACAAATTAGGGTTTTGACCTAATTCACCAAGATAGTTGACTTCTGATCAGGGCATGAATCCAAAACTCAAGACATGATTCAAGGATCTCTACTACCTCCATATAATCCATTTATATCATTCATTTGGGGAGAAGATCTTATTTCTACACAAAAGCCCAAAAATTCACTTTGTCAGGAAAAAGTCAACTGTGAAGGATCATCATTGACTTTTAAGGTTTTTGGTCAAAAAATGACTTTCAAAGATCAATATCATCAATATATGGATGTCAAAGTCATTTGGCCAAAGAAATTCAAAGAAATTCATCAAGGAGCGAAAAGTCGGGAATTAGGGTTTTTGAAGGCATGGTGAGATCTCAAAATTTCACCTACACAACTCAAAAAACTTCCAACATGAAAGTTGTAGATCTTGCAAAATAAAACAACATCTTACAAAGGAACTTTTTTCAAAAGATCAACCATTTATGAAGTTTTGGAAATTTTGAAGTTTAGGTCATAAACACTTAGAAATTTTTCTAAGTGTTTTAACCTAGTTTTCATCCAACTTTGGGCTCATTTTTCACAAATTTCCTAAATGATTCTGAAGAAGACATAAACTAATGATTTGAAGTAGATGTTTAGGGCTTTCCAAATTGTGTTCAACCTTCTCCAAATTCAATTTGAGCTAGGAGTTATGCTTGTTCGGAGTTGGCCTCATGAAGTAAAATTATAGGTCATGGGCACTTTTGGACTTTGCAAATTTTGTGCAAATAACCTCTCTTATGGATGCTACACGACCCATAACACATCTGAAACCATGCCATGCATTCATTTTCACCATGCCATAAGGATTGAAGAAGATTCTAAAAACAAGAACATGTGATTATGTAATGATTACATTTTGTGAATTTATGGCAAATTGATGAATCACCCAAGGAATCTTCTCACCAACCAATTAGAGCTCATTTCTGGCTCAGAATTGTCCCCTAAGATCAAGCAAAATCGAGGGCTAGGGGATTGATCAAATGGAATCAAAATTCTCATCATTGCATAAGAGATATTTGCAAAATTCCTTCATGGCTAAGAAAGCAAATCAACTTCACTAAGGAAGCTCACTCCTCTGCAGCTATACTGATCCATTTGCCTATAAATACAGATGCATTCCTCATTCAAAAACACACCAAAGCAACCATATTCCTTGCTTTCTCTTTCTCTCCTCTTGTTCATTGTTTTTCAAAGTTCTTTGGCAAGAAGAATCGATTTCTTCAAACCAGAGCTTATCTTTGGGAAGTGAGCATTCTAACATCTCAAGGGAGGTCATTTGAGGTGATCCAAGCACCTGGATCACTTCTGTAAGTGGAGGAACACCATTGTTGCTCTCACTTTGGAGCACTTGCAGTTGGAGGTCCATGGAGTGATTCAGAAGGTTTCAAGGCAAGCCAATCATCCAGACACACTCCTCAGGTCATAGTGAAGCTAACCAGATGGCTGCAGCTCATCTGTAACTCCAAATTCAACAACCTTCATGTTCACTTGAAGCTGAAATCGAGGGAGGTCCATAGAACAATTCAGAAGGATTCAGGCTACAATAAGCATCCAGTTAGCATCATTGAGTCTCAGGGAAGCTATTGAGATCATTCATTCAAGCCCAGGTGCCCTCAATCATCCTCACGACCTCCATTTTCAGAGGTAAGTTTCTGAACTTCACCTCTATAATTTAAGTACTCTTTGTGAAATAGCTCGATTCTATCTTGTTCAGCATCATCAGAGGATTGAAAACCCTCTATCATCATCCATTTATCTTTCAGTATAGTCATTTAATTTGATTTTGAAATTTTAGGGTTCTTCACGATTTCTGGTAAATTAGTTAGATGTAGTTAATATTAGTTTATGTTAGTTACATATTTAGAATCGTGAGTGAAATTAGAGCAAGTTTCGTGTTTACATCATGGCAAATGATTGAGAAATGAGTGAGTTCAGAAATTCAAATTCATAGAGCTTGAGGTTGAAGACGAAGATGGTGGTGGCGCGCAAAATTCAAATCTCAGGGCAGAGTTTATTTTATTTTGAGTGGTATGCGTTTTATTAATGACTAAACAACTTGCCCTAGTGGCCACACATGCGCCCTTAGTATCATCATGCCACAAGTCTGGGGTTCGAATCCCCCTCGCCCCAGACTTTTTGATTCTTTTATTTTTTAAGGATTTACAACTTGTTTTGAAATATGACCAAATGGAGGCAAGTCACTAACACTGAGCGCGCGTTGGCTCAGTGGTGTTGTTTTGGACTGGTGACCTCAAGGGCGTGGGTTCAAACCCTCCAAGGGCCAAAACTTTTTTTTAACACTAATTTCTTTCATTTTCTCTTCACAACTTCACATATTTATTTAACCTATCAAAATAAATCATTTTCATTTCATTTTTCACACACTTTTTATTTAACATATCTATTTTGTGAATAATCAAAAAAATCATAAAAAATATTATTTATTTCATGTATTTTAATTAGGTTTAAAATAGTATGTTTTAAATGTTTTCTTAAATACTTTAAAATATATATATTCATTTTGTTTTAACCTAATTACTTTGAGAATAATGTTATGATAAAAACCCTATTTATTTAGGTCTTAATTAGGTATAGATTTCATCTTTGCCTTAATTAAGTTGACTTTTGTCAATCTACAAAATTGTTTTCAATCTCCGATTAAACAGACGATTAAGGTTTTCAAACAACAAAACCTTATATCATTTCAATCTTTTCTTCAACTGTTTTCATAAACAGTAAATCTTTTTTAAGTGGGCCTCTAATAGAGTGTAAGTCCCAAACACCTTCTCTTCTTAGCTTGTTTTCAAAACTGTATTTTCAAAATCTTCTTTCTGTTTTCAAAACATTCTTCTGGTATTTGAAGGGCATTATTCCCGGTGAAACTCTTCAGATACCTATGAGACCTTTGTCCATCTTCACTTCTTCTGTTTTCAAAAACCATTAACTGTTTATCATATACATTCAACTGTTATCAACAAAAACAACAAAAATTACTGTTGAGGCTCTGTACATACTTCTTCAATGGCCTCCACTCCATCCAGGTTAGGCTTTACAAGCTTTCAATTTACAGTCTTTATTTAAATTACTGTCAAATATAAACTGTGCATATATTAGTTTAGAACTACGTTTGAGTATAAACCTTAGGACAGTTAAACTATATATATATATTATAAGAATATGACCTAGGATTGAGAATGTCTTCCCGGTGAAGGCTCTTTCCTAATTAGAGATCTGTAGTTCAAACCCCCAAGATGAATTATTCCCGGTGAAACATCTTGGCAAAAACCTTAGAATCCAAAAATATAGGACACATCCACCCAAAGAGGAATTATTCCCGGTGAAACCTCTTACCCATTTGCTTAGAGCCAAAATAAGTTCAAAACTACATAAGCTTTCTCTTGTGCTATAACAAGGACCCTCGATTAGCCTCCTCTTGGGCTTTGTACAAGGACCCACAGGCTTCTTAAAAGCATTTCCAGCTTCCTCTTGAGCTTGTATACAAGGACCCATCAGGTTTCTTATAAACATAGGAACAGGTCTTTAGTCACCTTTTAGCCTACCCTGGTGAGTTTCTTCCAATTTAAAACCCGACTTTAAACAAGCTAAGTTTGTCTCAATTTCACATTGAGTACATTTTTGGAATGAGAGACATGGACAGTCTCTGTCACCCTTATCTTCATCAATCCTCCTTAGTAGAGTCTAGGATCTATGTTTTGGTCATCCTCAGCATTGAGTCAGCCTTCATCTTGGGCTTTAAACAAAGAGTCTCCACTAGATAATCTCTCTGCCATTCATTTTAATAAAAATCCCTGGAAAGGGTTAGCTTCCACACATTCCTTCAAAACCCCTGGAAAGGGTTAGCCTCCAAAGTCAATTAAAATCAACCCATCATTTTAATAAAAACCCCTGGAAAGGGTTAGCCTCCAAAGTTAATTAATAAAAATGTCAAAATAAATAAAGATTCATTTCTCTTAGGAGATAATTTCCCCAAAAGAGTCAAAACCCCTGGAAAGGGTCAGCCTCCAAAAAACATGATAAAGTCAGTCTTTTAACAGACAAATTCACCAGCTGAGTCAAAATCCCTGGAAAGGGTTAGTTTCCAAAGAAAAACAGTCCTTTTTTTTCTCCAGTAGAGTCAAAACCAACAAAAACAGTTAGCCTCAACCTTGGGCTTCATACAAGGCACCCAAGCAATAAAACTCCCCTGTCAAGAGTCAGCCTCAACCTTGGGCATTATACAAGGCAGATAATAGAGTCTCCCCAGTGAGTTCTTCATCACTCAGTAGCCACAACCTTGGGCTTTGTACAAGGCAGATAAACCATATTTTCATGTGTCAAAGATTCCTAACACTTAGGATCTTTCCCCATATAGTCATCAATACTTAGTTCATTTAAAAGTCCGCCACAACCTTGGGCTTTGTACAAGGCAGAAAATAGTGTTTTTCCCTAGCTAAAGTTAGCCACAACCTTGGGCTTTGTACAAGGCACATAAATAGAGTCTCCCTAAGTAGAGTCAGCCTCAATTCTGGGCTTTGTACAGAACACAAAAATACCCTGTAATTAATCCCCAGTGGAGTCACCTCCCAGAGTCAATAATTAATTAATCAATCAAAAAGCCTCAAGCTTGGGCCTCATACAAGCCAGCTAAAAGTCAAATCTTTTATACAGTAGATAGACATAGCTTATCTCCATAGAAAGATATTTTTACTACTCTACCACATTCAAACAAACAAACATTTCATTTCAATTTTAATCAAGTCTCCCATTTAGGATTTTGAAAGGCATGAGCTGGCAGTAAAACCCAGACATGTGGTAACTTTCCCTAATTTGGATGAGCATCTTTCTTTCATTTAAGAGGCATTTGACTGGTATACTTGCACATACACAAGTAAGGTCCCCCTCTTGAATGAAATGAATTCAGTTATTCTGTCACTCCTTTAAATGTTTGTGGTAGAATAGTACAAATACCTCTCTGTAGAGATAATTTCATGTCTCTTTACTGTAAACAGAGATTTAATTCCAAGCTTCAACCTCGAGCTTTAAGCAAGGCACCAAAAATAATTAATTTCCCTAGTTAGTTCCCCGAACTACATTAAGCTCTGACTTCCACTAGGGATATGTAGGCATGAGGTTCACAAGGAATCTCAGCGAGCTAATAAAATACCAAAAATAGTCAGTTTGTCTGTCTGTCTGTCTTTTAAAATCAATTCAATTCTCTCTCCTAATACAAAGGAGAAACTTTCCCAATCATTAGCAAACACAAACACAATGACACAGAGAAGGTTCCTGTAGAGTACTACAGATATGTAGGGTGTTTAAACACTTCCCTATGTATAACCGACCTCCCGGACTCCAGAATTTCTAGTCTAGGTGTAAATCCCCACACTTAGCAAACTCCTAGGGTTTAGTTGAGATCTTTTTTCCCCTTTCCTACTCGTAGGACAAATAAGAAAGTTCGTGTGATATCGTAGGAAGAACTGAAATAAAATTCATCCCACCACGGGCGCATTCTCCTTCCAAATTTCGCGTGAAGGGTTTAGCGTGCCGTCCTCCCAAGTGAAACGGGGAGGTAAAAGAAAACGACACCACAGGGAGATATTAGGCGCAACGGTGAATGTTTTCAATGATCGGAAAAAATGGTGTACATGTAAGATTAACACTTCAATGCTTAAGTCCATAAAGTAAGAGAGATGAAATATGCAAGTGTGTGGTGAATCATAATGTCACATTTATATGAGAACGAAGGTTAAAACCATCTCTTGTGAATGCAATGTCAAGCATGGGGGAGTTGGATATATCTCAATGATTAAAAGAGAGTGAAGCTTTAATTCGGCGCAAAGCTCCCCAAAGAGAGAGCACTTGTTCACAAACTGGAGTGGTCTGTGTGGGATTGGATTTAGCTCTAAATTAGGCCAGTTTTACTGGGTCGTTTGACTAACCCAAAACAATTTCCCCTAAACTCCTTTCTATCAAATATGAAGCCATGTTTTTTTTTTCTATTAAGGTGATATGATTGGCCACCAGGGAGTTCCATTATGGGAATGCCTTCTTTGTTGAAAAGGCTCCTCGGGAAGAGGAAAAGTCTATTGAGGAGTTCAGTGGGAGTTGATAGCCTTGGGATTATACGCATTAAATACCTGTCTCATCATCGAAATGTTGTTATAGATAGGACCTCCATGTGGACCTAGGTGTATAGGGCACGGAGGTAACGCCCTTACGGTGCTTGAGTGTACTAAAGTGTCATTTCTAGATTAAGGCTACATCTGGATCGTCGACCACTACCTTATAAACTTTTTTAATTCTCGATCTTAGATCTTGGTATTCCTAGTAGTCTATAAATTAAGGAGTGCGGCCATTTATTATATTCATCTCAAAGTGTCGTAACTTCTTTTGTCTTCTATATGATTTTCATATTTAAGCATTATTTTTTCGTCCTTTGATCTTCATTCTCAACTACGAGATATCTCCTAGGTCTCGGGTGATTTTGCATCTCATTTCTTCAAAACTTATAAACATTCAAGGTGTCAATCTTTTTGTTTATCTACTACAAGAAATTTTTCATATATCAACGACTGTTTATTATAACTACAAATAAAACTATAGGCATATATAAAATATACCTACATAACTTTAATAGCTAGTTGGTAAAGGTTTCATTTACTAGCAACCTCTAAAATTTGTTGTTAACTACAATAGTAACATACTTAATTCCATGGGTATAGGCATTATATAGTAAAACATGATCTTTTATAAATTACAAAATATAAGATTAATTATTATTATTATATTTTTATCGATGAAAAATCAATCAATGATAAATATTTTCCTTACAATTATCAAAATATATACAATTAATAAATATTTTGTTTTGCATTATTCTATATTGACCATGAGAATGGTCTTCCCTTATAATTTTAGAAGTTGCTCAACAACTCTCAACTTGTCTAACAGTTTTAATAGATTTTTGTCTATATTATTCCTATTTCTTTAAAGAATATATTGTTGTGAATTCAATGCCACGAACAAAGTATAAAATAAGGGATGAATAAAGGACAAGAAAGAAGAGGAACACAAGATTGGTTATAACTGCTATTCTTTTACTTTCTCTTAAAACAAGATTACAAGTTTACAAGAATAACAAATAACCTCTCTCACCCAAATTAGGATTTGCAGCTTAGCAATGATGAGAGACTACTATGCTATTTATAATAAAACCTAACATACTAACTAATGGGCTTTTTCAGCAAGGCCCATTACACAAGCCAACTTAATAAACAAGCTAACATAACAAATTAGGGTTTAAACACTAAAACCTAATTTAACATGCTAACAACCCTAGCATCTTCGACATCTGCATGCTAGACCCATCTTCGACTACAGCATGCACACTTCGACACCAGCATGTGAACAATCCTTCGACTTCATGCTTAACTCTATCGAATTGTCGAACCAAGAAGCTACCCTTCGACAATACTAGAGTTCGATCCAATATCTCACAAATCTCCACCTTGGACCTAACTCTACAACGTCAAGGAACAAACTAGCTTTCTTCATGCAGCTTTATCAACTAGATACAGTGGAAAAACTTGTAACTCGGTAATGTCTTGGTGATCATATCAGCAGCATTGTCTTCAGTCGAAACCTTCAGCACTTGGACTTCTCCACGCTCGATTACTCCTCTGACGAAATGCAGCCTCACATCAATGTGCTTAGTTCGCTCATGATAGGCTGAATTTTTCGACAGGTGTATTGCACTTTGACTATCACATTTAACAGTGATACCTCGACCTTGAAGTTTCAGCTCCTTCGCAAAACCTTCAAGCCACAATGCTTATTTCACAGCTTCAGTTAATGCAATATTCTCCGCTTCAGTGGTTGATAGAGCAACAACCTTCTGAAGTGTTGCTTTCCAACTAATTGCAGTGCCAAACATAGTGAAAACATATCCAGAAATAGATTTTCTGGAATCCATATAACCTGCATAATCAGAGTCGACATATCCTTCTATTACTGCTTTACTATCTTCACCCAAGGCTCCACCATAAATTAGGACTCTATTCAGAGACCCATTTATGTACCTTAAAATCCACTTCAATGCTTGCCAGTGAGCCTTTCCAGGATTCGCCATGTACCTGCTTACAATACAAGACTTACTGCGTATGCTATGTCGGGTCTAGTACAGACCATAGCATACATCAAAGAACCAACTATATTAGCATATGGGATGCTATTCATATAGGCTCTTTCCACATCAGTACTGGGACACTGATCAATACTCAGCTTGAATTGAGGGTTTGTTGGAGTCACAACTGGCTTCGAATTCGACATACCAAACTTTTCGAGAATCTTCCGTAGATATGCCTCTTGAGATAAGCATAACTTCGACTTATTTCTATCTCTTCGAATGTAAATTCCAAGAATCCTAGAAGCAGCTCCCAGATCCTTCATATCGAACTCCTTATTGAGTTCAGCCTTCACCCTCGTCACATCTTCAACATTGTTGCTTGCTATGAGAATATCATCCACATAAAGCAACAAAATAACAAATGAATTACCAGGTCGAAATCTGAAGTAAACGCAATGGTCGAACTGACTTCTAATGAAACTTATGCGTGCCATGAACTTGTCGAATCTCCTATTCCACTGTCGAGGAGATTGTTTCAGCCCATACAAAGATCTCTTTAACTTGCACACATAATCTTCCTTCCCCTTTTCGACATACCCTTCAGGTTGCCTCATCAGGATCGTTTCATCTAGATCACCATACAAGAACGCAGTCTTCACATCCATCTGTTCCAGTTCAAGATCGGACTGTGCCACCATGGCAAGCAACATTCGAATGGACCTATGCTTCACAACAGGAGAAAACACATCATTGAAGTCGACACCTTCTTTCTGAGTGAAACCCCTTGCAACTAACCTTGCCTTGTATCTTTTCGACGTCACTCCTTCAATTCCTTCCTTAACTTTGAAAATCCATTTACAGCTGACTAACCTTGCCCCAGCAGGTTTCTTGATTAGTTCCCAAGTATGATTATCATGAAGAGATTTCATCTCATCATCCATGGCTTTCAGCCATTCAGTTTTATTTCGACTCCTCATAACTTCCTTGTAGTCTCTAGGTTCTTCGTCTAAAACCTCACTTGCAGAGATTAAGGCATAAGCTATAAGATCTGCATATCCAAGTCTCTGAGGTGGCTTGATGGTTCTTCTCGACCTATCTCTTGACAATAGGTAGTCATCGACAGTTTCCTCAATTTCCTCAACATCTTCTACTTCTTCTTCGACTTCATCAAGGATATGCAATTCAGCATCAACATGCTCCACCTTAACAGGAATCTCTACCTGTTCCAGCTCTTCGTCAGATGTTTCAGTATTTTGACCAACATCAGTTTTCTTAAAAGCCATTTCAGCTTCATTGAAAACTACATCTCGACTGGTGATACACCTCCTGTGACCCGGCTCTAGGCACCATAGCCTATAAGCTTTGACTCCTTCAGGGTATCCCATGAACATGCATTTCAGAGCTCTAGGTTCGACCTTGTCTTGCCTAATGTGAGCATAGGATACGCAGCCAAATACTCTCTGAAGGATAGAAAAACACTTAGAAAGGGGGGGGTTTGAATAAGTGTAGCTTTAAAAACTTGACAGATAAAAATAAATTGCACAGTTATTTTTATCCTGGTTCGTTGTTAACTAAACTACTCCAGTCCACCCCCGCAGAGATGATTTACCTCAACTGAGGATTTAATCCACTAATCGCACGGATTACAATGGTTCTCCACTTAGTCAGCAACTAAGTCTTCCAGAGTCTTCTGATCACACACTGATCACTCCAGGAACAACTGCTTAGATACCCTCTAAGACTTTTCTAGAGTCTACTGATCCACACGATCACTCTAGTTACAACCTGCTTAGATAACCTCTAAGACTTTCCTAGAGTATTCTGATCCACACGATCACTCTAGTTCCTTACAACTTAATGTAATCAATTCTAAGAGTATTACAAATGCTTCTTAAAAGCGATAATCACAACTGTGATATTTCTCTTAACGTTTAAGCTTAATCTCACTAATATATTACAGCAGCAATGTAGTGAGCTTTGATGAAGATGAAGATTCTGAGCTTTGATTTGAACAGAGTTTAAGCAAGTTGATTTGAGTTGTTTTGGTGCAGAATCGTTAACCTTGCTTCTCATCAGAACTTCATATTTATAGGCATTGGAGAAGATGACCGTTGAATGCATTTAATGCTTTGCGTGTTCCGTACAGCATCGCATTTAATGTTATACGCTTTTGTCAACTACCTCGAGCCTTGTTCACGCTGTGTCTACTGACGTAGCCTAGAATAGCTTTTAACGTTCCTTTTGTCAGTCAGCGTAGCTTGCCACTTGTACTTTCTTCTGATCTGATGTTTGTGAATACAACGTTTGAATATCATCAGAGTCAAACAGCTTGGTGCATAGCATCTTCTGATCTTCTGACCTTGAAGTGCTTCTGAGCGTGATACCATCAGAACTTCAGTGCTTCTGTTCTCTTGTTCTTCTGATGCTTCCATAGACCCATGTTCTGATTCTGCTTCGACCATCTTCTGATGTCTTGCCAGACCATGTTCTGATGTTGCATGCTGAACCCTTTGAGACAAAGCTTCTGAGCGCTGAATTATGCGTACTCTTTATATATATTTCCTGAAAAGGAAATTGCAATGGATTAGAGTACCATATTATCTTAAGCAAAATTCATATTATTGTTATCATCAAAACTAAGATAATTGATCAGAACAAATCTTGTTCTCACAATCTCCCCCTTTTTGATGATGACAAAAACATATATAAATGATATGAATTTGCGATCAGAAAGAATAGACGGCAAAAGACAAATTACACAGCTATAGCATAAGCATATGAATATGTCTCCCCCTGAGATTAACAATCTCCCCCTGAGATAAATAATCTCCCCCTGAAATAAATACTCGAAGAACTTTAATAAAAAGACTTCCCTGATTATTTCGGTAGAGACGATCATATAAGCTTCTGTCTTCAGAAAATTCATAGCTTCTGACTTCTGCTTCCATTGGACAGCTTCAGAACTAGAATTTCCTTAGATCCCTAGAACACTCACAGCTTCTGATTCCTGCTTCCATCTAGGACAGCTTCAGAACTTGAATTTCTTTGATCTTCTGAACATTCACAGCTTCTGACTTCTGCTTCCATCTAGGACAGCTTCAGAACTTGAATTTCTTTGATCTTCTGAACATTCACAGCTTCTGATTTCTGCTTCCATTTAGGACAGCTTCAGAACTTGAGTTTTCTGGATCTTTAGAACATTCACAGCTTCTGATTTCTGCTTCCCTCGGATAGCTTCAGAGCTTTGAATTTCTACCAACATCACTTCATGCTAGATTTGTATCAGAACATTGTTGAATGTACCAGAGCATCATCTGAGCATCTCTACATCCTGAAATGTTACAGAACAAAAACTAAACGACAAAAGTCAGCATGAACGAGTCAGAACATAAAATGTATATTTGAACACATTATATGTATCAGAGCCATATAGGCTAAAATAATGTATCAGAGCAAATAGAATTTTGTCAGATCAAATAGACAAATATGGATCAAATTCTATCTTCTTTCTTGCTTCTGATTTCTGAAGCTTGATAGCACTCAGCTTGCTTCAGTTTTCATGGTTTTGCTTCTTGTGTTTGCTTTGAAGATTTTCTTCATTTCTTTATACCTGCAAAACACTTAAACCATATAGAACTTGCAGTTCTTGTTAGTAAATGTGTGGGAGCTTTACCCAGCAACTGATAGATTAATCAAATCATTTATCATTTATCTTCTCCCCCTTTTTGTCATAACATCAAAAAGAATATTTCAAAAAATTCAGATGAATAAAACGACAAAATAAAATTACTGGAGTGTAAAAGCAAAGAAACATTTCATTGAAAATCAAATGAAGGATTACAGGAGAGGAATGCAAGAAACAGATGCAACAAGGAAAGAAAACTACAAAGACCAAAAGACTAAGATCCTAGCCTACGCAAAATCCGCGCCAGAACATCATGAATCCCGTCAGTGCTTGTAGCTTGCCTTGTCATGAAGGAGCGAAACTCAGCATTGGCTGCTTCTTGCGCGTCCAAGCGAGAAGCCAGCATAGCTTGATTCTGATGAAGAGTTTCCAAGGTCTCCATCAGAGCTGAGGTTTCACCAGAAGAAGAGGCACCTGAATTTCTGCCAAAAGGGACAGCAATCTCAGCAGGGTGATCTTCTGGGAGATCTTCAGCTTGTGCATCTTCCATTTCCTCATCTGAGTCTGACTCAGAAGTAGCCTTAGCATATTCTGGTTCAGGCAGCTCAGAAGTTCCAGCTTCCAACGCTTGAAGAATGGCAGCTAGGTTTGTTGGAGGAGTAGGACCAGCAACTTCAGCACGATAAACCACTACTGGAAAGACCATGTGAGGTGCTTTTTCAGAAGGGTTCATTCTGAACCAGTTGAACAGCCACTGAAAATCTCCAGTCAGCACAGGAAACCATGGTCTCCACACCACGATGTCTCTGCAGAGATTTTCTTCTTCCAACTCATCTGCTGGTACCTTCCTTTCAAGAACACTTCTGTTCCTGATGAGATGGTGATGGCTGCTCTCACCAACTTCCAACCGGAGACCACGAACACCAGGAGCTTCAGACATAATCCTTCTCTGAGTGTCTGTAGCCTTAGCCAGAAAATCCTGACGAAAGGTATTCCAAAGGTTGTTTGTAGCATACTCATCCAGATGGTTAAGGTGAGCAGCACCTAGAATCTCCAACCAGCCATTTACATCAGAATGTAAAAGCTCCAGATATGATTGAGTGGTAGGGGTTGGAGGGTTGACAGTGAACCTAGAGTCGGGAAGAACAACACTATAGGGATTAGGTGTTCTGGTGGGAAAAGGGTGTGAGAGAGATGAAGAAATATCTGATGGAAGGGTTGAAGGAGAGGAGATATCAGATGGTGAAGAAGGTGGTTCCGAGAGGATGAATGAGGAGGAAGAGGTGGTGGAGGTCTTTGAAGAGGGAGGTGATTGAGGGGTACCGTCAAGGGGTTGATACACTTTGAGAGGGTCATAGGTGATCCTTGCTCTTTTTGGTTTGGTTTCTGGTTCAGCAGTTGCCTTTCTCTTTTGTTTCCGATCATTATCTTGATTCCCAGAGCTTGACGATGGATTCATGATGGATTTGCAGATATTGGAAACTGCTAGGGTTTATGATATGAATGCAAAGAGAGAGAACGAAAAAGAAAATGAATGCAAAGTGAGAGAAATATAAGAGGGAAAAGAAACGTTTGAGGAATATAAAAAGAAAACTGAAAGGGAGTTAATGATGAAAAGCATTTAATGTTACGTGACATGAGGAGAGATAATAAAGACAAAAGACGTGATTTGCACAGTTACCTAAGTAGACGTCCCCTCAACTGCACGCACGCTTGTCCAGGAGTAGTGAACACGTGTTTACCATCTGGATAGTCAGTTACAGCTGTTTTGCTTTTAAAGAGATTCTGAATCAACTTAGACAATGAAACGTTAGTAGTAACTGAATCACAATTTCTAATTGATTTTAATCAGAACTTCTTAAGAAAAAGATTTCATTTCAGAAGATACCCATATATAAGAACTTCTCATCTTCTAATTCTGGGCTTGTTTCTGAAGACTCATTTTGTACCGATTATATTGAATCCATCTGGTCTAGGAACAAGATCCCAAACATCATTCCTTGTAAACTGATTCAGTTCTTCTTGCATAGCAATTATCCAGTCTGGATCTTCTAGAGCATGATCAACAGAAGTTGGCTCGATCAAAGATACAAGACCTAATTGACAGTCTGCATTGTTCTTAAGGAATGCTCTTGTTCTGATTGGATCATCCTTCTTTCCAAGAATGACATCTTCTGAATGACCAGAGATGAGTCTGGATGATCTTCTGACAGATGGTTCTTCAGATATGCTTAGATTCTCCAGAGAAGCTGATACTTGATCTTCCGATTCTTTGCTTCTGAGAAGCTCTGCTTCTGATGCGTTGCTTCTTGGCTCAAATACTTCTGATATATCAATATCCCAATCTGCAAAATTATCAAACTGCTTTGGTTTTTCAGAACCAAGCTTATCATCAAACCTGATATTGATTGATTCTTCTACAGTCAATGTTTCAGTATTGTATACCCTGTAGCCTTTTGAGCGTTCAGAATATCCAAGAAGGAAACACTTTTGAGCTTTGGAATCAAACTTACCAAGATGATCTTTAGTGTTCAGAATAAAGCATACACATCCAAAAGGATGGAAATATGAAATGTTGGGCTTTCTATTCTTCCACAATTCATAGGGAGTCTTATTTAGAATAGGTCTGATAGAGATTCTATTCTGAATATAGCATGCAGTGTTTATTGCTTCTGCCCAGAAATGCTTAGCCATATTGGTTTCATTGATCATGGTTCTGGCCATTTCTTGTAGAGTCCTATTCTTTCGTTCTACAACTCCATTTTGCTGTGGAGTTCTAGGACAAGAGAAATCATGGGCAATACCATTTTCTTTGAAGAATTCTTCAAAAGATCTGTTCTCAAATTCACCACCATGATCACTTCTGACCTTTATGATTTTACACTCTTTTTCAGATTGAATCTGAATGCAGAAATCAAAGAACACTGAATGAGTCTCATCCTTGTGTTTCAAGAATTTTACCCATGTCCAGCGGCTATAATCATCTACGATGACTAATCCATATTTCTTTCCTCTGACAGATACTGTTTTGACTGGGCCAAACAGATCAATGTGCAAGAGTTCTAATGGCCTTAAGGTAGAAACAACATTCTTGGACTTGAATGCAGGTTTGGAGAACTTTCCCTTCTGGCATGCTTCACAAAGAGCATCTGATTTGAATTTCAGATTAGGGAGTCCTCTGACAAGATTCAGTTTGTTAATCTGAGAAATCTTTCTCAAACTAGCATGACCTAATCTTCTGTGCCAGACCCACTGCTCTTCAGAAACAGACATAAGACAAGTCACCTTCTGACTCATAAGATCTTGCAGATCTGTCTTATAAATGTTGTTCTTCCTCTTGCCTGTAAATAGGATTGAGCCATCCTTCTGATTTACAGCCTTGCAAGACTCTTGATTAAAGATTATATCATAACCATTGTCACTCAATTGACTGATAGATAAGAGGTTATGTGTTAATCCTTCTACAAGAAGTACATTAGAAATGGAAGGAGAGTTACCAGACTTTATAGTTCCAGAGCCAATTATCTTGCCCTTCTGATCTCCTCCAAACTTGACTTCTCCTCCAGACTTAAGCACCAGGTCTTGGAACATAGACCTTCTTCCTGTCATGTGTCGTGAGCATCCAGAGTCCAGGTACCATGACATGTTGTGCTTTGTCCTTTTTGCAGTCAAGGATATCTGCAATAGGAATAATCTTATCCTTAGGTACCCACATCTTTTTGGGTCCTTTCTTGTTATATTTTCTCAAGTTCTGATTGAACTTGGGTTTAACATTGTAAGCAATAGGAGGAACAGCATGATAATTTTTAATGTGAGTTTCATGATATTTCCTAGGTTGTGTCACATGCTTTTTGGTGTGTGTTATGTGAAAACTTTGAGCATGTGAAGTGTGCCTAATATCATGGGAGTGGCCATACTTGAACTGATCATACAATGGCTTGTATGTTAGTTTCATTTCATCAACAGGTTCAAGTTTGTATGGGGTTTCACCCTCAAAACCAATGCCAACTCTTTTGTTTCCAGACACAGCATATATCATAGAAGCTAGCTGACTTCTGCCAATACTTCTAGATAAGAACTTCTTGAAACTTAAATCATATTCTTTCAGAATATGGTTTAGACTAGGAGTGGATTTTTCTGAATCAGAAGGAGATCCAACATTATTGGATAATTTTAAAAGTTTTTCTTTTAATTCAGAATTTTCCAACTCAAGCTTCTTTGTTTCAAATTCAAATAGCTTTTTCAGCTTTTTGTATTTGAGACTAATCTGAGACTTGAGTTCCAAAAGTTCAGTTAGACCGGAAACTAACTCATCTCTAGTAAGTTCAGAAAATACCTCTTCAGAATCTGATTCTGATGTAGATTCTGATCTGTCATCTTCTGTCGCCATCAGCGCACAGTTGGCCTGCTCATCTTCAGAGTCTGAATCATCTTCTGACTCATCCCAGGTTGCCATAAGACCTTTCTTCTTATGAAACTTCTTCTTGGGATTTTCCTTCTGAAGATTTGGACATTCATTCTTGTAGTGTCCAGGCTCATTGCATTCATAGCACATGACCTTCTTCTTGTCAAATCTCCTGTCATCAGAAGATTCTCCACGTTCAAATTTCTTTGAACTTCTGAAGCCTCTGAACTTCCTTTGCTTGGTCTTCCAGAGTTGATTTAGCCTTCTGGAGATCAAGGAAAGTTCATCTTCTTCTTCAGATTCTGATTCTTCAGGATCTTCTTCTCTAGCCTGAAAAGCGTTAGTGCATTTCTTGATATTTGATTTTAATGCAATAGACTTACCTTTCTTTTGAGGCTCATTTGCGTCCAGCTCTATTTCATGACTCCTCAAGGCACTGATAAGCTCTTCCAGAGAAACTTCATTCAGATTCTTTGCAATCTTGAATGCAGTCACCATAGGACCCCATCTTCTGGGTAAGCTTCTGATGATCTTCTTTACATGATCAGCCTTGGTGTATCCCTTGTCAAGAACTCTCAATCCAGCAGTAAGAGTTTGAAATCTTGAAAACATCTTTTCAATGTCTTCATCATCCTCCATCTTGAAGGCTTCATACTTCTGGATTAAAGCTAGAGCTTTAGTCTCCTTGACTTGAGCATTTCCTTCATGAGTCATTTTCAAGGACTCATATATGTCATAGACCGTTTCCCTGTTAGATATCTTCTCATACTCAGCATGAGAGATAGCATTCAGCAAAACAGTTCTGCATTTATGATGATTCCTGAAAAGCTTCTTCTGATCATCATTCATTTCTTGCCTTGACAGCTTTACGCCACTGGCATTTACTGGATGTTTGTAACCATCCATCAGAAGATCCCATAGATCACCATCTAGACCAAGAAAGTAACTTTCCAGTTTATCTTTCCAGTATTCAAAGTTTTCACCATCAAATACCGGCGGTCTAGTATAACCATTGTTACCGTTGTATTGCTCAGCAGAGCCAGATGTAGATGCAGGTGTTGGTGTAGACTTTTCACTTTCATCAACCATCTTTTACTGAAGCGTTTTTCTCTTCCTGAATCTTTTTTAGACACGGTTAAGTGCTTGCACCTTAGAACCGGCGCTCTGATGCCAATTGAAGGATAGAAAAACACTTAGAAAGGGGGGGGTTTGAATAAGTGTAGCTTTAAAAACTTGACAGATAAAAATAAATTGCACAGTTATTTTTATCCTGGTTCGTTGTTAACTAAACTACTCCAGTCCACCCCCGCAGAGATGATTTACCTCAACTGAGGATTTAATCCACTAATCGCACGGATTACAATGGTTCTCCACTTAGTCAGCAACTAAGTCTTCCAGAGTCTTCTGATCACACACTGATCACTCCAGGAACAACTGCTTAGATACCCTCTAAGACTTTTCTAGAGTCTACTGATCCACACGATCACTCTAGTTACAACCTGCTTAGATAACCTCTAAGACTTTCCTAGAGTATTCTGATCCACACGATCACTCTAGTTCCTTACAACTTAATGTAATCAATTCTAAGAGTATTACAAATGCTTCTTAAAAGCGATAATCACAACTGTGATATTTCTCTTAACGTTTAAGCTTAATCTCACTAATATATTACAACAGCAATGTAGTGAGCTTTGATGAAGATGAAGATTCTGAGCTTTGATTTGAACAGAGTTTAAGCAAGTTGATTTGAGTTGTTTTGGTGCAGAATCGTTAACCTTGCTTCTCATCAGAACTTCATATTTATAGGCGTTGGAGAAGATGACCGTTGAATGCATTTAATGCTTTGCGTGTTCCGTACATCATCGCATTTAATGTTATACGCTTTTGTCAACTACCTCGAGCCTTGTTCACGCTGTGTCTACTGACGTAGCCTAGAATAGCTTTTAACGTTCCTTTTGTCAGTCAGCGTAGCTTGCCACTTGTACTTTCTTCTGATCTGATGTTTGTGAATACAACGTTTGAATATCATCAGAGTCAAACAGCTTGGTGCATAGCATCTTCTGATCTTCTGACCTTGAAGTGCTTCTGAGCGTGATACCATCAGAACTTCAGTGCTTCTGTTCTCTTGTTCTTCTGATGCTTCCATAGACCCATGTTCTGATTCTGCTTCGACCATCTTCTGATGTCTTGCCAGACCATGTTCTGATGGACACCTTGCAGGCCCCCAAAGATCAGCATGGATGTAATCAAGGGATCCATGTGTTCTTTGTTTGCCTTTGTTGAACTTCACTCTGCAAGATTTTCCAAGTACACAGGGTTCACAAAACTTCAGCTTTTCGACTTTGTCTCCACCAAGCAGATTTTGTTTCCCTAATTCGACCAGACCCCTTTCACTAACATGGCCCAATCTCATGTGCCAGATTTCTGTTTTCGACAAAGGTTTCGTGGATGCAACATTTGTCGAACCACTTACAACTTCAGCCTCAAGGGTATACAAGCCTTGTTTCTTCACGCCTCTCAAGACTTCCTTCGAACCCTTCATGACTCTTAGGATACTTTTCTCTCCTTGGAAAACATATCCTTTCTTGTCGAATTCACCAAGAGAAAGCAGATTTCTCTTCAAATCAGGAACATACCTGACTTCAGTCAACAACCTTATCGACTCATCATGGAGCTTGAATCTCACAGATCCAACACCTGCAATCTTGCAAGCCTTGTTGTTTCCCAGCAATACTGATCCACCATCTTAATCACATAATTCCTCGAACAAGTCTTTGTTTGGAGTCATGTGCCAAGTGCAACTTGAATCCATAATCCACTCCTTCTTAGAGTCACTGCTTGAAACCACAAGAACATCAGATGATTCGAAATCATCTTGAACAATGGCAGCGTTGCCATTATCCTTATCTCCATGATATTTCAGGCGTTCAGGGCACACCTTTCTTGTGTGACCTCCTTCTTACAATGGTAGCATCGAATGCCAGATGCTTCGCCACTGTAAGACTTCGACTGACTTTTGCCTTTCTTCTTGTCGAACTTACCATCCTTTCGTAAGAGTTTTCCTTTAACGGCCAAACCTTCGCCAACAGTCAAAGGTTTATGCTCCTTTCGTTCATTCAAGTCCTTAGAGTACAAGGCTGATTGAACTTCTTCAAACGTCAGGGACTCCCTTCCATACAAGAGAGTTTCTTTGAAGTGAGCATGTGATCGAGGCAAAGAACACAATAGTAATAGCGCTTGATCTTCATCATCGATCTTCACATCAATATTTTCAAGATCAAGAATCAGCTTGTTGAACATATCCAACTGCTCAGCCAATACTTTGTCTTCAATCATCTTGAATGAATACAAAGCTTGCTTCAGGTAGAGTCGATTTACCAACGATTTGGTCATATACAAACTTTCAAGTTTCACCCATAACCCTGATGTTGTCGTCTCCTTTGATACCTGCCGGAGAACCTTATCACCAAGGCGCAACAAAATTGCGCTGTGTGCTTTCTCGATCATATTCGTCTTCTCCGCTGCCGTCAATTCTGCATTCATGGCTGCCTCTCCCTTCAACGCTTCCAAACAACCCTGCTGAACCAGTAGGGCTTTCATCTTCAAGCGCCACAGACCGAAATCATTCACTCCGGTGAACTTTTCAATCTCATACTTTGTTGAAGGCATCTTCTCCACGCTCACCGCACCAATTTGTTGTGAATTCAATGCCACGAACAAAGTATAAAATAAGGGATGAATAAAGGACAAGAAAGAAGAGGAACACAAGATTGATTATAACTGCTATTCTTTTACTTTCTCTTAAAACAAGATTACAAGTTTACAAGAATAACAAATAACCTCTCTCACCCAAATTAGGATTTGCAGCTTAGCAATGATGAGAGACTAGTATGATATTTATAATAAAACCTAACATACTAACTAATGGGCTTTTTCAGCAAGGCCCATTACACAAGCTAACTTAATAAACAAGCTAACTTAACAAATTAGGGTTTAAACACTAAAACCTAATTTAACATGCTAACAACCCTAGCATCTTCGACATCTGCATGCTAGACCCATCTTCGACTACAGCATGCACACTTCGACACCAGCATGTGAACAATCATTCGACTTCATGCTTAACTCTGTCGAATTGTCGAACCAAGAAGCTACCCTTCGACAATACTAGAGTTCGATCCAATATCTCACATATATATATATATATATATATATATGGAGAGAGAGAGAGAGAGAGAGAGAGAGAGAGAGAGAGAGGAACAATGGGGGAGAACCCCTAAAAAAACAAATTAAATTTTCAAGGCACAAGTAATGCCCAAAAAACAAAAAATTATAAAAACCAAGGAACTAAAGAGATACAACACCAATGATAATTGATAACACCAAAACACACCGTATATTTGACTCGTTTTTATGTGTTTTATTATTTTTTATTTCTATTTCTTGCATTATGTTGGTATTTTGTCTGTATTTCAGGTAGTTGACCAAATGGGAGTCATTCGCGAAGAAACAAAGCAATTCGAGCAGAAAACAAAGAAGAAAGACCATTTTACACTTAAGGCGACCACCATGGCGTTCACCACAGAGGTGTCCATGAGTGGTCCATGCACTAATGGTCACAAGACCAAGTCTAGCCTATTTTGTAGGCTAGCGTTCACCATGAAGGGTGTGACGGTCGCCACGCTGAAGAAATGCGCAGAAGTTGAATTTAGGCTTTAATTGGTCACCAATTCACCTAACTCTTTCCTAAATTCTCTCCCACGAATTCAGCAACTTCCCTATGATACTTTAGGTCTTTGAAACTCTATAAATAGGCCTTTTAGCTTCACCTTTTGATTATCCAAACTTAGTACAAACTTAAGCCATATACTATTAAATATGTAAGCCTTAACCTTTCACATCGGAAGGTTATCGCACTGCCGATTGAGTCTGTGTCGATTTTGGAGCAACCTTTAATCTTGCTGCTATTTTATTTCCTGCATTCAAGTCTTTTTATTGATTTACTTCTTGTACTAGATTATCGATTCTTCGGAGCAGGTTTTTAATTTAATTCAGCTTTATTTATATTCGGCCTATTTACTTTATTTACACGTTTATTTTATCTCACTTCTTTATTTATCATTATGTTTAATTTCATCTTCCAAACAAAACCTTCTTTTTTTACCGTAATCATGTCCAGCTAAATTATTGGTGCTGGAATGTGAGGACCGTTTGCTGTAACACCCGATATTTAATTAACTATTTAATTAAATATTTTCAAATTATTTCGAATTTAATTGTTGAATTTGTGGAGTGTTGAGAATTGTTGACATGGGTTGTTGTGATTAACTGGTCGATTAATTAATTGATTAAGTTGTAGAAATAGTATTGAAGAAATATTATTTATTATATGGACTTAATTAAGTGACGGTGATAGTAAAAGGTGGGGTGTGAATGTTAGGCCCAATAGGTTTAATGAAATTAGGTTAAGATAACGATTAGGTTAATTAGAAGGGAAAAAGTCATGGGGAATTGGTCATGGGAAGTTGTAGAGAAGAGAGAAAATAGGAGAGAAACTCATTCCCGTTTTTCTTGCAGCAGTCTCACTAAATCGAAGACCTATATCTAACTTTTGACTGTTGGGATCTTCAAAATAAGGTCTGAGTTGTGAGATATCATCATCGCACTCTAGCTGGATATTTGGGAAAATTTTCAGCTTTTGATTCTGAATAAAAGAGGCAAGGGTTGGAAGCTTAGGCTAGAAGGCTTCGATGAGCAGAGATATAGAGCAATCTCCAATCCAAGGTAAGGGTGGAGTTCTTGCTCTATAACCACGTATATGATGAATAATATATGGGATTCGGGTTGTTAAAATTGTTGTTGTCTGTGTGTTGAATTATTGTTGAATTGTTGTTGTTCATATGATTGGTGTTGTTATTGCTGTTAGAAATTTGGGATTCATTGTGTGAATGTTGTTGTTCGTGTGAATATGGTAGTATTGTTGTTCTTGAATTAGTTAATCAATTAAAGTTGTGGAATTAAATAAGTATGGGAGATTTCTGGAATTTTGTTGATCAATAAAAGTTGCTAGAGAAGTTTGAATTAGACGGGTGTTGCAAGAGAAGAAGCAGTAGAAAACAAAAATAAATATTCTGCAGGCAACGGTGTGCCGAAGGGCACACCCACATGAGACGAATGGCAGGAGCACCATGCCGAACGGCACAAGTGGAAAGGGACCCTGCCGATCAGCAGGGGATACTTGATAAAGGAGGGTGCCGATCGGCACCCATTGGAAGTGGGAAAAGGTGTTCCGATCGGAACACCATTTATTGAGGGCATATGTTTTTTTGTCTTCTTTCTTGTTTTGCCTTTTTCTGTATTAAATTAGCAATTTAATTAAGTTGATGAATACCTCTATTTATTGGTACAATGTTGACAAAGTTGTTGAGTTGCTGTTGTTATAAGTTGTTATTAATGCGTTGATTAAGTGCATGTCCTATGACCAACGTTGTTAAGTTGTTTTACAGTTGCCGGTCTTGTGACCAATGTTGATTAAGTTGTTTGCCGTTGTTGCATTTTGTCGTTGTTGTGTTGTGTTCATTAAGTTGATGTTGTGGTTGTTGTCGCATGCATAGCATAGCATTATTAAGTTGGCCTGGATTGGCAATTTTTAAGTTGGAACTAATGCTCACCATGTTGGCCTGGATTGGCAAAGTAAGTTGAAGGCTTATGCCTTGTTGACGTCTCGATAACCTGGCGGATTTTTAAGTTGGGAGTTCTACTCCAATGGTACCACACGTATGTGCATTTGTTGAGTCGCATTCATTGTTGTGTATTTGAATGGATGTGTATTTGAGTTGATGCGTATTTGAGTTGATGTGTTGATAAGTTGTTATATTGTGTTGATGATTATGTGGTGAATAATATTGCTCTAAAATATTGTGAGGCGTGATTTTCATATGAGCTGTGTAACACCCCGTAAATTCTTATTTATTAATTTAATTAAGTTTTTAATTAAATTATTGGAATTAACGTTTTATTGGGAATTATTTGGGAAATAATGAAATATTGGTTATTGGGCTTAGTGTAGTAGTTAGCAAAAGGGATGTGTTAACTATGTAAGCCTATTAAGACATTTTCTATTTTTTTCATAAAAATAAGGGAAATTGGAAAAGGAGAAGGTTAGAAGAAAGAGAGCAAAAGTCTGAGGAACAGAAGAAGTACGTGAAAAGGAGAAGAACCAAAGAGGAAGAGGACCTTCGAAGATTCGACTCTGAGGTAAGGAGGATTCTTCGGGTTAGTAATCCTTATGCAATTATGGGTAGTAGAATTGATTAGGATTGTTATTTAGTTCAATCGGATGTGTCGGGTTTTGGGGATTTTGTTAGGTTTTGATGAACCTTCATAGTTTTGTATGATTTTGATAATAACCATGATATATGTTGTTAATTGATGTTTAAAACTTGTTTGAGTTGTGTTATAATGTGCAATTTAGTGCTGTTTGTATGTGATATTCGTTTGGGGACGAATTGGTTGAATGGGGAAAAGTGTTTTGCTGTCAAAAACTATGAAATTGTTGTTGCAGGTACGTAGGAACCGATTCCTGTGTGGGAGGAACCGGGTTCCCCTTATAAAAACAGAGGTGTGGGAATTATGGGTTGCTGGGAACCGGTTCCCAGCTAGCGACAACTCGGTTCCCCATAGTAAAAATCAGAGACGAGTTTTGGGACGCAGCCAGGAACCAGGTTCCACATAGGGAGGAACCGGGTTCCACTGTGTGTTTTTGAAAAATTATTTTTATTTTAAAAACCCATAACTTTTGATCCGAGTATCTGATTTATGTGTCGTTTGGGGCGTTATGAAGCTAATTAATAGCCCTATATGATGAATGGGTGAAATGGATGGGAATCCAAGTTTATATTTTGCTTAGATTATTTATTGGGTGATGTCTAATATGAATATGTGTGATATATATTTGGAATGAGTGCTGAAACATGTGCATGCTTATTGGTGATGAATTGGTGATTGGTAATGAGACAATGTAATACATCGGATCGGTGATGTTGTAAGCATGTTATACGTTGCATTCATTCACATACATTTTGGTGATAGATCCCGGTGACGTTGTGGATCAAAATGGTGGGCATAATTCTCATTGTGAGGAATTTGTGCCGGTTGGACTGTATCTTGGTGATGAAAAGATCAGTTGGATGGGTTTAGCCCATGTATGGTACCACATGCATAGTGTCAGTCCATTCATGTGCATAATAGCATGATATAACTAAATGATTGTGTAATGTGATAGGTGATACATGTGAATTAGTGCTTGCTTGTTTATAGTAAAAAACTGAATACATGTATGGTTGGGTGAATGATAATTGCTATGATATTTTATTACTTATGACTGTATAATGCTTACTAATTTCGAATGAAACTCACCCTTACATGTTGACATTTTCAGATTAAGGAGTAGCGCCATCTTGATTGGGTGAGGATAGCTCGTAGGCTAGTCCATAGTTCGTGTCGAGTCATGCTCTGATTTGTAACACTGGGAACGATAGTCTTATAGTTACTTGTGATACACTATACTTCCGTTTTTAGATTATGTATCGTTGATTTTATTGGTGATGTTTTATAACACTATTGAATGAGTTTCCGTTGTGCTGAATATGTGTTTTGATATTGTGGATTATTCCTAATAAAGCATGACAACGACTTGGAGTTTTCTTTATTTTATTAATTGTAACATCCTTGTTGTATGATTACTCTGATTTTTATTATATTTTCCTTGGGGGTTTAGAAGGGTGTTACAATAGTGGTATCAGAGCATAGTCGGTCGTTAGGGTCAGAGTCTTAGTGTCGGTATTCCCTTGTATGCGACTACTGTAAGGTAGACACTGTCGATACTCTTGTTCTAACGAAATTGTTTTGTGAATTAGCAGAACAATGGATGGAAGAGGTGGAAGGAATGATGACGCTATTGCAGAGGCTCTGGGCATGATTGCTGGTGTACTGGGAGGGAATGCCAATGGAGCTGGGATTGGTGTTGACAGGCAGTTGAACAGCTTTCAGAGGAACAACCTTCCATTGTTCAAAGGCACCCATGATCCTGATGGTGCTCAAAAATGGCTGAAGGAGATTGAGAGGATCTTCTGGGTGATCGATTGCGCAGAAAATCTGAAGGTGAGGTACGGCACTCACATGTTATCAGAAGAAGCTGACGACTGGTGGGTTACTACTAGAGTTGAACTGGATTCTGATGGAATCGCGATTACTTAGGCCATATTCAAGAGGGAATTTCTGAGGAAGTACTTTCCTGAGGATGTCCGGGAAAGGAAGGAAATCGAGTTCTTGGAACTGAAACAGGGTAATATGATAGTACCTGAGTATGCTTCTAAATTTGTGGAGTTGGATAAGTACTACATACACTACACCAACGATGCAGCTGGGGAATTCTCTAAGTGTATCAAATTTGAGAATGGCCTTCGTGACGAGATCAAGTAGGGCATCAAGTATAAGAGGATTCGCCGATTTGCTGATTTAGTAGACTGTAGCAGGATCTTTGAGGAAGATAACCTTAAGCTGAAATCATCTCACTCTCGCGAGTTAGTTGATAAGAAGGGTAAGAAGCCTATGGATAGAGGTAAACCATATGGTAGAGGAAACCCAAAAGCTGGTGATTGGAAAAGGCCTAGTGGGGGAGATTCTGGCGCTCCCGTTAGGTGCTACAACTGTGGTAAACCAGAGCATAAGAGGAACGAGTGCAAGAGAGAAGAGAAGAAGTGCTTCAAGTGTGGTAAGGTAGGCCATATTGCTTCTGACTGTAGAATGAAGACTGTGACTTGCTATAACTGCGGCGAAGAGGGTCATATCATTCCGCAGTGCACCAAGCCAAAGAAGAACCAGTATGGAGGAAAAGTTTTCGCTTTGTCTGGATCAGAAATTACTCCAGAGGACATGTTGATTAAAGGTACGTGTTTCATACATAACACACCTTTAATTGCGATTATTGATACTGGTGCGACTCACTCGTTTATTTCATTGGATTGTGCTAAGAGGTTAAATTTAGAGATATCGAAAATAAATGGAAGTATGGTTATTGACACTCCTGCGTCGGGTTCAGTGACCACTTCATCTGCATGTTTGAACTGTCCTATTGATATATTTGGTAGGAAGTTTGGGATGGACTTAGTGTGCCTTTCGCTTGAACAACTCGACGTTATTTTGAGGATGAACTGGTTGCAATTCAACCGAGTTCATATCAATTGTTTTACGAAGACAATCATCTTACCGAAAGAGGTTAGTGTCGAGGATTTAGCGATGACTGCGAGACAAGTGGGTGAAGCGATTCAAGACGGGGCAGCCGTGTTTATGTTATTTGCGTCGATGGAAATGAAAGAGAGAGCAGTAAGTAGTGAATTGCCAGTGGTATGTGACTTCCCAGAGGTTTTTCCAGAAGATGTTAGAGAGTTACCACCTGAAAGGGAGGTAGAATTTGCTATTGAGTTGGTTCCTGGAACCAGTCCTGTGTCGATGACACCTTATAGAATGTCAGCATCTGAATTGACTGAATTGAAGAGTCAATTAGAATAATTGCTAGAGAAAGAATTCATTCGTCCAAGTGTGTCACCGTGGGGTGCACCAGTATTATTGGTAAAGAAGAAGGAAGGATCTATGAGGTTGTGTGTAGACTACAGACAACTGAGTAAATTTACTATCAAGAATCGGTATCCATTGCCGAGGATTGATGATTTGATGGATCAGTTGGTCGGAGCAAGTGTGTTTAGTAAAATTGATTTGAGATCTGAGTATCATCAGATTTGGGTGAAGACGGACGATATTCAAAAGACTGCATTCAGAATAAGGTATGGTCATTACGAATACACTGTGATGCCGTTTGGAGTTACTAACGCACCTGGTGTTTTTATGGAATATATGAATAGGATTTTTCATCCTTATCTTGTTAAGTTCGTCGTGGTGTTCATTGACGACATTCTGATATATTCCAAAAGTGAAGAAGAACATGCAGAGCATCTCAGAATTGTACTGGAGCTGTTGAAAGAAAAGAAGCTTTATGCCAAATTGTCGAAGTGTGATTTCTGGTTAAGCAAAGTGAGTTTTCTTGGCCATGTGATTTCCAAGGACGGTATTACCGTAGATCCGGCAAAGGTAGAAGCCGTGTCTCAGTGGGAAGCTCCGAAGTCTGTTTCCGAAATCCGTAGTTTTCTGGGCCTTGCAGGTTACTATCGGAAGTTTATAGAAGGATTTTCAAAGTTGGCATTACCGTTAACTAAGTTGACTAGGAAGGGTCAAGCGTTCATTTGGGACTTAAAGTGCGAAGAAGGATTCCAAGAGTTGAAGAAGAGGTCGACTAGTGCTCCTATTTTGATTTTTCCGAATCCGGCGGAATCTTTTGTTGTGTATTATGATGCTTCATTGATGGGGCTGGGAGGTGTACTAATGCAGAACCAACAGGTAGTAGCTTATGCGTCGAGACAACTCAAAGTGCATGAGAAGAATTACCCGACTCATGACTTAGAGTTGGCAGCAGTGGTGTTTGTGTTGAAATTATGGAGGCATTACCTTTATGGTTCACGGTTCGAAGTGTTTAGTGATCATAAGAGTTTGAAATACCTCTTTGATCAGAAAGAACTTAATATGATGCAGAGAAGGTGGTTAGAGTTCCTTAAAGACTATGATTTTGGGCTGAATTACCATCCGGGTAAGGCGAATGTTGTTGCTGACGCTTTGAGTAGGAAGTCCTTGCATATGTTTATGTTGATGGTACGAGAACTAGATCTGATTGAACAATTTCGGGATTTAAGTTTAGTATGTGAAGGCACTTCGAATAGCATAAAGTTGGGTATGCTAAAGCTGACAAGTGGAATTCTTGATGAGATTAGAGAAGGACAGAAGACTGATGTTGAGCTGGTTGATAGATTGACTTTGATTAACCAAGAAAAAGGAGGTGAATTCAGAATTGACGAGAACGGCATAATGAGATTCGGCGACCGCGTTTGTGTCCCTGATGTGGCCGAACTGAGGAAGAGTATTTTGGAAGAAGGACATCGTAGCGGATTGAGTATTCACCCCGGTGCTACTAAGATGTACCATGACTTGAAGAAGTTATTCTGGTGGCCTGGAATGAAAAAGGAAATAGCTGAATTTGTTTATTCTTGTTTGACTTGCCAGAAGTCAAAGATCGAACATCAGAAGCCGTATGGAGCTATGCAACCTTTGTTTATTCCTGAATGGAAGTGGGATAGTATATCCATAGACTTTGTTTCTGGGTTTCCAAGAACAACTAAGAACTATGAAGCCATTTGGGTTATTGTAGATAGACTGACGAAGCCTGCTCACTTCGTACCGATGAGAATGGATTACCCTATGGAAAGGTTGGCTCAGTTGTATATTGAGAAAATAGTGTGTCTACATGGTATTCCTTCGAGTATTGTGTCAGATAGAGATCCAAGGTTTACATCTAGATTCTAGGAAGGGTTGCAGAAGGCCTTGGGTACTAATTTGAGATTGAGTTCTGCTTATCATCCGCAGACTGATGGTCAAACTGAAAGAACGATTCAATCATTGTAAGACTTGTTGCGTGCCTGTGTGTTGGAAAAAGGCGGTGCATGGGATAGTTATTTGTCGTTGATTGAATTTACATACAACAATAGCTACCATTCGAGTATTGATATGGCTCCATTTGAAGCTTTGTATGGTAGGAGGTGTAGGACACCGTTGTGTTGGTATGAATCTGGTGAAAGTGCGGTAATTGGACCAGAGATTGTTCAAGAGACGACAGAAAAGATTAGGATGATTCAGGAGAAGATGAAAGCTTCTCAGAGTCGTCAGAAAAGCTATCATGATAAGAGGCGGAGGACACTTGAATTTCAAGAGGGAGATCATGTGTTTCTGAGGGTAACTCCTACGACGGGTGTTGGTCGAGCACTAAAGTCAAAGAAGTTGACGCCGCATTTTATTTGTCCGTTTCAGATTACGGAAAGAGTATGAGAGGTGGCCTATCGTATTGCTTTACCACCAACACTTGCAAACCTACATGACTGTAATACGGTGAACTGACTTTTTATCGAAATGTACGGTAAGCAAGAGTCGCCACCGACTTTTATTTTATCCAAATATCAGAAAGGCTAAAAGAACAGGAAAAACCTTTTAAATAAAAACTGAGTTCGGGGGGTAATTATGCAAAGGGAAGGTGTAAGGCACCCTTTGCATCCATGGTTTTCCATGGGCTCTTAATTGCTTTTCTCTTTTGAAAGAAATGTAGAAGAAGAGAATACGGACTTTAGCTCGTAAATGAGCGTAGCCATATTGAAGGTTTATGAAAAAAAGTGTAGAAAAAGATTTTTTAGAGCAAGGCAATTAGGAGCAATTACCTGGTTAGATGAAAAATGTTCTTTAGCCTTTCAGGGTGAAAGGGTCTATCCGTGCCATAGGAGGGCAGGAAGCCTTTCGTTTGGATGTTGAAGGGTCGTCGCAATATAGTTCTCCATAAGACTGTCCCATGCCATAGAGAGACAGGTAGTCTAAGGGAAGGATCAGAATAGCCTTTCGTTTAGGCAATGTAAGACCCGTAAAAGTACGTTAGTGTGAATTAGAATTTGAGAATATTAAATAGTATTATGCTATTTTATTTTATCGATTATTTTTATATAATTGCCTATAAATAACACATAGTTATTGAGACCATGCCGAAGTGCTACCAAAACTCGATTAATATTAGCACCATGCTCTTGTAGTTTTAATTATCCATGCAAAATATTTATATTTTATCAAAATTTAAATAAGAGTTTTACTAACTGACCGGTTGAAGCGATTTGACACCGTGTGAAAAATTAGCAGGCAAAATATTTCGAGTTTCAACTTGTACCAGACTATTTTACTAATCTATGTTGCGCGTAGATCGTGTTGGTAAGCTCGATTTATTTTTCGACGCCATTTTACGGTGTTATTTTTACTTGTCAGAATTTATTTAACCGGGTATTTCATTTTTGGTTTTGATCATTTTTAGTCTGTTTTATTAAACTTCATTCCGCGTAGATCATTTTTATATATTTATTTTTATCTTTCGATCAAACGCGCGTTCGACTGGTATTGATTCCGGGTCTTTTCTAGGTGTATATTTCAGTTAAAACATCCATTCCAATTCTTCTTGCATTCGTTGGCCAGTTAAAATATACAAGTAAATGGATAAATATAACTTTCAAATGGTAACTAAAATATCTAGATATTTTCAAAATATATTATTATTTTATTATATTATCATATATTAATAAATAATAATAATAATAATTATTTATATATATATATATATACACATGTGGTGCAGGTAAAATCACAAACTCAGTAACTATCTTCTTTCAATTTTACATTCCCTTCTTCTCTCTCTGCAAAATAGAAACAACTCATTCTCTCTTTCTCCAAACATAACTCCGCCGCCCCTTTCTTGCCGTTTCCGACCACCAGCCCAAACAGAAAAAGTACCACCACCACTATTACCCTCTCTTTTCCCTCTTTCTTGTAGTATAATTTAATTTTAGATTAGAACAGTTTTATAATTTCACATCTCCACCTTCTCTCTTATTTTCCGGCCACCATGGACTCCCTAAGAGAAAAATAAACTGATAAATCTCTTACTCTTGTTAATATTTATAAAACTCACAAATAAAATTCATGATCGGACCACCCCCTACTAGAAACCACCGTGCCGGAATTTACTGCCACCGTGCCGGAAGTACTATGACAGTTGTTTGGACTCCTCTACAGTTTTCTTCTCCATCTGCTTGGGTGGGTTTTTCATCTATTTATTAATTTTGAGAAAATTAATTAATTATAAACTTCATCACTGACTATAATTATTTTCTGGTTTTATGGTTATTATATTCTGGTTTCTAGTTTGGTACATGTAAACTAGTATAAACATCATATTTGAAGTTTTGTTAGAAAACCTTTGATTTAATTTAAAAACATTTATTAATTTCTATCTCAAATCAAATCTGCCCATGTTTTACGTTATAAATTAAAATATGAATAAGTTTCTTATTTTAAATTATTATTTTATATTTAAAACATTATTTAATGTTAATAATAGAATTAAACATTTATATCAAATGTTAATTTAATCTTTTGTTAACGAAAAAGTATAATTTAGTTTGGAATATTTGAAATATAAGTTTAATGGATAAATATGGTATATGTTATTCATTCTTATTTAATTAGAGTATGGTTATCGTAAAATCAAAATATTTTAAAAGATATATTTAGTTACGTTTTGGCAAAAATTGTCTAGATGACAAAGAAATTGTAAAATGACTATTTTAGAAGTTAATTAATGGTTATTCTAAATTAAAAATAGGAAATACTATTCTAACTTTGAATTTTTAAATTATTCTTGGAATAAGACAAATCTAATTTGATTTTAAAATGTATGAACTCTGGAACTTTTGAAAATGATCACAGTATTTATTATGAGTTATAACTAGTCAATTTTAGAAGTTACTATCATTATTCTTTTGATAAATTATAATTTTAAGTTAATATTGGTTAATGATTTTAAATTTAAATTTAAATACTATTTTATTGTGAATCATAAATTTTCTTAGAATATTATTTAGATTTATAATTCGGAGTAAGTATTTATAAATTAATAATAATTAATGATTTAATCTAGTGAATTAGAAATTTCTTTGAATTAATATTTTTAATATTCTTTTAAGAGAAAAACAAGTTTCTGTTTGAAAATATATATTTTTAATAAAAAAATGATTAGGTAAACGGTAATAAAATCTAAACCTAATTGATTAGGTAAGTGGCCTAGATAAAGCTATAATTATGGATGTAGCTGAATTTATATTAACTTAAGTTGTGTATTTTAAAAAGGTTGAAAGTATGAACCAGACATGAGACTTTGTCGAGAGACAGGTTGTGCTCGCATAACGTAAGTTGAACGTGTGGAAAACTTGCTAAGGTTAGGGCGCTCTCTAACTATCTCATGTAGACCGGAAATGCCAAATACTTGAATGCATGTGTAATTGCTTTTGATATGAAATTGTGAGTTGTTTGCTTGATTGTGTGATGCTACTTGTGTGCCCAGTTGGGGATGTGTGTTTGTATTATGATGCTAAATTTGTGAATGTGTTTTCATATGATTTTGGATAAATATATGAATTGATTATTGAGAAATAATGATGTTGCATCTGTATATATATGTGATATGTGTATGCCAGGTGGGCTATTTGAGATGGATCAATTATGACCATGAAATACCTAAGTTGTGATACATATATATACTCATGCATTTCATAGTTACGTGGCTACCGGAGAGGAGTCACGAGGTGCACACCGGAGAGGTGGCACGGGGTGCGTGTCCGAGAGGGAACCACCTTATCCCGAAGTGGATCATTGAGTCTGATTGATGGGTAGATACCTATCACCTTAGTGGTGCTAAATCTTGAAGCGATACCACGACCCTTTGCGAAGGGATTGATATTCCGGAATCATGCATGTGAGGAACCCGGTTAGGGCGATCACACTCATATAGAGTCTGCATTGGTAGGATATTCGTGCATTTGATATTACACTAGTTTTGAATTGATATGTTGTTGATTATATGTTGCTATGTATTGCATATCTCGTATAGCGTATTCTTGGTTTATATGTTGTATTTAGATGGTGACCCTCTACGTTATCCATGATCTGGTGCTGGACGCCCAGGTTCTTTTTAGATTGTGAGATTCGCTGTTATCGCGGTGGCCTGGAGTCATATCAGGAAAACGGCCAGTTTGGTGTTGATAAGCGGGAGGCTTGAAGTTGTTGCGGGTCGTTGTTACCCAACCATCTTCAGTTAGAGTCCAGTGATCAGCTTAGGGGTTGTTGTTGGGGTCTCTTTTACTCTTCCTCATTGTTTTCTCTGTAACTTGTATATGGTAAACCCTGCTTATTTATTTGTTGAAATAAATATTGTCATTATGTTCTTCTAGACAAGATATTTGATTTGTGTTCTTAAACATTTCATTGAGAAAATAACTTATAAAAGAGGCTTTGTATTCTAATCATTCTCTTACAAAAACTTTACTCTGATTTATTTTAAAAATGATCGCAAATGTTTTTATTTCAAAGACTTTGTTGTTTTAAAAAGAAAAAAAAATTTACACTCCCGCTGTTAAAAATCGGGGTGTTACAATGTGGTATCAGAGCTTTGGTCTAGATTTCCATGGGGTTATGTGTCGGGTGTTCTAAGCTGATCAAGTGTCGGGTTTAGTGGGACTAAGTAATTAGAGTCCTATGTGTTATATGTTTCGTGTCTTGAGTGAAGCATGCTATATGCTTAGGTAATCGACTGTTTCTTAGCTAAACTTAATGTACCATATGATACTTTAGTAATAAGGTTTGTTAAAACCCTAGAGCATTAGTCGACTTTGGTCGACATGTGTCTCTGAATTCTTTGGAGGTGTTGGTCTAGAAGGGACGAGATTGAATTGAGTAAGAAGTACAAGGTATTTCTGCACTAACTATATGGATTAGAAATTGCGTTGGTCTTCGTCACTCAAATATGCTGAGTAGGGACAAGTGGAAGTCAAGCTAACAAAGGATTGCAAGTAAAAACCTGATTTGAGGGGACCTTTTGAGAAAAGTCATTGGATGTTCATTTTGGTGAGTTTGGAATGAGACGAGATGAAGTTATCAGCTATTAAGAAGATGTTTTCATTGTGGAATTGTGAAGCAAATATGGATGTCAATTGAAAACAATTACAATACTTAGATATCAATGAAGCGTCTTCTCTAGGAAGTAAGCGGGTATCGCAAGTTAAGAGTGATCAAAACTAGTTAAATTAGAAAACGATTATACGATTGATAGGTACTTTAAGGGTTAAAGTTTGGTTATTAAACTATGTTAGGTTTCTAACTAAAAGTATTAAGGATGAATCTTGTGAGGATTGGAGGTAGGAGACAAAATATTATGTGGATAAGTGACGATATATACGTAGTTCAGGATATAGGGAGTAAAAAGGTTGGTATGTGATGGAGGTAGTAGTAGCACCATAAATTTAAGTAACCATAGGAGTTGAGATGTGAAAATGTTAAACTATTCAGGTCATAGACGAAAATGTTTTGGGATTTACTAGAAGTTTCATACCATGTGTAGACAAGGGTTCAATAGTAAGGATGTTAGGATGTAGAGAGTTAATATTAGAAAAAAAAAACCCGGTACTATATAGTAGGATGTAATGAATGTAGATGAAGTATTTGGAGTTCTTGAGGATTAAATTCTAGAGTTTGATTTATGGATTGAACATGAAAAGGAACAAATTATAGCAAGGATTTATACTTGGGTAGTTGTTATTTGTAAGTTGAGTGATAAGATTTGAGATAATAATTAGTGACTAAATGGATGAATAAGATATGTCAATTTGGAAGGTAATTTGTAGAGAGATTAAGAACATAAGTTTTGAGATATTTGGACATAAAGAGAAATTTACTAGGAATTTGGAGAAATGACTCTTTAGAGCGTTAGATCACCGAGAAATCTATTGGTTGGTACCTTATAAAGGTTAGAGTAAGAAACCGATGAATGGATAGATGTGCCATGATGATTAGCAAGAGCCTATCGGCAAAAGTTGGATTCGTGGTATGAGAGAAGATTATGACCTTTGGATAGCCACGATAATTAAAGATGTTGTTGCAATCAACAAGATAGAAGTTATGATATATTGGGGGAAACAATTCTAGGCGGGTTGCTGCTGAAAATTTAAAGTTGTAAATGTCTAGATGATCGAAGAAGATCTAGTATAGGGTTATTTGGAGTTAGGATATCCAAAAGGGTGGTCTGTCACAAAGGAAGATTGAAATGGTGCACAAAAAAGAAGTGATAAGGTAACTCACATTTTATAAGAGAGGTTGACAACCTTGTCGTTTAATTGGTCAAAATTAAAAGGAGTTGTGAGAAGGACTACAATGATATAGCTTAATAGGAAACGAGAAGGAGACTGAGTATTACATCAAGAATGTATGTTATAGATGATGAGGTGGTTGCGCTCGGACTTAATGTCGATATTTAAGAAGTGGTATAAGTGGAAAGAGACTAATATCACTATTGGAAATCTTTTATCACAAAGATAATGAGTATTGTATTTATAACTAGAAAGAAACTTACATAAATTTCTAAGGGAAAAAGTGTTGGAGATGCAACTCATGTTAGTAAAGAATTAATAGGGAAACAAGCTCTTTTGAGAAAAAGAAAATTTAATGGTATGAGGAAAGAAACTTAAGAGAGATTGAAAGCATGGTTGGGATTACACGAAAGACATGATGTGCCAATATTGACGTTCAACAAAGAGGAACATCTAATGTTAAGGAACTCAAGGTTAAGCTAAGTATTAATTTGGAAATAAGGCACTTGTGTTAAAGTAAGATGGAAGAACTTAAGACTAGTATGTGAATCTGTGTGTCGTAGATGACATAGTTTTGCATGTCTTAGGAAAATTAGGAGAGTTTCAATCACTAACCGGGCGTTGGAATGATATCATTAAGATGGTGATTAGGAATGAGATTCGAATGTGAACATATAGAGATCGCCATAAATTATGAGATTAAAGGGAAAACTAAGGATTTATAGACGTTGGAGAAGTTGTGAAGTTCTCTAGGAAGATGATGACTTCATCTAGAGCGAAACAATTTGGATTATACTCGGTATATTGGTGTTTACTATTTTGGAGGACACTCAATAGATGTTTCTTGCTAAGTGAGCGTAAATGGGACTGTGCAATGTATTTTGAGCAATTGTGTCTCATCGATGAGATTGAAGTAGCAGGAAATTAAGGAAGTGTTTAGTAAACGTCGAAGGAATGGGTGGATCCTTGTGCCTTGGATGACTTAGAGCATAATTTTCAAAGAACGCTATTGTAGTTAGGCAAGAATGGTTTGAGCCACCATCATGGTTGTCGACTACCTATTGACAAATTGAGGAACTGATCACCCTTAATCTCTTGTTGATAGTAGACAGAATCATGTTGAATGGAATTGACTAGACTTTCCAACTTTAATAGTATGAAGTTAATTGCTAATTTATCAGGACGATAATCAGTCACCACTTCGCATGAACCTAGTGGAATGAGCTATGACATGGAAGATGGAAGATGACTTTGAAAGTTTGAGCATAAACCTAGGATATTGGAGGACTTATCGTTTATGAATATACTCTTGTAAGATTAATTTTGAGCGATGAAATCATAATGTGATGTCTAGCCTTACGTCTAAAGTCTGAGTCAATCCGACTTTGTAGAGGGTTGTGATAGGTGTATGATCGCGCTAGTGACGGCGTTAGTAATAACTAGTTAAGTTGTTACACTCGTCTTAAGTTTCGAGGACGAAACTTCTTTTAGGAGGGTAGTAATGTAAGACCCGTAAAAGTACGTTAGTGTGAATTAGAATTTGAGAATATTAAATAGTATTATGCTATTTTATTTTATCGATTATTTTTATATAATTGCCTATAAATAACACATAGTTATTGAGACCATGCCGAAGTGCTACCAAAACTCGATTAATATTAGCACCATGCTCTTGTAGTTTTAATTATCCATGCAAAATATTTATATTTTATCAAAATTTAAATAAGAGTTTTACTAACTGACCGGTTGAAGCGATTTGACACCGTGTGAAAAATTAGCAGGCAAAATATTTCGAGTTTCAACTTGTACCAGACTATTTTACTAATCTATGTTGCGCGTAGATCGTGTTGGTAAGCTCGATTTATTTTTCGACGCCATTTTACGGTGTTATTTTTACTTGTCAGAATTTATTTAACCGGGTATTTCATTTTTGGTTTTGATCATTTTTAGTCTGTTTTATTAAACTTCATTCCGCGTAGATCATTTTTATATATTTATTTTTATCTTTCGATCAAACGCGCGTTCGACTGGTATTGATTCCGGGTCTTTTCTAGGTGTATATTTCAGTTAAAACATCCATTCCAATTCTTCTTGCATTCGTTGGCCAGTTAAAATATACAAGTAAATGGATAAATATAACTTTCAAATGGTAACTAAAATATCTAGATATTTTCAAAATATATTATTATTTTATTATATTATCATATATTAATAAATAATAATAATAATAATTATTTATATATATATATATATACACATGTGGTGCAGGTAAAATCACAAACTCAGTAACTATCTTCTTTCAATTTTACATTCCCTTCTTCTCTCTCTGCAAAATAGAAACAACTCATTCTCTCTTTCTCCAAACATAACTCCGCCGCCCCTTTCTTGCCGTTTCCGACCACCAGCCCAAACAGAAAAAGTACCACCACCACTATTACCCTCTCTTTTCCCTCTTTCTTGTAGTATAATTTAATTTTAGATTAGAACAGTTTTATAATTTCACATCTCCACCTTCTCTCTTATTTTCCGGCCACCATGGACTCCCTAAGAGAAAAATAAACTGATAAATCTCTTACTCTTGTTAATATTTATAAAACTCACAAATAAAATTCATGATCGGACCACCCCCTACTAGAAACCACCGTGCCGGAATTTACTGCCACCGTGCCGGAAGTACTATGACAGTTGTTTGGACTCCTCTACAGTTTTCTTCTCCATCTGCTTGGGTGGGTTTTTCATCTATTTATTAATTTTGAGAAAATTAATTAATTATAAACTTCATCACTGACTATAATTATTTTCTGGTTTTATGGTTATTATATTCTGGTTTCTAGTTTGGTACATGTAAACTAGTATAAACATCATATTTGAAGTTTTGTTAGAAAACCTTTGATTTAATTTAAAAACATTTATTAATTTCTATCTCAAATCAAATCTGCCCATGTTTTACGTTATAAATTAAAATATGAATAAGTTTCTTATTTTAAATTATTATTTTATATTTAAAACATTATTTAATGTTAATAATAGAATTAAACATTTATATCAAATGTTAATTTAATCTTTTGTTAACGAAAAAGTATAATTTAGTTTGGAATATTTGAAATATAAGTTTAATGGATAAATATGGTATATGTTATTCATTCTTATTTAATTAGAGTATGGTTATCGTAAAATCAAAATATTTTAAAAGATATATTTAGTTACGTTTTGGCAAAAATTGTCTAGATGACAAAGAAATTGTAAAATGACTATTTTAGAAGTTAATTAATGGTTATTCTAAATTAAAAATAGGAAATACTATTCTAACTTTGAATTTTTAAATTATTCTTGGAATAAGACAAATCTAATTTGATTTTAAAATGTATGAACTCTGGAACTTTTGAAAATGATCACAGTATTTATTATGAGTTATAACTAGTCAATTTTAGAAGTTACTATCATTATTCTTTTGATAAATTATAATTTTAAGTTAATATTGGTTAATGATTTTAAATTTAAATTTAAATACTATTTTATTGTGAATCATAAATTTTCTTAGAATATTATTTAGATTTATAATTCGGAGTAAGTATTTATAAATTAATAATAATTAATGATTTAATCTAGTGAATTAGAAATTTCTTTGAATTAATATTTTTAATATTCTTTTAAGAGAAAAACAAGTTTCTGTTTGAAAATATATATTTTTAATAAAAAAATGATTAGGTAAACGGTAATAAAATCTAAACCTAATTGATTAGGTAAGTGGCCTAGATAAAGCTATAATTATGGATGTAGCTGAATTTATATTAACTTAAGTTGTGTATTTTAAAAAGGTTGAAAGTATGAACCAGACATGAGACTTTGTCGAGAGACAGGTTGTGCTCGCATAACGTAAGTTGAACGTGTGGAAAACTTGCTAAGGTTAGGGCGCTCTCTAACTATCTCATGTAGACCGGAAATGCCAAATACTTGAATGCATGTGTAATTGCTTTTGATATGAAATTGTGAGTTGTTTGCTTGATTGTGTGATGCTACTTGTGTGCCCAGTTGGGGATGTGTGTTTGTATTATGATGCTAAATTTGTGAATGTGTTTTCATATGATTTTGGATAAATATATGAATTGATTATTGAGAAATAATGATGTTGCATCTGTATATATATGTGATATGTGTATGCCAGGTGGGCTATTTGAGATGGATCAATTATGACCATGAAATACCTAAGTTGTGATACATATATATACTCATGCATTTCATAGTTACGTGGCTACCGGAGAGGAGTCACGAGGTGCACACCGGAGAGGTGGCACGGGGTGCGTGTCCGAGAGGGAACCACCTTATCCCGAAGTGGATCATTGAGTCTGATTGATGGGTAGATACCTATCACCTTAGTGGTGCTAAATCTTGAAGCGATACCACGACCCTTTGCGAAGGGATTGATATTCCGGAATCATGCATGTGAGGAACCCGGTTAGGGCGATCACACTCATATAGAGTCTGCATTGGTAGGATATTCGTGCATTTGATATTACACTAGTTTTGAATTGATATGTTGTTGATTATATGTTGCTATGTATTGCATATCTCGTATAGCGTATTCTTGGTTTATATGTTGTATTTAGATGGTGACCCTCTACGTTATCCATGATCTGGTGCTGGACGCCCAGGTTCTTTTTAGATTGTGAGATTCGCTGTTATCGCGGTGGCCTGGAGTCATATCAGGAAAACGGCCAGTTTGGTGTTGATAAGCGGGAGGCTTGAAGTTGTTGCGGGTCGTTGTTACCCAACCATCTTCAGTTAGAGTCCAGTGATCAGCTTAGGGGTTGTTGTTGGGGTCTCTTTTACTCTTCCTCATTGTTTTCTCTGTAACTTGTATATGGTAAACCCTGCTTATTTATTTGTTGAAATAAATATTGTCATTATGTTCTTCTAGACAAGATATTTGATTTGTGTTCTTAAACATTTCATTGAGAAAATAACTTATAAAAGAGGCTTTGTATTCTAATCATTCTCTTACAAAAACTTTACTCTGATTTATTTTAAAAATGATCGCAAATGTTTTTATTTCAAAGACTTTGTTGTTTTAAAAAGAAAAAAAAATTTACACTCCCGCTGTTAAAAATCGGGGTGTTACAGGCAACCAGAGGATACCTCAGCCTTTCGTAGGCAACTTTCGAGGGACGAGATCATATTAGTGTATCGAAGGCAGCATCGTTAGGGACTTATGATATTTGCATTAATCGAGGCAACATGGCTGAGGTATCCTCGTATTCGAGGGACATGGCTATTCTGAAAAAAAAAACACAAGGCAACAAGGCAACAGGCAACAGGCAACGAGAGGGGTTACCAAAAAGTGTGCGTGGGTGCAACAATCACGTGATTAATTCAGAAATTATCTTATAATTAGTTATTCTAAATTGATTAACAGGCTTGCACTCCCTAGGATTACTAACCACACAATAATATGGGGAAGGGGAAAAAGAAACCAGCGGATTCATAGTGCAATAGGGTTTGGCATAAGTAATAATAATAAGAAACTAAAAAGATTAATTTCAGGGTTACCAAACATTCGAGCTCTGACTGGTTGACCAACCCTGAAAATTGGAAAAGGAAAAATAAACGCGAAGGGGTGAGTGCATTATCAATTCACTGACAATTAAGGCTAACCCTAATTAAATAAAAAGGCAAAAAGAAAATAAAAACATGGAAAAGACTTAGCTTTTGATTTGATCTGGTATGGTTGGCAGTCTCGGGGTTAACCCTGAAAAATTGGCAAAGCAAAGGCAGACAGAAAAAAGAAGGTGAGGGTAGGCGGAGTTCATTATATTTGAAGGCAAACCCTGATTTTAAATAAAATGACAAATATTTAAATAAGGGTGAAATCGGGACTTATATTTGTAGTAGGCGTAGCGCGTAGTCGGAGGAAACCCTGTTGTTAACCCTGAAAAAGGACACAGAAAAATAACATTTTTTAGTGTAGGGCAAATCCTCGTAAACCCTGACTCGGGCGTAAATTGAATAAAGTAACCAATCGATTTAATTAATTATTGGTTTCGCAACCTAATTAATTAAATCGGAGAAAAGAAAATAAATATAATCGGACAAAAAGCATTCTCCTAATTTTATTAATTAAAACAAAATAACTATGATTTTATAAAGAATTTAAATAAATAAAAACTAATTTTAATAATAAAAATAAATAAATATTACTTGTTATTTTAAAAAAAGGAATTTTAATAAAATTAGTTTGTTAAAAGAAAATATATATAAAAGAAAAGAAACAAATTCATAAAAATAAATAAAACAAAAATATAGATTGTGTAATTAAAAATAAAAAAAATAAGAAAAACTTAACTTTTAATCAGGTGTGGCGCACGCGTGTGACATATGGTGGATCTGCGCATCCTTGGACGCTGGCTGAGATTGGAGGATGATCCAGCGGCTGGAAGAGTGAGAGCACGTGGTATGCGTAGTATCTGAACGCACCGGATCCAAGAAGCCCACTAACTAAAGCGCGCGCCTTTTCTGTTTCAAACTGGCCAATCAGAACGCGCCACTTCATCATCTTCTACCTCAGGATTTCTGCAAGGCCCTTTTTATAGCGCTTATTTGCAAGTGCGCTATAAAAAACTCACTTTCTACACCTGCCATCAACGAATACCAAAAAAACAACACAAAAATATTTTGCGACCCCCCTATTAGAATCGTCCAGGCCCCCTGAACTCAAATATGCCATTGATTTCTCCTAATTTTAACCCAAACACGAAGCCCTAATTTGGATAACACCAACCCTAATAATGGTGATTTACGGCAAACACACATGGAATCACAATTAAACATCCAGAATCGTTCTACAGACCATAATAAATAATAATATGCATCCAAATCATGATTATATGCTATGAATCGAGGAATATGGATCAAGGAAATTCGCGACAAACCTGGCCTTAATAGATGTAATTCTGGGGTTGCTGAAGCCGTTCAATGATCCACAGACCTTCAATGAATGTCCAGGAACGTATTGGAATGCTTCAAGTCGCTTGAATTAGGCTGTAACTGAAAATTGACTTTTGAATTTCTCTTCACTTTTCAACTCGGTTTAGGGTTCTTGAGAGCATAAAAATCATTCTCCTTTGCTTCTGAATGTGTTTGGTATTTATATTGGAAGGATTAGGGCAACAAAATTGTGATCAAATCTCCTTGAATCAATCTTTTGCAAATTGATTGGAAATTTGTTTTTAATGTTTCTAATTTTGGCTTTGATTGATTTTTCTTGTACCTCAAGTCATGTGAACGAAATTTGTATGTTTTAATGAGGATATTTGATTGATATTTGGCTTAAAATCCAATCAAAATCATATCTTTACTTGACTTGCTATTTTATATACTTAAATCATGATTTAAATGTATAAAAATCATAAAATAATTAATAAAAATAATATAAATTTGAAAGATAAGTTTTTGGGGCGTGGATGGGCTAAGGATAAGGATTGGATGAAAAGAATGTGGGCTCATTTGAATATATTTGGGATTTTGGGCCTTTTTCCTTCATGCATACCCTTAAAAATCAATGAACTTGTACACCTTGCCATTTCGTCATACTTCAATATTTCTTCAAGTTCTTGGACTTTTTAGAAACCTCAGAGAGTCCTCTAACCAATGTCTTTGGTCTCATATCAAAATAATTTTCCATGCTCTTTGTGTGTTCTTTTGAAAAAGATGACTTTTGGTTGACTTTTGAAAAGGACCTATAATGTTTTGGTCCTTATCTCTCAAATGAAGTATTTTTAGACTTGGCATGTGAGAGACAAATTTGTGGAGAATCAAATTTCCTTCAAAATGAGCTTTGGATGGAAAATTTCTGATGTTCCATGTGAGAGTTATGGCTGGTCAAAGTTCAGGTTACTTTCTTCTATACAAACCCTAATTTAGAAACTTTTGGAATTGTTGATTTCTGATCTTTCCTTGATGAAACATGATCAATTCTTGATCAAATGGTGAATGATACTTCAATATGAGAATGTTGACAAAAAATCAGGAGTTTTGACTGTACTTTGACCACAGTTGACTTTTAGGTCAACCCAGTCGACTGTTGACTTTCTGAGCAATTGAGTGATCAATCTTTTGACTTGGACCCTGAAATTTGTCATGGAGGTAGTGTGGGGTATCATAGACCCTATGGGATGCCTTGGAGCCTTTGGTTCATTGATTTTCCCTTAGAACAACAAAACCCTAATTCTCTGAGCCTTGTTTAGGAGAGGGTGTCTTTGAGCTTTGTACTTTGATTTGAATTTGAATAGGAGAAATAGTGTGGGAAAATTTTGGGGTATGACAGCTTCCCCTGTTCAATTTTCTTAAACCTGAATATGTAGAGTGGTTTGTATGCCAGTCGGAATCTGAAGGTGGAAGATGATTGAACACTAGAATACCAAGAAATTTGCCTTCGTCGGGGATGGGCTTGAAGATGCCATCGAGCTTGATAGAATTGAGAACCAGAATACGTCGTACGTGAGATCATTTCTGAAGAATAGATTGAGTCATGCGTTAGACTGAGTTTAGTTCACATCAGCATGTGATGTCTGGAAAACCGTGCGTTGGGCTGGAGGATGTGTCGTACGTTAGATCAGATTCGAATTGCATCCGTAGATGTCTGGAAGACCGTGCGTCAGGTCAAAGAACAAGTCGTGCGTTAGACTAATTCCTTTTGCATCCGTAGATGTCTGGAAAACCATGCGTTAGGTTGAAGAATGAGTCGTGCGTTAGACTAATCCCAATTGCATCCTCAGATGTCTGGAAAACCATGCGTTAGGTTGAAGAATGAGTCGTGCGTTAGACTAATCCCAATTGCATCCTCAGATGTCTGGAAAACTATGCGTTAGGTTGAAGGATAAGTCGTGCGTTAGACTGATCCACATTGCATCCTCAGATTTCTGGAAAACCGTGCGTAAGGTTGAAGGATAAGTCGTGTGTTAGACTGATCCACATTGCATCCTCAGATGTCTGGAAAACTGTGTGTTAGGTTGAAGGATAAGTCGTGCGTTAGACTGATCTACATTGCATCCTTAGATGTCTGGAAGGCCGTGCGTTAGGCTCTGCTTTGAATAAGATTTGAATCTTTGTAATGTACCTGTCAAATATTGTTAGTTTTTTTATGCAATGTTATGATGCGTGAGCTATGTGCTCCTCAAAATAAATGAGGGACGTGCATATGAAGTAATGTATGCGATGTATGAATATGTTTATGATTTATGATGTATGACTATGATTTGTGCTTCTTGGAACATCTTGATTGAGAGGATAGATCTTTCTGTTGTCGATCTTATCTTGGAAATGCTCGACTGGGGATTTATGATTTTTGCTTGGGTGATGATCAGTAACTTGATGTATCCTAATTGGGGATAAGATATCGGAGAAACTCTGTTGGGGAACTATGTCTTTTGTTGAGAGTATTTGAAGATATCTTCTTAATGAGTACTCTGTGGGGATTCCTTCAGATTGTTGACCTTGAAGGAGGGCTTCTGGATTACTTTAGACATTGTCTCTTCGCCTTTCCTATCTAATGAACTAACAAATGTTTTTGCGAAAGAAAAGATAAACGATAATCATGTTCATATGCATATGTTCATTCAAAATTATCATTGGACGTTTGTGTATTCGAAAAAAGAAAAGGAAAATTTGGAAGAGAGAAAAAAACTTGTATTAAGAAAGCCATGAATAGGCAAAATAAAGCATATTGTGTGTTTTTGAAAAGGTACAAAAATAAAGAAAAATAGCTATGTGGGAACCATCCTATTGAGTTTCAATTCTGCTATTGCTATTATGTCTTCGAGCATTTCATCCCTTGCTTGTTGGAGAAAGATGATTGAATCGATCTGAGTCTTTTGAACTTGAGTTGTAGATATAACTGATTGATGAGTGATTCGAACGAGACATAGTCGTACGCTTATTCCTTAACTTTTGCCTAGGCCGCCCTTTCAGGTTTTCAGCCTAACAGGATACCCTTTTTTGCCCAAGTCGCCCTTTCGGGTTTTCAACTTGACGGGTGTACACATTTTTTTTATATATATATATATCCCTAACTTTTGCCCGAACCCTTTTGGTTCGCCGGGATGCCCTTATTTTTGTCTAGGTACGTCGACCTAGCGGGTCATATTTAAGCGTAGTATTTTTTGACTATGTCTGCGTTCACAGGAAGCGGAAAGTCTTCGCCATCCATAGTAATGAGTATCATTGCTCCTCCAGAGAATATTTTCTTGATCACGAATGGTCCTTCGTATGTGGGCATCCACTTGCCCCTAGGATCGCCTTGTGGTAGAATAATTCTCTTTATGACCAAGTCACCAGTTTGGTATGCTTGTTGTTTGACTCTCTTGTTAAATGCTTTGATCATACGCTTCTGATACAACTGTCCATGACAAACAGCCGCAAGCCTTTTTTCGTCAATCAGGTTTATCTGGTCCAGTCGAGTCTGAATCCATTCGTCTTCGTCTAACTCTGCCTCTTTCATAATCCTTAAGGATGGAATCTGAACTTCAATCGGTAACACAACCTCCATACCGTAGACTAGTGAGAACGGGGTTGCCCCAGTCGAGGTACGTGTGGAAGTACGGTAACCATGAAGAGAAAATGGTAAAATCTCATGCCAATCCTTATAAGTCACAGTCATTTTCTGTACAATCTTCTTTATGTTCTTGTTTGCAGCCTCCACAGCGCCATTCATCTTTGGTCTGTATGGTGAAGAATTGTGGTGCTTGATGTTGAACTGTGTGTAAAGCTCAGTAATCATCTTGTTATTCAAATTGGTATCATTGTCTGTGATAATCCTTTCGGGGATGCCATACCGACAAATAAGATTGTGCTTAATGAATCGAGCCACCACATTCTTGGTAACGGAGGCAAATGAAGCAGCCTCTACCCATTTGGTGAAGTAATCGATGGCCACAAGGATGAAGCGGTGTCCATTGGAAGCGGTAGGTTTGATTTCTCCGATCATATCAATTCCCCACATTGCAAAAGGCCAAGGAGCAGTCAGCACATTTAGAGGAACAGGAGGCACGTGTACTTTGTCGGCATATATCTGGCATTTGTGGCATGTTCTAGAATGTTGGTGACAGTCAGTTTCCATAGTGGACCAGTGGTAACCCGCTCTCAGAATCTTTTTAGCCATTGTATGTCCACTAGAATGTGTTCCAAAAGTACCATCATGCATGTCCTCCATGATCTCTTCTGCTTCCTTCTTGTTCACACAACGAAGCAAGGTCGAATCATGATTACGCTTGTATAAGGTTCCATTGCTCAGAAAGAACTTGGATGCGAACCTTCTTAAGAATTTCTTGTCATTGATGGATGCCCCTTCAGGGTACTCTTGAGTCTCGAGGTATCTTTTTACTTCGTGAAACCATGGTTTCTCTTCGACCTCGTCAATAACTATCTCGTAGCAGTATGTCGGTTCGTCATGTCTTTCAATAATAACTATAGGAGCCTCATTGTCCCATCTGACCTTGAACATGGATGACATAGTAGCTAATGCATCTGCTAACTGATTCTCTTCTCGAGGAATATGTTCAAAGGTAATCTCTTCGAAGTGTGGAATTAAAGATAGCACCAAATCTTTGTAAGGCATGAGATTAGGATGCTTCGTGTCCCATTCTCCTTTGATCTGACTGATTACTAGGGCAGAATCCCCATATACTTCCAAGAACTTGATTCTTAAGTCGATAGCAGCTCTGAGTCCCAAGATACACGCTTCATACTCAGCCATGTTCTTGGTACAATCAAAACATAGTCTTGCTGTGAACGGGGTGTGTCCACCTGCGGGAGAGATAATTACAGCGCCAATACTATTACCAAGTGCATTCGAAGCCCCATCAAAAACCATAATCCATCGGGATCCTGGTTTAGATCCTTCATCCGGCCCAGGTTGTTCATAATCAGTGACAAGCATAACATCTTCATCTAGGAATTCAAAACTCATGGATTGATAGTCGTCCACAGCTTGTTGAGCGAAATGATCTGCCACTACACTTCCTTTGATTGCTTTCTGTGTTGTATATTGGATGTCGTATTCTGTTAGTATCTTTTGCCATCTTGCTATTCGTATAGAGAGAGCAGGCTTTTCGAACACGTACTTGATAGGATCCATTCTAGAAATCAACAAAGTGGTATGGTTCAACATATACTGTCTCAGTCGGCGAGCAGCCCATGCCAAAGCACAACAAGTTTTCTCGAGCAGTAAGTATCTTGTTTCACAGTCGGTAAACTTTTTGCTAAGGTAGTATATTGCATACTCTTTTCGACCAGACTCGTCATGTTGCCCCAATACACACCCCATTGAGTTCTCCAATACTGTTAAGTACATAATTAGAGGTCTCCCTTCAACAGGTGGTATCATGATCGGAGGTTCTTGCAGGTACTTCTTGATTTTGTCAAAGGCTTCTTGACATTGGTCATTCCACTTTACTACTTGATCTTTCCTCAGTAGCTTGAAGATTGGTTCACAAGTAGCGGTCAAATGGGAAATAAACCTAGCAATGTAGTTCAGGCGTCCCAGGAATCCTCAAACTTCTTTCTCGTTTCGTGGAGCAGGCATCTCTTATATAGCTTTTACCTTTGCAGGATCGACTTCAATACCTTTACTACTGACAACGAAACCCAGTAGCTTACCAGACCTTACGCCGAAAGTACACTTGTTCGGATTCAGTCTCAGCTTGTATTTCTTCAGCCTATCAAACAACTTCTGCAAATGGACCAGATGTTCTTCTTCAGTGTTGGACTTCGCAATCATATCATCAACGTAGACCTCTATTTCTTTGTGAATCATATCATGGAATAGAGCTACCATTGCACGTTGGTACGTTGCCCCTGCATTCTTCAACCCAAACGACATGACTTTGTAACAGAAGGTGCCCCAAGGTGTAGTAAAGGTTATATTCTCCATGTCTTCGGGTGCCATCTTGATCTGATTATAACCTGAGAAACCATCCATGAAAGAAAACACTTTGCATTGTGCAGTACTATCAACTAGAATGTCAATATGTGGTTGGGGAAAATCATCTTTAGGACTTGCTCGATTCAAATCTCTATAGTCTACACACATTCTGACCTTTCCGTCCTTCTTAGGTACTGGTACTATGTTGGCGATCCATGGTGGGTAACTCACAACTTTTAGGAAACCGGCATTGAACTGTTTCTCAACCTCTTCTTTGATCTTTTAAGTCATGTCAGGTCTGCTTCTTCCTAACTTCTGTTTAATCGGAGGACTATTTTCTTTGATAGGCAGACGGTGAACCACAATATCAGTATCGAGCCCAGGCATATCTTCGTAGGACCAAGCAAAGATCTCAACATTGTCTCGTAACATCTGGATCAATCTCTGTTTGACAACATCCTCTAATTCAGCCCCTATCTTGATTTCCTTCTTTTCTTCGTCAGTACCTATATTTACAACCTCAATTGGCTCTTCGTGCGGCTGTATAGTCTTTTCTTCTTGCTCTAGCAATCTGGCAAGTTCTCTAGGCACTTCACAATCTTCCTCACCTTCATCCTCAGCTTGGTAGATCGGATTTTCAAAGTCATATTTAGGAATAGCAGGGTCGTTATCAATAGGATCCAGAGTGGATATGGATCTGCAGTGCATTATGTGGGTGTGTGTGAGAACACATAGCTATAAAAGTAAAGAAAAATAAAAGCGAACACACAATTTGAATACGAAACGTCCAATGCTTTATTGAATGAAAATATGCTTATGAAATGACAAGCCCTAACAATGGACCATTGTGCCTCGGGCGGGACACACGGCTTTAGAGTTTATTGTTTTTTGAAATACAGAATTTAAAATTGGAAATATAAAGGAAAGCAAGAAATAAAACTAAGAACGACAATTACTCCCGACTATAGGAGATAGAAACAATGTCTTCAGTCTTCCAGTTGTCCAGCCCTTTGTCTGATGTAGGGAAGATCCACTTGTCCAGGTTGCCATTATGTTCATCTTCACCAATGGCATTGACTCCTTTGCTGATGAAATGATGCTTCAAACCTTTTGGACGAGGACGTTGTTCTCCTTTCTGATCCTTAGCAGTGCAGCCTAAACCCCATTTGTTGGACTTGTATGGAATGTCAGGTAATTGCCCCCAGATAGTGCAGCCACCTTCTTCTACCACAGCCCTAGCGTCTTTCAGAGAAGCCATTGTAGGAGGAACCCTAGTAACTTTAGGAGTAGTGTAGACATGCTTAGTTTCGGGAACCACTTGAGGGACCAATTCGAACGCTTGACGGGGAGATTCAAAAGCTTCTCCAGTGAATTCAACATACTTGGTCTCATCTATGAAGCTCACCACATACTCTTCTTCACCATACACAGTAACAATTTTGCCTTTCGCTGGATATTTCAGTTTCTGATGGAGAGTTGAAGTCACAGCATTTGCCCCATGTATCCAAGGACGTCCAAGTAGACAGGAATAGGTGGGACGAATATCCATCACATAAAACACAATATTGAAAGTCTGGGAACCTACCCTGATCGGGAGCTCAACTTTGCCATATACAGTACTCATTGTGCCATCGAAAGCTTTTACTATCACATCACTGGATTTCAGCTCAATTCCGTCAACCTTGAGTTTGTCCAGCACCAACTTGGGTAGTACATTCAGAGACGAGCCATTGTCAACCAGTATATGAGCCAGAGTGGTGCCCCCATATTCAATGGAGATATGTAGCGCCTTGTTATGATTCTTTCCACTAGGACTCAGATCAGCATCAGAAAATCCAAGGTAGTTATCTGTCGTCAGGTTTGCAATACAATTCTCGAGTTGAGTGACAGAAATCTCTTGTGGTACATGGGCAAGCTCTAGGAAATTCATCATAGCTTTGGCGTGAGTCTTGGAACAACTCAAGAGTGACAGCATAGAGATCTTGGAAGGAGTGTGCCCCATCTGTTCAACAATATCATAATCACTCTTGCGGATGATCTTCAAAAACTCATTTGCTTCTTCAGGAGATGAATTTTCAGTAATAGTCTCGACTGGTGTCTGGACAGGTTCCTTACCTCGGGTATCAGCATTTGGAGTGATAGTAACAGCAGGTGAAGCAGTGTTCGGAGAGATTTCCGGAGAAAACACCCTTTCACTTCTTGTCACCTTACTAGTTCCAACAATATTACCCACGTCAGGATTGGCGTCTTCAGAAACTTTGTCAGCTATGAGTTCTTGCTTAACTCCTTGAATATAGACCTCGGCACCATAGTTCCAAGGGATAGCCTTATCAGAAGAATATGGCATTGGACCAGGTTTAGTAATAATAATCGGAGCCACACGGGGTTCAGCAGAAATTTTGAAAGGAGCCTTAGTAGGGATCTTTAGTGGAGCTTTTGAAATTACAGACACATCTTCGAACTTCAAGCCACGGGAGAAACCTTCGCACAAATCCTCAATAGAAGGAGTCTTCTCAAATCTGATAGTGCCACGATCCATCCAGCCTTGGATACCTCTTTTTAGATTCTCACAACCATTAGGTAGGGATGAACAGTAATAACAATCTGGGTCGCACCCTGGAAATAAACCAGCTCGCAGCAGCTTTCTCTTGATGCCAGGGAGAGGTGTTGACAGATCTCTCACATCATATACATGGACTGTGTCCATGATAGCATTAACAGTCTTGTCATGCTTTGGCATAGGAGCAGTGATGACATTAGGAGTCTCTGGCGGGTCAAACTCGATTTCACCAGCATCTATCATGTCTTGGATCTTATTTTTCAATGCCCAGCAATTATCAGCAATGTGTCCAGAGCAATTAGAGTGGTATACACATTTTGCATTAGGATCATAGTTTGGAGATGTAGTAGTGACGTTCTTTGGAGGATCTCTTATGGTGATCAGATTGGCCTTCAACAGGTGTTGCAGAGCTTGAGATAAAGGCATGTTGATTTTAGTGAATTGCCTTTTAGGTGTGTCTGGCCTACGCTAATACCCTTGTCTAGGAGCTTGTTGAGGTGTTGGTGTAGAGATGAGAACAGCTCCAACAGATTGGTTCTGATCATTCTTATTACGGCCCCTCTGACTGTGAACAGCATTAGACTCGTTTCTTCCATGATAGGGCTTCTTTGCAGTACCAGAGGATGTGCCTACTTGAATCTTCCCACTTCGAATACCACTCTCCACATGTTCTCCAGTCAGTATGAGATCAATGAAACCGGATGAGGAACTACCCAACAAGTGACTATAGAACGGCCCAGTTAGTGTGCCCATGAACATGTCCACCAATTCCCTATCAGTCAGCGAAGGTTGGACTCTTCCAGCTAAATCTCTCCACTTTTGAGCATACTCCTTGAAACTTTCCTTAGGTCCCATAGACATGCTTTGTAGTTGCATGCGAGTTGGTGCCAGATTAGCATTGTATTGATATTGCTTGTAGAAAGCAGCAGCCATGTCTTCCCAAGTGCGGATATTGGCATTCTCCAGCTGATAATACCACTCTAGTTGAGTTCCAGACAAACTCTCTTGGAAGAAATGAATCCACAATCTTTTGTCTTCAGTATGAGGTTGGATCTTCCTCACATATGATCTTAGATGCATCTTGGGGCAAGAGACTCCATCATACTTAGCAAAAGTCAGAATCTTGAATTTGGGGGGAATGACGACTCCAGGGATGAGCCCTAGTTCCTCAAAATCCAGCCCAGGTACCTTCTGAATTTCCATATTTCTCAGACGCTCCTCTAGTAACCTGTACTTCTTATCAGCATAGTCTTTGTCATGGAAATAGTCTCCCTCGTCATCCTCTTGGTTAGCAGAACCTCCATTGCTTGCAGCGTTGGTCTTGATACTAGCATCATCATCCTCTTCTTCTTCCTTGGGAATTTCAGCTTCGTCAGGCTTTTTGAGAGGGCCTTTGAATCTTCTTCCCAGATTGAGAACACCTTTGGGTTTCTTGGTCTTCTTCTCCTTCTTAGTTTGAAGAGCTTTCAATTCATCTTGCCCCTTGACAAGTTCAGGATCAAGGCTTGAAATTCAACATTCTGAGTTTGGAGATTCTTGACAGATTGTTTGAGATCCATTTTTCTCACTGAAATAAACAGCGGAAAGATGAGGCATTTGCTTTATAAAAACCTGTGATGTAATGTTTATGAATGATATGTTTATGCATATGCAATGTTTTCAAGGATTTAAGAGGATTTTAACACATATTGAAACAAAGAAGAAAAACATTATTATTAATTAAATTACGAGCTCATAAGATCATAATCCTTTGGTTACATCAGAACGAAAAAGAAATAAATAATAATAAATAAAAATAATAAAAAGTTTAAATTCTGGTAATCTTGTCTTCTTGACGACGCTTCCTTTTCAGAACTCTAATTTCTTCTTTGTGTGCCTTGATCATTTCTTCTCTTTCTCGAACAAGCCTAGAAATTTCATCCTCCCATGAGTTAATCTGATCCGGGGAAACAAAATCTTCAATCTTCCATTTATGAGAAAAATAGTCAAGTAAAGTCTCTCGCTCTTTAGCATCTTGTGTCAACACTTCTTTTTCAGCTTCAACCTTTCGCAAGCGTCTCTCAAAGTCATCCCTTTCCCTCTTCAGTCGATTAACAGTTGCAGCAAGATCTTCATTTGGAGTAGGAACATACGGCTCAAATGCTACTGGGACAGCAGGAGGAGCTACTCTTGGTACTATGGGCGCATCAGATGGGTAAGGCATCCCAAATTCCATAACTCGATCATAAACCCATTGGAAGTATGGGTCCCATGGCATGTAGTTTCTCCTTCCTATATCTTTTGCACCAACTTTCTTTACTTTCGACCAATCTTTGATGAAGAGATCTCTTTTCTTTGTCTCGTCTGAATCATAACTGAAGTACTCTGCACTAAGATACAAAGAACGTGGCTTGTCCTTCAAAGCAAAACCAAACTGATGTCGAGCTAAAATAGGATTATAAGTTATTCCTCCTCGAACGCCAAGAAGAGGTATATTAGGGAATTCTCCACAACTATCAAATAGCAAAGTTCTTTCAAACTCCTTTTGGTACCAGATGACGTCGTCAAAATAAAGCTTCATAATTCTTTGAGCCCAAGTTAAACCTTCTTCATTCTTTCTTACGAAGAGGGGTAAGTGTGAAATAAACCACTTATGCAAGAGAGGAGCACATCCAAGAACACAACCTTTCCTTTTCGATACTCGGAAATGAATCGAATGTAACAAATCACCAAGTAGAGTAGGAACGGGATTCTTACTTAGAAATATATTGATAGCAGCCACATCAACAATTTTGTCATAATGGAAGAATAGAACTTGTCCATAGATTAAAAGAGACAAAACAGCTTCCAAAGCGTCCATACTTGAAGCTTTAGCAAAAATCTCCGCTTTTTCGTAAAGGAAATCAAGGGGTAATCCATAATACTCTTTCTTACTAATCCAAACTTTCTCAATCTCAGATCTTGGCAAGTGTAGGGCAGCAGCGACGACTTCCAGCTTAGGATCTTCTTCTTTACCAGTATAAGGGATTTGGTTGAGCACAGGGAGCCCCAACAAGTATGAGAATTCTTCCAAAGATGGTACCAACTGAAAATCTCTATAAGTGAAACAATGTAGTAACGGATCATAGAATTGAACCATGGTGTTGAGAAGAACTTCATCCACATTAGTTCGTACCAAACTGATAAGCATGTTGAGAGACTCACTGAATCTGAGAGAACCAGAAATGTTGTCGCAGAAAACCTTTAATGGTGTAGGTACTTTCTTGAAATTGAGGAAGAACGGTTTACGGCCTTGGGTTTCCATATTTCAAACAACCTACAAAACAATATACGGATAAAAATCCCCAATTCCTTGAAATGGGTTAGCCATGCCATGTATGAATGATGCATGTATGCATGATGCACAAACACAAATAAGTCCACACAAATCACACAATTTCCTTAGGCTTGGCTTGCATGGAGTTTAAATCATGTGAGATACCCTTTCCAAAGGTATTTCTAAGGACAAAGATGATATCAGCAACGGGTTCTACCGAGTTACCCAGAATTGACAGTCCTCCTAAAGCACCCTCGAACATGATACATACATACCATGCAATGATACTTTAAGAAAGAACCTATCTGAGCTATAGTATCGGGTAGCGACTATGCTCTCAACATACATCAAGAGTAGTCCCCCCACTACGTTCCTAAAAGCCAGGATGGGTTAAAGGTTACTAAAGGTCCTTAAGCTCCGACTCACCCACGGACATCCGCACGAACCTCTCTCATACAAGAGAAGCATGCAAACACCCATAGAGGCCTAACTTAAGCGTGAACTCTCATATTGACCAATCCTCCACATACATGAAGGAGGTCGCCATGACTATGCCACTTCCTATCTTAGGTGTACTTGAATCCGGGTGTAGGACTCGTCCTTCAATTAATTCCCAAAACAGCCCTGAAAAATAAAATAAACAAAGCAAACAATAGAAAACATTTAAAGTGTTCCTAAACTTTTAAGGTAACCCCTCTTTTATAAGAAAATTCTCCCCAACAGAGTCGCCAGTTCTGTAATACAGTGAACTGACTTTTTATCGAAATGTACGGTAAGCAAAAGTCGCCACCGACTTTTATTTTATCCAAATATCAGAAAGGCTAAAAGAACAGGAAAAACCTTTTAAATAAAAACTGAGTTCGGGGGGTAATTATGGAAAGGGAAGGTGTAAGGCACCCTGTGCATCCATGGTTTTCCATGGGCTCTTAATTGCTTTGCTCTTTTAAAAGAAATGTAGAAGAAGAGAATACGGACTTTAGCTCGTAAATGAGCGTAGCCATATTGAAGGTTTATGAAAAAAAGTGTAGAAAAAGATTTTTTAGAGCAAGGCAATTAGGAGCAATTACCTGGTTAGATGAAAAATGTTCTTTAGCCTTTCAGGGTGAAAGGGTCTATCCGTGCCATAGGAGGGCAGGAAGCCTTTCGTTTGGATGTTGAAGGGTTGTCGCAATATCGTTCGCCATAAGACTGTCCCATGCCATAGAGAGGCAGGTAGTCTAAGGGAAGGATCAGAATAGCCTTTCGTTTAGGCAACCAGAGGATACCTCAGCCTTTCATAGGCAACTTCCGAGGGACGAGATCATATTAGTGTATCGAATGCAGCATCATTAGGGACTTATGATTTTTGCATTAATCGAGGCAACATGGCTGAGGTATCCTCGTATTCGAGGGACATGGCTATTCTGCAAAAAAAACACAAGGCAACAATGCAACAGGCAACAGGCAACGAGAGGGGTTACCAAAAAGTGTGCGTGGGTGCAACAATCACGTGATTAATTCAGAAATTATTTTATAATTAGTTATTCTAAATTGATTAACAGGCTTGCACTCCCTAGGATTACTAACCACACAATAATATGGGGAAGGGGAAAAAGAAACCAGCAGATTCATAGTGCAATAGGGTTTGGCATAATTAATAATAATAAGAAGCTAAAAAGATTAATTTCAGGGTTACCGAACATTCGAGCTCTGACTGGTTGACCAACCCTGAAAATTGGAAAAGGAAAAATAAACGCGAAGGGGTGAGTGCATTATCAATTCACTGACAATTAAGGCTAACCCTAATTAAATAAAAAGGCAAAAAGAAAATAAAAACATGGAAAAGACTTAGCTTTTGATTTGATCTGGTATGGTTGGCAGTCTCGGGGTTAACCCTGAAAAATTGGCAAACCAAAGGCAGATAGAAAAAAGAAGGTGAGGGTAGGCGGAGTTCATTATATTTGAAGGCAAACCCTGATTTTAAATAAAATGACAAATATTTAAATAAGGGTGAAATTGGGACTTAGCTTTATAGTAGGCGTAGCGCGTAGTCGGAGGAAACCCTGTTGTTAACCCTGAAAAAGGACACAGAAAAATAACATTTTTTAGTGTAGGGCAAATCCTCGTAAACCCTGACTCGGGCGTAAATTGAATAAAGTAACCAATCGATTTAATTAATTATTGGTTTCGCAACCTAATTAATTAAATCGGAGAAAAGAAAATAAATATAATCGGACAAAAAGCATTCTCCTAATTTTATTAATTAAAACAAAATAATTATGATTTTATAAAGAATTTAAATAAATAAAAACTAATTTTAATAATAAAAATAAATAAATATTACTTGTTATTTTAAAAAAAGGAATTTTAATAAAATTAGTTTGTTAAAAGAAAATATATATAAAAGAAAAGAAACAAATTCATAAAAATAAATAAAACAAAAATATAGATTGTGTAATTAAAAATAAAAAAATAAGAAAAACTTAACTTTTAATCAGGTGTGGCGCACGCGTGTGACATATGGTGGATCTGCGCATCCTTGGACGCTGGCTGAGATTGGAGGATGATCCAGCGGCTGGAAGAGTGAGAGCACGTGGTATGCATAGTATCTGAACGCACCAGATCCAAGAAGCCCACTAACTAAAGCGCGCACCTTTTCTATTTCAAACTGGCCAATCAGAAGGCGCCACTTCATCATCTTCTACCTCAGGATTTCTGCAAGGCCCTTTTTATAGCGCTTATTTGCAAGCGCGCTATAAAAAACTCACTTTCTACACCTGCCATCAACGAATACCAAAAAAAAAACACAAAAATATTTTGCGACCCCCCTATTAGAATCGTCCAGGCCCCCTGAACTCAAATATGCCATTGATTTCTCCTAATTTTAACCCAAACACGAAGCCCTAATTTGGATAACACCAACCCTAATAATGGTGATTTACGGCAAACACACATGGAATCACAATTAAACATCCAGAGTCGTTCTACAGACCATAATAAATAATAATATGCATCCAAATCATGATTATATGCTATGAATCGAGGAATATGGATCAAGGAAATTCGCGACAAACCTGGCCTTAATAGAGGTAATTCTGGGGTTGCTGAAGCCGTTCAATGATCCACAGACCTTCAATGAATGTCCAGGAACGTATTGGAATGCTTCAAGTCGCTTGAATTAGGCTGTAACTGAAAATTGACTTTTGAATTTCTCTTCACTTTTCAACTCGGTTTAGGGTTCTTGAGAGCATAAAAATCCTTCTCCTTTGCTTCTGAATGTGTTTGGTATTTATATTGGAAGGATTAGGGCAACAAAATTGTGATCAAATCTCCTTGAATCAATCTTTTGCAAATTGATTGGAAATTTGTTTTTAATGTTTCTAATTTTGGCTTTGATTGATTTTTCTTGTACCTCAAGTCATGTGAACGAAATTTGTATGTTTTAATGAGGATATTTGATTGATATTTGGCTTAAAATCCAATCAAAATCAAATCTTTACTTGACTTGCTATTTTATATACTTAAATCATGATTTAAATGTATAAAAATCATAAAATAATTAATAAAAATAATATAAATTTGAAAGATAAGTTTTTGGGGCGTGGATGGGCTAAGGATAAGGATTGGATGAAAAGAATGTGGGCTCATTTGAATATATTTGGGATTTTGGGCCTTTTTCCTTCATGCATACCCTTAAAAATCAATGAACTTGTACACCTTGCCATTTCGTCATACTTCAATATTTCTTCAAGTTCTTGGACTTTTTAGAAACCTCAGAGAGTCCTCTAACCAATGTCTTTGGTCTCATATCAAAATAATTTTCCATGCTCTTTGTGTGTTCTTTTGAAAAAGATGACTTTTGGTTGACTTTTGAAAAGGACCTATAATGTTTTGGTCCTTATCTCTCAAATGAAGTATTTTTAGACTTGGCATGTGAGAGACAAATTTGTGGAGAATCAAATTTCCTTCAAAATGAGCTTTGGATGGAAAATTTCTGATGTTCCATGTGAGAGTTATGGCTGGTCAAAGTTCAGGTTACTTTCTTCTATACAAACCCTAATTTAGAAACTTTTGGAATTGTTGATTTCTGATCTTTCCTTGATGAACCATGATCAATTCTTGATCAAATGGTGAATGATACTTCAATATGAGAATGTTGACAAAAAATTAGGAGTTTTGACTGTACTTTGACCACAGTTGACTTTTAGGTCAACCCAGTCGACTGTTGACTTTTTGAGCAATTGAGTGATCAATCTTTTGACTTGGACCCTGAAATTTGTCATGGAGGTAGTGTGGGGTATCATAGACCCTATGGGATGCCTTGGAGCCTTTGGTTCATTGATTTTCCATTAGAACAACAAAACCCTAATTCTCTGAGCCTTGTTTAGGAGAGGGTGTCTTTGAGCTTTGTACTTTGATTTGAATTTGAATAGGAGAAATAGTGTGGGCAAATTTTGGGGTATGACAGCTTCCCCTGTTCAATTTTCTTAAACCTTAAGATGTAGAGTGGTTTGTATGCCAGTCGGAATCTGAAGGTGGAAGATGATTGAACACTAGAATACCAAGAAATTTGCCTTCGTCGGGGATGGGCTTGAAGATGCCATCGAGCTTGATAGAATTGAGAACCAGAATACGTCGTACGTGAGACCATTTCTGAAGAATAGATTGAGTCATGCGTTAGACTGAGTTTAGTTCACATCAGCATGTGATGTCTGGAAAACCGTGCGTTGGGCTGGAGGATGTGTCGTACGTTAGATCAGATCCGAATTGCATCCGTAGATGCCTGGAAGACCGTGCGTCAGGTCAAAGAACAAGTCGTGCGTTAGACTAATTCCTTTTGCATCCGTAGATGTCTGGAAAACCATGCGTTAGGTTGAAGAATGAGTCGTGCGTTAGACTAATCCCAATTGCATCCTCAGATGTCTGGAAAACCATGCGTTAGGTTGAAGAATGAGTCGTGCGTTAGACTAATCCCAATTGCATCCTCAGATGTCTGGAAAATTATGCGTTAGGTTGAAGGATAAGTCGTGCGTTAGACTGATCCACATTGCATTCTCAGATTTCTGGAAAACCGTGCGTAAGGTTGAAGGATAAGTCGTGTGTTAGACTGATCCACATTGCATCCTCAGATGTCTGGAAAACTGTGCGTTAGGTTGAAGGATAAGTCGTGCGTTAGACTGATCTACATTGCATCCTTAGATGTCTGGAAGTCCGTGCGTTAGGCTTTGCTTTGAATAAGATTTGAATCTTTGTAATGTACCTGTCAAATATTGTTAGTTTTTTTATGCAATGTTATGATGCGTGAGCTATGTGCTCCTCAAAATAAATGAGGGACGTGCATATGAAGTAATGTATGCGATGTATGAATATGTTTATGATTTATGATGTATGACTATGATTTCTGCTTCTTGGAACATCTTGATTGAGAGGATAGATCTTTCTGTTGTCGATCTTATCTTGGAAATGCTCGACTGGGGATTTATGATTTTTGCTTGGGTGATGATCAGTAACTTGATGTATCCTAATTGGGGATAAGATATCGGAGAAACTCTGTTGGGGAACTATGTCTTTTGTTGAGAGTATTTGAAGATATCTTCTTAATGAGTACTCTGTGGGGATTCATTCAGATTGTTGACCTTGAAGGAGGGCTTCTGGATTACTTTAGACATTGTCTCTTCGCCTTTCCTATCTAATGAACTAATAAATGTTTTTGCGAAAGAAAAGATAAACGATAATTATGTTCATATGCATATGTTCATTCAAAATTATCATTGGACGTTTGTGTATTCGAAAAAAGAAAAGGAAAATTTGGAAGAGAGAAAAAAACTTGTATTAAGAAAGCCATGAATAGGCAAAATAAAGCATATTGTGTGTTTTTGAAAAGGTACAAAAATAAAGAAAAATAGCTATGTGGGAACCATCCTATTGAGTTTCAATTCTGCTATTGCTATTATGTCTTCGAGCATCTCATCCCTTGCTTGTTGGAGAAAGATGATTGAATCGATCTGAGCCTTTTGAACTTGAGTTGTAGATATAACTGATTGATGAGTGATTCGAACGAGACATAGTCGTACGCTTATTCCTTAACTTTTGCCTAGGCCGCCCTTTCAGGTTTTCAGCCTAACAGGATACCCTTTTTTGCCCAAGTCGCCCTTTCGGGTTTTCAACTTGACGGGTGTACACATTTTTTTTTATATATATATATCCCTAACTTTTGCCCGAACCCTTTTGGTTCGCCGGGATGCCCTTATTTTTGTCTAGGTACGTCGACCTAGCGGGTCATATTTAAGCGTGGTATTTTTTGACTATGTCTGCATTCACAGGAAGCGGAAAGTCTTCGCTATCCATAGTAATGAGTATCATTGCTCCTCCAGAGAATATTTTCTTGATCACAAATGGTCCTTCGTATGTGGGCGTCCACTTGCCCCTAGGATCGCCTTGTGGTAGAATAATTCTCTTTATGACCAAGTCACCAGTTTGGTATGCTTGTTGTTTGACTCTCTTGTTAAATGCTTTGATCATACGCTTCTGATACAACTGTCCATGACAAACAGCAGCAAGCCTCTTTTCGTCAATCAGGTTTATCTGGTCCAGTCGAGTCTGAATCCATTCGTCTTCGTCTAACTCTGCCTCTTTCATAATCCTTAAGGATGGAATCTGAACTTCAATCGGTAACACAACCTCCATACCGTAGACTAGTGAGAACGGGGTTTCCCCAGTCGAGGTACGTGTGGAAGTACGGTAACCATGAAGAGAAAATGGTAACATCTCATGCCAATCCTTATAAGTCACAGTCATTTTCTGTACAATCTTCTTTATGTTCTTGTTTGCAGCCTCCACATCGCCATTCATCTTTGGTCTGTATGGTGAAGAATTGTGGTGCTTGATGTTGAACTGTGTGTAAAGCTCAGTAATCATCTTGTTATTCAAATTGGTATCATTGTCTGTGATAATCCTTTCGGGGATGCCATACCGACAAATAAGATTGTGCTTAATGAATCGAGCCACCGCATTCTTGGTAACGGAGGCAAATGAAGCAGCCTCTACCCATTTGGTGAAGTAATCGATGGCCACAAGGATGAAGCGGTGTCCATTGGAAGCGGTAGGTTTGATTTCTCCGATCATATCAATGCCCCACATTGCAAAAGGCCAAGGAGCAGTCAGCATATTTAGAGGAACAGGAGGCACGTGTACTTTGTCGGCATATATCTGGCATTTGTGGCATGTTCTAGAATGTTGGTGACAGTCAGTTTCCATAGTGGACCAGTAGTAACCCGCTCTCAGAATATTTTTAGCCATAGTATGTCCACTAGAATGGGTTCCAAAAGTACCATCATGCATGTCCTCCATGATCTCTTCTGCTTCCTTCTTGTTCACACAACGAAGCAAGGTCGAATCATGATTACGCTTGTATAAGGTTCCATTGCTCAGAAAGAACTTGGATGCGAACCTTCTTAAGAATTTCTTGTCATTGATGGATGCCCCTTCAGGGTACTCTTGAGTCTCGAGGTATCTTTTTACTTCGTGAAACCATGGTTTCTCTTCGACCTCGTCAATAACTATCTCGTAGCAGTATGCTGGTTCGTCATGTCTTTCAATAATAACTATAGGAGCCTCATTGTCCCATCTGACCTTGAACATGGATGACATAGTAGCTAATGCATCTGCTAACTGATTCTCTTCTCGAGGAATATGTTCAAAGGTAATCTCTTCAAAGTGTGGAATTAAAGATAGCACCAAATCTTTGTAAGGCATGAGATTAGGATGCTTCGTGTCCCATTCTCCTTTGATCTGACTGATTACTAGGGCAGAATCCCCATATACTTCCAAGAACTTGATTCTTAAGTCGATAGCAGCTCTGAGTCCCAAGATATATGCTTCATACTCAGCCATGTTCTTGGTACAATCGAAACATAGTCTTGCTGTGAACGGGGTGTGTCCACCTGCGGGAGAGATAATTACAGCGCCAATACCATTACCAAGTGCATTCGAAGCCCCATCAAAAACCATAATCCATCGGGATCCTGGTTTAGATCCTTCATCCGGCCCAGGTTGTTCATAATCAGTAACAAGCATAACATCTTCATCTGGGAATTCAAAACTCATGGATTGATAGTCGTCCACAGTTTGTTGAGCCAAATGATCTGCCACTACACTTCCTTTGATTGTTTTCTGTGTTGTATATTGGATGTCATATTCTGTTAGTATCATTTGCCATCTTGCTATTCGTATAGAGAGAGCAGGCTTTTCGAACACGTACTTGATAGGATCCATTCTAGAAATCAACAAAGTGGTATGGTTCAACATATACTGTCTCAGTCGGCGAGCAGCCCATGCCAAAGCACAGCAAGTTTTCTCGAGCAGTGAGTATCTTGTTTCACAGTCGGTAAACTTTTTGCTAAGGTAGTATATTGCATACTCTTTTCGACCAGACTCGTCATGTTACCCCAATACACACCCCATTGAGTTCTCCAATACTGTTAAGTACATAATTAGAGGTCTCCCTTCAACAGGTGGTATCATGATCGGAGGTTCTTGCAGGTACTTCTTGATTTTGTCAAAGGCTTCTTGACATTGGTCATTCCACTTTACTACTTGATCTTTCCTCAGTAGCTTGAAGATTGGTTCACAAGTAGCGGTCAAATGGGAAATAAACCTAGCAATGTAGTTCAGGCGTCCCAGGAATCCTCTAACTTCCTTCTCGTTTCGTGGAGCAGGCATCTCTTATATAGCTTTTACCTTTGCAGGATCGACTTCAATACCTTTACTACTGACAACGAAACCCAGTAGCTTACCAGACCTTACGCCGAAAGTACACTTGTTCGGATTCAGTCTCAGCTTGTATTTCTTCAACCTATCAAACAACTTCTGCAAATGGACCAGATGTTCTTCTTCAGTGTTGGACTTCGCAATCATATCATCAACGTAGACCTCTATTTCTTTGTGAATCATATCATGGAACAGAGCTACCATTGCACGTTGGTACGTTGACCCTGCATTCTTCAACCCAAATGGCATGACTTTGTAACAGAAGGTGCCCCAAGGTGTAGTAAAGGTTATCTTCTCCATGTCTTCGGGTGCCATCTTGATCTGATTATAACTTGAGAAACCATCCATGAAAGAAAACACTTTGCATTGTGCAGTACTATCAACTAGAATGTCAATATGTGGTTGGGGAAAATCATCTTTAGGACTTGCTCGATTCAAATCTCTATAGTCTACACACATTCTGACCTTTCCGTCCTTCTTAGGTACTGGTACTATGTTGGCGATCCATGGTGGGTAACTCACAACTTTTAGGAAACCGGCATTGAACTGTTTCTCAACCTCTTCTTTGATCTTTTGAGCCATGTCAGGTCTGCTTCTTCGTAACTTCTGTTTAATCGGAGGACTATTTTCTTTGATAGGCAGACGGTGAACCACAATATCAGTATCGAGCCCAGGCATATCTTCGTAGGACCAAACAAAGATCTCAACATTGTCTCGTAACATCTGGATCAATCTCTGTTTGACAACATCCTCTAATTCAGCCCCTATCTTGATTTCTTTCTTTTCTTCGTCAGTACCTATATTTACAACTTCCATTGGCTCTTCGTGCGGCTGTATAGTCTTTTCTTCTTGCTCTAGCAATCTGGCAAGTTCTCTAGGCACTTCACAATCTTCCTCACCTTCATCCTCAGCTTGGTAGATCGGATTTTCAAAGTCATATTTAGCAATAACAGGGTCGTTATCAATAGGATCCAGAGTGGATATGGATCTGCAGTGCATTATGTGGGTGTGTGTGAGAACACATAGCTATAAAAGTAAAGAAAAATAAAAGCGAACACACAATTTGAATACGAAACGTCCAATGCTTTATTGAATGAAAATATGCTTATGAAATGACAAGCCCTAACAATGGACCATTGTGCCTCGGGCGGGACACACGGCTTTAGAGTTTATTATTTTTTGAAATACAGAATTTAAAATTGGAAATATAAAGGAAAGCAAGAAATAAAACTAAGAACGACAATTACTCCCGACTATAGGAGATAGAAACAATGTCTTCAGTCTTCCAGTTGTCCAGCCCTTTGTCTGATGTAGGGAAGATCCACTTGTCCAGGTTGCCATTATGTTCATCTTCACCAATGGCATTGACTCCTTTGCTGATGAAATGATGCTTCAAACCTTTTGGACGAGGACGTTGTTCTCCCTTCTGATCCTTAGCAGTGCAGCCTAAACCCCATTTGTTGGACTTGTATGGAATGTCAGGTAATTGCCCCCAGATAGTGCAGCCACCTTCTTCTACCACAGCCCTAGCGTCTTTCAGAGAAGCCATTGTAGGAGGAACCCTAGTAACTTTAGGAGCAGTGTAGACATGCTTAATTTCGGGAACCACTTGAGGGACCAATTCGAACGCTTGACGGGGAGATTCAAAAGCTTCTCCAGTGAATTCAACATACTTGGTCTCATCTATGAAGCTCACCACATACTCTTCTTCACCATACACAGTAACAATCTTGCCTTTCGCTGGATATTTCAGTTTCTGATGGAGAGTTAAAGTCACAGCATTTGCCTCATGTATCCAAGGACGTCCAAGTAGACACGAATAGGCGGGACGAATATCCATCACATAGAACACAGTATTGAAAGTCTGGGAACCTACCCTGATCGGGAGCTCAACTTCGCCATATACAGTACTCATTGTGCCATCGAAAGCTTTTACTATCACATCACTGGATTTTAGCTCAATTCTGTCAACCTTGAGTTTGTCCAGCACCAACTTGGGTAGTACATTCAGAGACGAGCCATTGTCAACCAGTACATGAGCCAGAGTGGTGCCCCCACATTCAATGGAGATATGTAGCGCCTTGTTATGATTCTTTCCACTAGGACTCAGATCAGCATTAGAAAATCCAAGGTAGTTATCTGTCGTCAGGTTTGCAATATAATTCTCGAGTTGAGTGACAGAAATCTCTTGTGGTACATGGGAAGCCTCTAGGAACTTCATCATAGCTTTGGTGTGAGTCTTGGAACAACTCAAGAGTGACAGCATAGAGATCTTGGAAGGAGTGTGCCCCATCTGTTCAACAATGTTTCGCGACCCCCCAATTAGAATCGTCTAGGCCCCCTGAACTTAAATATGCCATTGATTTCTCCTAATTCTAACCCAAACACGAAGCCCTAATTTGGATAACACCAACCCTAATAATGGTGATTTACGGCAAACACACATGGAATCACAATTAAACATCCAGAATCGTTCTACACACCATAACAAATAATAATATGTATCCAAATCATGATTATATGCTATGAATCGAGGAATATGGATCAAGGAAATTCACGACAAACCTGGCCTTAATGGAGGTAATTCTGGGGTTGCTGAAGCCGTTCAATGATCCACACACCTTCAATGAATGTCCAGGAACGTATTGGAATGCTTCAAGTAGCTTGAATTAGGCTGCAACTGAAAATTGACTTTTGAATTTCTCTTCACTTTTCAACTCGGTTTAGGGTTCTTGAGAGCATAAAAATCCTTCTCCTTTGCTTCTGAATGTGTTTGGTATTTATATTGGAAGGATTAGGGCAACAAAATTGTGATCAAATCTCCTTGAATCAATCTTTTGCAAATTGATTGGAAATTTGTTTTTAATGTTTCTAATTTTGGCTTTGATGGATTTTTCTTGTACCTCAAGCCATGTGAACGAAATTTGTATGTTTTAATGAGGATATTTGATTGATATTTGGCTTAAAATCCAATAAAAATCATATCTTTACTTGACTTGCTATTTTATATACTTAAATCATGATTTAAATGTATAAAAATCATAAAATAATTAATAAAAATAATATAAATTTGAAAGATATGTTTTTGGGGCGTGGATGGGCTAAGGATAAGGATTGGATGAAAAGAATGTGGGCTCATTTGAATATATTTGGGATTTTGGGCCTTTTTCCTTCATGCATACCCTTAAAAATCAATGAACTTGTACACCTTGCCATTTCGTCATACTTCAATATTTTTTCAAGTTCTTGGACTTTTTAGAAACCTTAGAGAGTCCTCTAACCAATGTCTTTGGTCTCATATCAAAATAATTTTCCACGCTCTTTGTGTGTTCTTTTGAAAAAGATGACTTTTGGTTGACTTTTGAAAAGGACCTATAATGTTTTGGTCCATATCTCTCAAATGAAGCATTTTTAGACTTGGCATATGAGAGACAATTTTGTGGAGAATCAAATTTCCTTCAAAATGAGCTTTGGATGGAAAATTTATGATGTTCCATGTGAGAGTTATGGCTGGTCAAAGTTCAGTTGACTTTCTTCTATACAAACCCTAATTTAGAAACTTTTGGAATTGTTGATTTCTGATCTTTCCTTGATGAACCATGATCAATTCTTGATCAAATGGTGAATGATACTTCAATATGAGGATGTTGACAAAAAATTAGGAGTTTTGACTGTACTTTGACCACAGTTGACTTTTAGGTCAACCCAGTCGACTGTTGACTTTCTGAGCAATTGAGTGATCAATCTTTTGACTTGGACCCTGAAATTTTTCATGGAGGTAGTGTGGGGTATCATAGACCCTATGGGATGCCTTGGAGCCTTTGGTTCATTGATTTTCCCTTAGAACAACAAAACCCTAATTCTCTGAGCCTTGTTTAGGAGAGGGTGTCTTTGAGCTTTGTACTTTGATTTGAATTTGAATAGGAGAAATAGTGTGGGAAAATTTTGGGTATGACAATGAAGTATTCCATGTGTCTCAATTGAGGAAATACATTGCGGATCCGTCTCATGTAATCCAAGTGGACGATGTGCAAGTGAGAGATAATTTGACAGTTGAGGCCTTGCCCATGAGGATTGAGGATCGGAAGTTAAAGCAACTGCGTGGTAAAGAAATAGCTTTGGTCCGAGTGGCTTGGGGAGGAGCAGCAGGTGGGAATGTTACGTGGGAGCTGGAAAGTCAGATGAAGGACTCATATCCCGAACTCTTCGTCTGAGGTATGTTTTCGAGGACGAAAACTCTTTTAGTGGGGGAGAGTTGTAACACCCCGTAAATTCTTATTTATTAATTTAATTAAGTTTTTAATTAAATTATTGGAATTAACGTTTTATTGGGAATTATTAGGGAAATAATGAAATATTGGTTATTGGGCTTAGTGTAGTAGTTAGCAAAAGGGAGGTGTTAACTATGTGAGCCTATTAAGACATTTTCTATTTTTTCATAAAAATAAGAGAAATTGGAAAAAGAGAAGGTTAAAAGCAAGAGAGCAAAAGTCTGAGGAACAGAAGAAGTACGTGAAAAGGAGAAGAACCAAAGAGGAAGAGGACCTTCGAAGATTCGACTCTGAGGTAAGGGGGGATTCTTCGGGTTAGTAATCCTTATGCAATTATGGGTAGTAGAATTGATTAGGATTGTTATTTAGTTCAATCGGATGTGTCGGGTTTTGGGGATTTTGTTAGGTTTTGATGAACCTTCATAGTTTTGTATGATTTTGATAATAACCATGATATATGTTGTTAATTGATGTTTAAAACTTGTTTGAGTTGTGTTATAATGTGCAATTTAGTGCTGTTTGTATGTGATATTCGTTAGGGGACGAATTGGTTGAATGGGGAAAAGTGTTTTGCTGTCAAAAACTATGAAATTGCTGTTGCAGGTACGTAGGAACCGGTTCCTGTGTGGGAGGAACCGGGTTCCCCTTATAAAAACAGAGGCGTGGGAATTCTGGGTTGCTGGGAACCGGTTCCCAGCTAGCGACAACCCGGTTCCCCATAGTAAAAATCAGAGACGAGTTTTGGGACGCAGCCAGGAGCCGTGTTCCACATAGGGAGGAACCAGGTTCCACTGTGTGTTTTTGAAAAATTATTTTTATTTTAAAAACCCATAACTGTTGATCCGAGTATCTGATTTATGTGCCTTTTGGGGCGTTGTGAAGCTAATTAATAGCCCTATATGATGAATGGGTGAAATGGATGGGAATCCGAGTTTATATTTTGCTTAGATTATTTATTGGGTGATGTCTAATATGAATATGTGTGATATATTTTTGGAATGAGTGCTGAAACATGTGCATGCTTATTGGTGATGAATTAGTGATTGGTAATGAGACGATGTAATACATCGGATCGGTGATGTTGTAAGCATGTTATACATTGCATTTATTCACATACATTTTGGTGATGGATCCCGGTGACGTTGTGGATCAAAATGGTGGGCATATTTCCCATTGTGAGGAATTTGTGCCGGTTGCACTGTATCTTGGTGATGAAAAGATCAGTTGGATGGGTTTAGCCCATGTATGGTACCACATGCATAGTGTCAGTCCATTCCTGTGCATAATAGCATGATATAACTAAATGATTGTGTAATGTGATAGGTGATACATGTGAATTGGTGCTTGCTTGTTTATAGTAAAAATTTGAATACATGTATGGTTGGGTGAATGATAATTGCTATGATATTTTATTACTTATGATTGTCTAATGCTTACTAATTTCGAATGAAACTCACCCTTACATGTTGACATTTTCAGATTAAGGAGTAGCGGCATCTTGATTGGGTGAGGATAGCTCGTAGGCTAGTCCGTAGTTCGTGTCGAGTCATGCTTTGATTTGTAACACTGGGAACGATAGTCTTAGAGTTACTTGTGATACACTATTTTGCCGTTTTTGGATTATGTATCGTTGATTTTGTTGGTGATGTTTTATAACACTGTTGAATGAGTTTCCGTTGTGCTGAATATGTGTTTTGATATTGTGGATTATTCCTAATAAAGCATGACAACGACTTGGAGTTTTCTTTATTTTATTAATTGTAACATCCTTGTTGTATAATTACTCTGATTTTTATTATATTTTCCTCGGGGGTTTAGAAGGGTGTTACAAACTGCTTCTAATATATATTGTTTATGAGAAGCAGTGAAAGTCTATTTTTCGCACCATACTTTCTTCAAACAGCGAAAGTCTATTTTACGGTGCAAGTAGAAAATTCATAAATGTTGACGGGTAGGTCGCATGGGCTTGGCTTCCGCGATGGTGATATTGTTTTGGAATTCTTTACATCTTTCTTGTTCGGGCCAGAAGCTAATTCAGAAAGGAAAGTGGCGGGAATTAATTGTTTCTGAGATTTTGGCGTTGTCGTCCCGCCGTATTTCGGATATTTAAAAATTCGTAACTTCTGATTGGAATATTGTGTTGAAGTGAGACTTATGCCAAAAGTTCCGTCTCGAGACATACTATATTTCGTGCGTTGGAGTCGACAATTGATTCTTTGAGGAAGGACCCCGAATTCGCAATTTACTTGAGGTATTATAGTGGAAAAAATGGACTGAACCGTTGTCTTTTGGACGCTAAAAAATTCATAACTCTCACACCGTGTGTCTGATCGTGCTAATTTTTTAACTGAAGTTCCGTCTTGATGTACCCGACATTTCGTATGTTGGGACCTGAGGCTAAATATGCACCAGAATTTTTAGAATTTTGCAAAGGCATCGTGATTATACCGTTGAAACGCGTTTTCGGGCATTATTAGACAAGTTTCAAAATTGCATAACTCTTTCGATTTTCACCTGATTGAGTCCATTTTGGTGGCATTCTCTCACACCGTTGAAAGAAGTGCTATAGGTGTGGAAAGGCAGGTCACATTGCTATTGAGTGCAAAGGGAACACTGTAACTCGTTTCAACTGCGGAGAAAAGGGCCATATTAGTCCTAAGTGTCCTAAGCCGAGGAGGAATCAAGCTGGTGGTAAGGTGTTCGCCTTATCTGGTTCCGAGACTACTCCAGAAGATCGGTTAATTAAAGGTAGGTGTTTTATTCATGGCACTCCTTTAATTGCAATTATAGATACTGGAGCAACTCACTCGTTTATTTTGTTGGATTGTGCTAAACGATTGAACTTGGAAATATCTGATATTAATGGAAGTATGATCATTGACACTCCTGCGTCGGATTCAGTGACTACTTCGTTCGCTTGTTTGAACTGTCCAATCGATATTTTTGGTAGAAAATTCGGAATGGATTTAGTGTGCCTTCCGTTGGAGCAACTCGATGTTATTTTGGGAATGAATTGGTTACAATTCAATCGGGTTCATATCAATTGTTTCTCGAAGACAGTTATTTTTCCTGAAGATGAAAGTGTGGAAGGTTTGGCGATAACCGCTAGGCAGATAAAAGAAGCAGTTAAGGACGGGGTTGCCGTGTTTATGTTGATTGCATCCATGGAAGTGAAAGGGAAGGTAGTGAGAAGTGGATTACCTGTAGTATGTGATTTTCCCGAAGTCTTTCCAGAAGATGTTAGAGAACTGCCACCTGAGAGAGAAGTTGAATTTGCTATTGAGTTAATTCCTGGGACTAATCCTGTGTCGATGGCACCGTATCGTATGTCGGCATCTAAATTGACTGAATTGAAGGGTCAGTTGGAAGAGTTACTTGAGAAGGAATTTATTCGTCCTAGTGTTTCACCGTGGGGTGCACCGGTATTGCTAGTAAAGAAGAAAGAAGGCTCGATGAGGTTATGTGTGGATTATAGACAGTTGAATAAAGTTACTATCAAAAATCAGTATCCGTTGCCGAGGATCGATGATCTAATGGATCAACTGGTTGGGGCGTGCGTGTTCAGTAAGATTGACTTGAGGTCGGGATATCATCAGATTCGGGTGAAGACTGACGATATTCAGATGACTGCATTTAGAACGAGGTATGGTCATTACGAATACACTGTGATGCCGTTTGGAGTTACGAATGCACCTGGTTTTTTATGGAATATATGAATAGGATTTTTCATCCCTATCTCGACCAGTTCGTAGTAGTATTTATCGATGATATTTTAATATATTCTAAGAATGAAGAAGAGCATGCAGATCATCTTAGAGTGGTATTGGAACTATTGAAGGAAAAGAAACTTTATGCGAAACTGACAAAGTGTGAGTTCTGGTTAAATGAAGTAAGCTTTCTTGGACATGTAATTTCTAAGGATGGTATTGTCGTTGACCCAACGAAAGTAGAAGCAGTGTCTCAGTGGGAGGCTCCGAAGTCAGTTTCCGAAATCCGTAGTTTCCTTGGTCTTGCGGGTTACTATAGAAAGTTCATTGAAGGTTTTTCAAAGTTAGCGTTGCCGTTAACTAAGTTGACTAGGAAGGGTCAAGCATTCATCTGGTATTCGAAATGTGAAGAAGGATTCCAAGAGCTGAAGAGGAGACTGACTAGTGCGCCGATCTTGATTTTGCCGAACCCGGCGGAATCTTTTGTTGTGTATTGTGATGCTTCATTGATGGGATTAGGAGGTGTGCTAATGCAAAATCAACAGGTAGTCGCTTATGCGTCGAGACAACTCAAAGTGCATGAGAAGAATTATCCGACTCACGACTTAGAGTTGGCAGTAGTGGTATTTGTGTTGAACCCGTGGAGGCATTATCTATATGGTTCAAGGTTCGAAGTATTTAGTGATCATAAGAGTCTGAAGTATCTCTTTGATCAAAAAGAGCTAAATATGAGACAAAGAAGATGGTTAGAATTTCTCAAGGATTATGATTTTGAACTGAATTATCATCCGGGTAAAGCAAATGTTGTTGCCGATGCATTGAGTAGGAAGTCCCTGCATATGTCTATGCTTATGGTGAGAGAATTAGATTTAATTGAGCAATTCAGAGATTTGAGTTTAGTATGTGAAAACACTCCTACCAGTGTTAAATTGGGTATGCTGAAGCTGACGAGTGGCATTCTTGAGGAAATTCGAGAGGGTCAGAAGACTGATGTAGAGTTGGTTGATAAGTTGACCCTAATTAACCAAGATAAAGAAGGCAAATTCAGAATCGACGAGAATGGTATAATGAGGTTTGGTAATCGTGTTTGTGTTCCTGATGTTGCCGAGTTAAGAAGAAGCATTCTTGAGGAGGGACATCGTAGCGGATTGAGTATTCATCCTGGTGCTACCAATATGTATCATGACTTAAAGAAGCTGTTCTGGTGGCTTGGAATGAAAAAGGAAATAGCTGAATTTGTTTATGCTTGTTTGACTTGCCAGAAGTCGAAGATTGAACATCAGAAGCCGTATGGAGCTATGCAACCGTTATTTATTCCGGGATGGAAGTGGGATAGTATATCTATGGATTTTGTTTCTGGTTTGCCGAGGACGGTGAAGAATTGTGAAGCTATTTGGGTTATTGTGGACAGGTTGACGAAGTCTGCTCACTTTTTACCAATGAGAATGGATTACCCGATGGAGAAGCTGGCTCAATTGTATATTGAGAAGATAGTGAGTTTACATGGTATCCCTTCGAGTATCGTGTCAGATAGAGATCCAAGGTTTACATCCAGATTCTGGGAAGGTTTGCATAAGGCTTTGGGTACTAAGCTGAGATTGAGTTCTGCTTATCATCCGCAGACTGATGGTCAGACTGAGAGGACAATTCAGTCATTGGAAGATTTGTTACGTGCTTGTGTATTGGAAAAAGGTGGTGCATGGGATAGTTATTTGCCGTTGATTGAATTTACCTACAACAATAGTTTTCATTCGAGCATTGGTATGGCTCCATTTGAAGCTTTGTATGGTAGAAGATGTAGAACACCTTTGTGTTGGTATGAATCGGGTGAGTACGGTGATTGGACCAGAAATTGTACAAGAGACCACGGAGAAGATTAAATTGATTCAAGAGAAGATGAAGGCTTCTCAGAGTCGCCAGAAAAGCTACCATGATAAAAGACGAAGGACATTTGAATTTCAAGAAGGAGATCATGTGTTCTTGAGGGTGACTCCTACGACAGGTGTTGGTAGAGCACTAAAATCAAAGAAGTTGACTCCGCATTTCATTGGTCCGTATCAAATTACAGAAAGGATTGGAGAGGTGGCTTATCGTATTGCGTTGCCACCAAAGCTTGCGAATTTGCATGATGTATTCCACGTGTCGCAGTTGAGGAAATACATTGCGGATCCATCTCATGTGATCCAGGTAGATGACGTGCAGGTGAAGGATAACATGACAGTTGAAGCTTTGCCTACGAGGATTGAAGATCGAAAGCTGAAACAATTGCGTGGCAAAGAGATAGCACTGGTCAGAGTAGCTTGGGGAGGACCAGCAGGTGGGTATGTGACGTGGGAGCTGGAAAGTCAGATGAAGGATTCCTATCCAGAGTTATTTGCCTAAGGTATGTTTTCAAGGACGAAAATTATTTTAGTGGGGGAGAGTTGTAACACTCCATATTTTCATAATTTAATTGAATTATGAGGAATTAAGCAATTGGGCTTGAGTCGTGATTAGTAAAGAGGGGGTGCATTGGTAGGCCCTATTACTAATTAAAATAATTTTATTTTATTTTTAATAAAATAGAAGGAGTTGTGGAATAGAGAAGGTTACAACATTGGGAAAAGAGTCTGAACGTGAAAAAGAGGAGAAGCAGAGAAGTGCGATAAGAGGAAGAGCGAAGAATCAACCTTCAGGTAAGGGGGGACTCTTCCGTTTATCTTCTATTATGGGGTTATAGGTAGTATGATAGAATTGATCGTGTTAATCGTACCAATTGAGTTATGATTAGGTTCTAGAAATGTTAGGTTTTGTGAGAATGGATTGGTAATGATTGTGTTGATCATGTATGGTGTTAATTAGATGATTGAAATGTGTTATAATGTGTTATAATATGTGTTTGTTTCACTGTATGCGAAATCTGGTTGGAATGAGATTGGTTTGGTAATGACTTGATGAAGGAAGGGCAAAATCGTAGGCTGTTTTCTGCGATTTGGAGTTCTGGAAATTGCCAGTTGGCGCCGCGTCCAGGAGTTGGCGCCGCGAACTGCTTGGTAGAAAGCCAGGAAGTTTGGTTGTGTTCAGTACGCGCCGCAAACCTTTGTTTGCGCCGCGAAGGCGTAGTTCCTATTCGTTCCGCGCCACGAACCTCTATTTGCGCCGCGAAGGCGTAGTTCCTATTCGTTCCGCGCCACGAACTGTGTGTGGCGCCGCGTGCTGTTGGCTGTTGGCGACAGGCCATTTTAAAAAGTTTAAAGAGGTGTAACTCTTGAACCGTAAGCCGGATTTTGGTGCCGTTTCGAGTATAGTGAAGCTAATCAAATAATTTATATAATAAAATGGTGTTTTGAGTTGTGACTCGAAATTATTTTAAAACACTCAATTTTATTTGGTTGTGGTGGTTTATGCTTATAGGTATACCAATGAATGATTTACCTGTTATGATGTTGTGATTGTAATTGGTGTTTCTTATACATATATTGTTGATGTAAAATATGTATTTTATTATGGTTGAGAAATAGCATAACTGTGTGTTGCTATAGATTATTGTGGTGGTTGATGATTAGGACATTTGGTTGTTAAATGTTGATGATAAGCATGTTATGGTTGATGCATGCATTCATAATCATTATGTGGTTGGTCCTTGACGATGGTGGATCAGTGGTAGCTAATTCCCATTGTGTGGAATTAGTGAGTGGGTGTTACCGTATCCTTGACGATGGTGGGTCGGCGAGTTGGGTTATCCCAGATTTTGGTACCACATGCATGTAGTTGCATTGCATTAGGCTACTTGTGCTGTTATAACATGAATGGAAGATTGTCCAATGTTATAATATGTGTTGATTGGTGGTTTGCTTACTGATTGTATGGTTTTGAATCTGATCGTAACTGTGATTGGGTGAATGGCATGTGATTTGATATTTTATTATCTGTATCTTATAACATTAGTTAAATGTGAATGAGACTCACCCTTACTGTTGTTATTTTCAGATTGAGGAGTATCTCTTGTACTTGATGAGGATTAGCTCGTCAAGTAGTTCGTTAGAGTCAGTTGGATCTGTGTCATGCTCTGGTCGTGTAACACTGGGGACGTTGTTTAGAGTTGCTTGCTAAACTCTTTTATTTGGGTGTTTTATTATGGTGTTGTTTTAAGTCTATGACTTTAGATGTTGCATTATTCAGATGTTAAAGATATTCCGCTGTGTTAACATGATGATCTGAATAATTTTGATTTAACGTTCTGTTTTATGGCATGACATGAGTATTGTTTTGATCATATGGAAGTTGTAATGCTCTTTTCATGTTTTACTCTGATTATTGTTTAATATTTATACGGGGTATTAGAAGGGTGTTACACCTAAGCACACAAGTGTTAGACGACGAGACCTTATATAGAGGGGGGATGAATAAATCCCTTAATTCGAAAATACAAGTTTTAAATTTTTTGATAAGAGTTTAAACTTTGGCATGCAGAAATTTTGCGTTTAAATCGAAAGTCGTCTAAACCGAATAAGTTATTGGAACTCGGATATGCATTACCATAGACGTTATGACACTTAGACAATTAAAGTTAACAATTGAATTCTCAAATTAATAGTTCAAGTATCCACAAGCTAATCAATTTCCAACCAATTTAAAATACAAAACAATCAAGTATCAAATTATCGAACACTTGGTGTGCGATTGATTTTTCAAATTTTTTTTTCTAGTTTGTTGATACTCAAATCCTCTTACAATCAAAGTGATTGCAAGAATATCAACAACTCAAAAATTATCAAAATAATTTCTAGAAATTTACTACGAATCAATAACTCAATCAATATGTTTTAACAATTTGATAATGAAAATTTAATTGCAAGAGAAATAAAGAGATAGAGAGTACACGAGGAATTTTTTAGGCAGTTCACCGATCGTCCTTGCTACGACTACGCTGCCCCCGAATTCCAATTTAGAATTGAGATATCAATCTTATTATGAAAAAAAATTTTTAACCACAATCTCATTCACATCCCACATAGTGAGAATCCCAGTGGATCTACAATGTTTATGCTTCAAGTAATTCTCTCAACTACAAAAGCTCCTACATAATCCTTATTATATAACTACTTAACCAACAACTATAAATATCCAAATTTCTAAATGTCTAGAAGTTTTTCAAACCAACCTTTAATCTTTCAACAACATGTAATCCTTCAATAGTAGAAATTGCTCCTTTAGATCCCCTATGATTTAGATCTTCAAGAATTCAAGAAAATCCTCCAACTCTTTTGGAAAAGAAAAAGTATCTACTATTTCCCTTAGAACTTAAATCCTCAATTGAGTTTCTTAAAAGAAACACTACAAACAAATGTATAGTTGCATCCTTTTATCTAGAATAAAACTGAAAAAAGTTTAATTCAAAATGTGTTTTGAGAAGCTTTTGAGAGAGAGTTTATGTGTGGGAAAGATAGTAGGGAAAATAAATGAATATTTGAATGAATGGAAATAATGAATGAGAGTCCTATTTATACAAGCAAGACTCAAACATTTGTTGAAACTAATATAAAAATGAGTTAACTATTCGATTCAATAAAAGTATGAGTCAAATCCTTCTCTTCAAAATGAAATATGTTTTTGAGAGTGTGAATCGAGTCACATAAAGATATTCTTAATTCTTATGATTCTGATGAACTTGATTCAATTCAAAATATGTCAGATTCAATTCACTTGAATCGATTCATGATTCGATTCAAGTAAACAAAAAGATTCATTTGTTAAAATAACTTGGCTTATTCAAATCAAACTTGAATCATGATTTAGTTCACTATAATATATTCATGATTTGATTCATGTAAACATAACCATTTGATCAAGTTTTCAAAACAACATGGTTCAATTCTAAGAAAAGCACGAACTAATTCCTACAAACAAAACCATTATCAAACTCTCAAAAACTTTAAGACCCGATTCTCACAATTGTGGAAATTGATTCAAATGACTAGAATAGATTTAAAATAAATTTTTATGAACAAAATCATTTTTAAAAAACTCATATAATGAAATCACCTTATTACACCAATATTTTGATTTAAAAAACACCAATATTTTATTGTTGTATTTCACGTCTCCAACCCAATTTGAAATCATCTTTGTTCTCTTATTTATCGTTAAACCTCTTCAAACAGAATTACTTATTTTTCCAATTATTATTCCTTCTTTCAGTCCAATGATCCCCCACTCTTGTGTTTTCTCGTAAACTGCTCTCTTTATCCTCATCTCGCAATCATAAAGTCCTCACGAGGCCATAAATACAAAATATAAGGGTGTAAATACATAAAATATATTGGTTTAAAGATATTATTATTATTATTATTATTATTATTATTATTATTATTATTATTATTATTATTATTATTATTATTATTATTATTATTATTATTATTATTAGTCTAGAATCATATTAAAAAAAATTCTCAAAGAATTAAAAAAAAATTAATTAAAAAAATGCAAACTTACTTAGTTAAATGGGCCTTTTTAATGGGGGCAAAGGCAAAATGGGTTAAAAGTGGCCCAATTGTAACCGAGCTCACCTTCAATTTAGGGTTTTACATTTTGTCTTCTTCTTTACTCGTGTAGACAAACTGAAACATTTCCCAACTCAGACCACGAAACAGTTTCTACAATGGCCATCTTCAAGGTAAATCCAATCAACAAATTTCTCACCATAACCTCATTTTTATTTTCATTCATTGACTGACACCAATACCATTTTCTCATTCATGTTTCTCAATTTCAATTGACAGTTATTTTATTTTATTTTTTTCAATTTTTTTTCTGAAAAATAATATTTTTCTGATGCATTGAAGAGTTTATACTGATGGGTATTTCGTTTTTATTGTTGTGATAAATCAGTATCACCAGTACCAGGTTGTTGGGAGAGGTCTTCCCACTGAAACTGATGAACATCCTAAGATCTACAGGATGAAATTGTGGGCCACCAATGAGGTGCGTGCCAAATCCAAGTTCTGGTATGTCACAACCTTTAACCGACGTAAATGTTGTGTTTTGTATTCTATATGTTGGCATGTTTTTGCATTGCTCTTTTTGAGTGTGATGAAAATGGTGGGTCTGTTGATTAATTAATAATTTGCATTTTTTTTTGTTTCTGTAAAGGGTTAGCAGTGATCAGGTTTCTGTTTTGAATTATTGTAGGTATTTTTTGAGGAAGCTGAAAAAGGTCAAGAAAAGCAATGGGCAAGTTCTTGCGATCAATGAGGTATGCAATTTCAATTGTTTGTTGTACTGTTGTGGATTTCTGTGGCTCTTGACATCAACTGATTGTTAGTAATATGATAGGATTCATAGGATTGTGAATCGGTTTTATTTCTACTTAGAGATTGAAGCGTCTGTTTGGAGTTTAGTTGTAGTTTTTCTTTTGCAAAAATTACCGGTGTATGGTGAATGGTATAGATAGGATGATGAATCAATGGATTTGAGAGAACTTTAGAGTAACATGTATGGTGAAAAAGACTGGAACATTTTACCTATGGCAGTTTTGATGATTGATACGTGGAGAAGACTTATAGAAGGTCAAATAAGACCGGTAGATTATAAGAAAGGTAGTCCAATTGTTAGACGTCAGTGTTGTTGATGGTGGATGGCGGTCCATGGCTGAGAGCCAAAATCCTGCCATACCGGCCGCTTTGCAACGCTGTTATAGTGAACGGAAAACTCCAATATTGGCCGATATTTACCATTGCAGAGAGCCCCAAAACTGCCATGTTTATCCGCCATAGCGGCCATGCCGCTGCTATTTGATAACACTGTTAGCTGTAATGCGAGATTCAGTTAAAACATTAAGAAGACTTTATAATTAAATTACGTCTTTAGAAATGTTTTTACAACAAGATATTTTGGTGCTTGATTCATGTAGTATATACTTAGTCAACAAAGACTCTTTTTGTTATTGTTTATAAACATTGGAAATAACGATTTCATTTAGTTTTCTCAATACTTGTTAGGAATTCGACTTGGGGGAAGTTATTTATGCTGTTTCATTCTAAACATTTATGTCTTTGTTATTCTCCTATTGAAGAATATGGAACAAATTAGAGTACTTCGCCATCTGTTTTCTTCTGTATTAATCTTTCAATATTTAATCATGTTTTCCCTTTCTAATACCAGTCTGTTAGGATTAAGAGGCTGGGAAAATCGTGAAATTTATACGAACACTAGAATTTGTTATGAAAGAAGGCTTTAAGCACGAACCGTGTAAGATATTTTGGTAGTGGAACTGTGTAACTGAATTTTCATATGGCCTCTGGTAACTGATGTTTAATTACACATTTACACATATATATATTGGTAAACGTAGATAGGGGTCGAACACGGATGTTGTGTGCTATCATGAAGCACATAGCATAAATTTTAGGAGTAACATTATGCAACACCGGTACTCTCGGTTGAAAGTGTATCTGGTGTTAAACACCGACACATGATGTGGTTACATTGAATTATTCCACTTTCTCTAATTATTACTGGTGTCGATACTCGATGTGTATATGTTGTGTCCGTGTCTGTATAAATGATTCATAGAGAGTAAGTCAATTTAGGAAAGACATATTAGTACCAATTTCCTGGTTTTTTAGTGTTATTCTGTAGACTTTTATTGCAGAATGCAGAGAATGATGTATACTTTTTGCTCATTGCAGATTTATGAGAAAAACCCTACCAAGATTAAGAATTATGGAATTTGGCTGCGATACCAGAGTCGGACTGGATATCACAACATGTACAAGGAATACCGCGATGTTACTCTAAATGGCGCTGTTGAATCTATGTACAATGAAATGGCATCCCGTCATAGAGTCAGGCATCCATGCATTCAGATCATCAAGACCGCTACGATCCCAGCCAACCTTTGCAAAAGGGAAAGCACTAAGCAGTTTCACAACTCCAAAATCAAGTTCCCGTTGGTGTTCAAGAAGATTAGGCCCCCAACCAGGAAGCTCAAGACGACGTACAAGGCAACAAAACCAAACATGTTTATGTAATTCTCGGTTAATTACATATTCTGCTTGGTGTTTTGAAGCTGTTTGATTCATTATAAGCATAGGAAGAGGTTTTTGGGAAGGTGAATCACATAGTAACAAGCTCTGGATATTGAGTTTTGGAATTTTGGTGTCTTGTTTTGATTGTTATTTTATTTTGCTTATCATTGAGGATTTGTTCAGAGTTGGTTTTGAATCTAGAGATTTCATTTTGACATGAATTAATGCTGTTTTTCATTTTGTTATTATTTGAATTTTTCTTTTGGTGACTTAAAAAGCAGACTGTTTATAGGTACAACTCATGAAACACAAGAATATGACATGTGAAAATTTGAGAGTCAAATAATGACCTATGCCTAGGGGTGGCAAAACGGGTCAGGGCCCGCCGGGCCGCCCGCTCACCCGCCAAAAAATGGCGGGTTGGGTTGGGATTTTAGGCTCGCCGCTCGCCAAAGCCCGCCCCGCCAAAACCCGCCGCCCGCCATACCCGCCCCGCCAAAGCCCGCCGCTCGCCAAAACGCGCTCCTTCTTCAAAACTCACTCTTTTTTTAATTAATTTTAGTAATTGCAATTCTTGATGGTTTATTTTATACATTTATTTATAAATATATGTAATATTTTTTAGAGGAAATTTGTTAAACAATTACTTTTATAAAAAATTGTTTTAAAAAATAAGTGAAAAATTTAATTAAAAGGTAAAAAAAGGCATATTAATCTATTAAAAAAATATAAATAAAAATAGGCGGGTAAGCCCGCCGCCCGCCAACCCGCCATCTTGGCGGGGCGAGCATGATTTTGATGCCCATTTTACTTGGCGGGCATGCCCGCCCCGCTCGTTTTTTGGCGGGCATATGGCGGGGCAGGCGGCGGGCGGGGCGGGCGGCCCGTTTTGCCACCCCTACCTATGCCAATAGAATTGAGCTAGTGTCAAATGACTAATTCAACCGTCAAAGTCTCAATTGTCTTGTAAAACCTAAAAAGTGTTTTAGGATTTTGATGTACGTACAATCTCTAAGACTAAGTGCATTCTTGGTTTAGCTTGTTAAAAAAGTCAAAAGCAGTTTTATAGTTTATTTGAAGCTATAATTTATAGTTTATATAATTTTTACAGTAAAATTTGTAGTTCAATTAAGTGAAATTTGTAGTTCAATTAACTTTAACCATCAACTCACTTTTAATTAGAATCAATTTTACAAAATTAATTCACTCAAATTTTAATTCACTTTTAATTAGAATCAATTTTGCAAAATCAATTCACTTGGATTTAATTCTCCTAATTTGCATAATCAAACATACGGAATCAATTCACTCGAATTTAATTCTCTTAATTTGCATAACCAAGCATACAATAAGTCTCATTTAGATATTATTTTTGGTTTGTAAAACAAGGATGGCGAGTTTACCCGATCCATGTCATAATATTAGACCGGATCAAATATTAACACCCCAACTCATCTCAGAACAGGATTGAAAAATATAGGCTCTGTTTGAAAAGCCATATTTTGAATTTATAGCTTTTAGTTTATAAGCTCGTATGATAATAAAAGACTTATTTGATAACAGTCTTTTCATCACGAACTTATAGTTTATTTTACTAGTTTATAGCTTATTTTATAAACGCAATTTTAAATAACATTTTACCTTTATAGCTTATAATTTTTTCTTTCATTAATACCCTTATAAATTGTGATTATTTTATGCGTTTAATTATTAATTAAGAAATATTTTTTATGTCATTTTACATTTATCAACTAGTTAAGCCGCTAATTTTACCAAACACTTTAATTAGCTTATTAGCAATCAATCATCAACTATTCGCTATAAGCTATAAGCCATCAGTCATAAACTATAAGTTAGTTTATCACCCAACTACTGATTTTACCAAACAGAGTCATAATATGTTTCAAGAGAAGTCATCTTAATTAAAATCATATTCATTCCACTTTGACGATGATCATAATTTAATTATAACAATAAATTATGAGTGATATTCAAAATAAAAAGTTTGAAATTGACTACTTTAAACAACAAATATGAGATTTGTCACTAAATTATATTAATATTAATTATTTTACTATAGAAAACATATAATCTATCATATAAGAAGAGTCTACTATTTTCTCAATCCTAAGGCATGCCACATCAGCTCCTCACTCTCACAAAATTCCATATCATTCCCTCCTCGTTGTGTGCTGCAGCAGTTGTAAGGGTGAAACTTTAAACCTCTCAACCTCTAATGATCTTGCAGTTACACATTCTTTACTCTCTCTGCCTATCCACGTTCCAAACTGCTTACAACAATAATAACCTCAAATCATTTCTCCTCATAACTGCCCTTCAACGCACGGTTTCTAAAATCGTTTTTTCTTTCACACTTAGAATAGAACGAATCTCCTTCCTCTCTTTCCGAGCCAAAACGGCGGATTCCGATTGGCTTCTGCTTTCGTTTTTGTATGTTGTTGTTTTCCTGGATTGTGCGATGAACACGGTTTGATGATGTTGCTGAGCGGTTTCGTTCGCGTTCGAACCTGTGGTGTTCGATTTTCAATGTTTGATGATGAATGTTGAGTTAAAACAACTCTGAATCGTCAAAGCCGGGTGAGATCTTTCCGAGTTTATGTTATTTTCTCTTTAATCTCTCATCCTTTCTCTCAAACTTTCTGCATTATTTTCTCCATTCAAATTTGATTTAGGTGTATTAATGTTGCATAATTTAGTTTTATTTTTGGAATCAATTAATAGACCACCAAGTGTTTGTTATAATGATTGAACATTGTTGGAGAATGGAAGAGAATCGATTCAAGATTGAAGGTGTTATGAGGTGGGTTTTCTGTTATGGAAGTTTGGAACAGATATTCTTATGGTTTTCTGATTTTTCTTATATAGATTGAAATCGGTGATGGTGATTATGGAGAGAAATGTGGGAGATATGGAGGAGGATTTGGAAATCGCGGTGGTGAGAGAAAGATGATTTGAAGAGAGGTTGTTACAAACATGTTAGAGGTGAATTCCTTTTCTCTTTTTCGGTTGCGATTTTCTACAATTTAAGTTACAAACACAGTTTCTTGCCCTTTCAAAACTCTGTCCTACGATTCTGTTATTCAGTTCCCGTTATAATTATTTCCTCTCATTTTCTGTTATGCCGATTCTATGTTCTCCCGTTCTATTATGAAATTATGTCGTGGTCTTTTTTTGTTGCAAACCTTTTTTGTTGAGTTCTTTTTTCTGTTGAACCGCTTTTGGTAATTCAAAGGGTAATGTTGCTCTTGAACCGCTTTTGGTAATTCAAAGGGTAATGTTGCTCTTGCTGAATCGATTTGGATTGGTTTTTTGTGATATGCTACGAATATTCGTGTTGGCACTGATGCAGTTTTGAACTGATTCTCACTATTTTATGCAGGGTATTTTTGAATTGGATTTTCCGAAGCGACGTGGTATTGCTACTGAAATTCTGAATCATCTTCAAAAATTGCAATATCCGCTCAATATTGAATTATATCCATCCTTTACGTTCACAATATAATTTAATTTTTTCTTTCAGATTAATCTCGAGATATACATAAAGAATAATAAAACAGAATTCTCGGTTTTGGTGGATAGAGCTATCAGAGGGTCTGTTTGGAAGATTGACAAATTGAGCTCATGCTCCACATGTATATTTTAGGAGGACATCAATGAATGATTTCAAGTTTAGGAATTGGCTACTTCACTAACCCTCTAAAAATTGATTTCTTCAGTCTACTGTGTAGAATCATTGTTTAGTTAAAATATAAACAGTGATGGATTATGGAAGGTAAATGCTTTGATAAAATGATGAAGCATCATATGATTTATGCATTGCATTCCTCCTTCCCACAAACATCATGTTTGGTTTTAGCTTCACATATGTTATTATTACAGGTCATGTCAAATCAAGAAGCAGTTGATACTATCAAAGATACCCAGGATGCTCGGGCGGCGGCAAAGCAACTTACTAAAGAAGCACTTAATAGAAAAAACTCTGATGATATCTCTTGCATTGTTGTGAGGTTTCACTAATATGTAAAATATATTTAGATTGTACTATGGTGGTTGTGAAATTCAATTTTTATAATAAATAAAGTTTTAATCATCATGATATCACAAAATGATGCTTTCAATATTTTCTAATTGCCTCAAAAGGAATAATGTAAATGTCCTAAAGTATTGTCGGTAGGCTGACATAATAATAAAGCAAAATCTTCAATTATAGTAAACTATTATATTTATAAATGATCACAATATATTTTATATGATTTTATATAATAGAAATTTGACAAATCATATGTTATATATATGACTTTAAATATAAGAAAAATTTTGAATTAAGAAAAATGGATGAATATGTAAAGTTTTGAAATAGAATAGCAAATTTTCTAATTATTTAAAATGAGAGTCGACTTTTTATTATTACTATAGTAGACATAATATATTATTTTTATTATTTTTTATTAATTTTGATTGATTATATATGGAATACGATCGTTTCAAATTATTTCACGCACCATAAATTTTGTCCCTTACGTTTGACAAACTGTTTAGTCATGTTCAGACACATGACTCTAATTTTTATTTTTTATTTTTTATTAATTTAATAGTTGAACAAAATGTATTCCAATTAAATATGCAACAATATTATTTAAAATTTTCCATAATATTTTGATACCAATTATCTTTTCAAATTTACTATAACGGAAATTGAGTGTTAATTTTGTCATTTTTATGATGAATTTGATAGTAAAAAATTAAATTAATTTAAACTTAAAACAACAATAATTATTGATACTTAATAATTATATCCTTTGATTATTTTTTATTTAAGATGATTAAATGTATGATTTTTAATACTTAAATGTATGAATTTAATGCTTATTATGTGAAGGGGATTTAACTTTTCATTCTTCTTCATAACATGAGCTATTTTGTATAAATATTTTGTGATTAAGTATAAGAATAACTTATATATTATTTGGTTTTAATTGCACTACCTTTCAAATTTCTCATTGATTATTTGACTTTAAAGGGTGTGTTTGGTTCGGGGTAGATGGAGGGGAGGGGAGGGAATATTTTTAATTAAATGTGTTTGGTTCAAATTTTATGAAGGGAGGGGAGGGAAGGGGAGAGAAGCAAAACCCCTCCAAAACACACTTTTTGCGTTCCTCTAAATCGGAGGGATTTGGAGGGGAGGGGAGGGAATCTCAACTTTAATATTTTAAAAATTATTATAATTACTATAATATCCTCAGTTTAATTTTAATATTTTAAAATTATTCATTTTCTTTTGTTTTATTGCTCTCTTCTGTGTGATTTTTCTCGATTGCTTCTATCAACTTATTATAATTATTCTCTACCTTCAAATTATTTTGAAATTTTTGTCCTTAATATAAATCATAATCATTTCACTTTTTTGATTTTTTTATAACTCTTTTATGTTTATTTATGTTTTTTTTCTAATTTTGTTATGTATCCTATCATATTTTCTTTTATATCAAATTTTAAAATTTTCATTTTAATTAATTTATTTATTTTATGAAAAAATTTAAACTATTTATATTTAATAATAAATTATTTTATGTGTTAAATAATTCATTACGATTTCAAAGTTGTTATCAACATATAGTTTAATTTGTTTTTGAACATTTTATTCAAATTAAGTGAATTCAATTTTTTAACGTTATGTAGTAAATTATAATTTTTTAGTCACCCAATATTAAAAATTTTACTAACAAAAAAATATGTATAAATTTTTCACATTTGAATATCATATTGTAACACTTATATAAGATAATAAGGATAAAAATGTAAATTACTAATAAAACCCCTCCCTCCCCTGCTGAACCAAACATATTTTTAATTAAAATCCCTCCATTTCCCTCCCCTCCCCTCGTTTGAACCAAACACCCATCTGATTAAAAAAATCTCTTCACCTCCCCTCCCCTTCCCTCCCCTTCATTAAAATCCCTCCCCTCCCCACCCCTCATTTGAACCAAACACACCCTAAGTGATAAATCTTTCTAATTTTAAATTGTAATATTTATGGTTTCCATTTAAGATACAATCTTTTTTAAGATAATAATACATGAAGTTAATTTTTATTTTTCACAATTATCAATTTTCAATGCATATTCTCAATACTTATTTTAAAAATAACTATTGTTACATATTACTTATAAATAATGTCAACATACGGAAAAATAATATATCACTATTTCAAATATTTTTATAAATGATACTATTTTTATCTCTTATTTTGTTCTTTAATATCTCTTATTTTAATGACTATACAGTTTTATTAAACTGAGCCAAATTTTTATTTTTATAAATGATACTATTTTTATCTCTTATTTTATTCTTTAATATCTCTTACTTTAATGACTATACAGTTTTATTAAACTGAGCCAAATTTTTATATTTGAAGTTTTAAAATAAATTTTAAAAATTAGTGTTACTTTACAATTTTGTTAACAAATAATCATCTTTATGTTTTCTACATATATTTAGGTAGTTAGATAATCTAATTTGTTTTCTTTTTTTCTACTTTTTACTTTTAAATGAAAGTTAATTTTCATTTAAAATATTCTTTAATTTTTTTATTTAATAATATTCACATTATATTCACATTATATTTCATTGTTGAAATAATAAAGCAGCACACCTATTTTCTTGATATAGAAATAATTGATATATTATTGCAAATTTTAATAAATAAATTTCATTGATTAATTGATTTTATGCTTGAGTGATATTTATATTAAATCTTAGTAATTATAAAAATGATAGATATTATAATATATAAATAACATAATATTGTATATTAATTCATAGAACTAAAGAATATTTTAGTTAGGTCAAATTAAAAAATTAAGTTTATCAATATATATATATATATATATATATATATATATATATATATAAAATTTATAAAGTTAGTTTTATAAAATATTATTGATATTTATTTATTGTAAGGTCGAACAAAACTAAAAAAATAAAGATAGAATATAATAAAATATACTACCATTAATTGCAATTATATATTTATATTTGATTAGTTATTTCTTTTATATTTGTATCTAATTTTTTTCTTCATAATTCTTATTGCATAAATATTGTATGGTATTTTTTTTATTAATCATACCATTTATTTCTAATTTTTACTCTTATATAGACATAGAAGATTTTATATACTTTTCCTTTTAGCGACATGAAATGTATGGGCAAAGAAGACGTAAACCTTATGTGCCAAAGAAAACTTGAAATAAATTTGTTCATATATTTTTTTATAATAATAAATATTAATAATGTGATAAAAAGATAAAAATATCGAAGATACATAATTTTCTTCTATTAATTTTCTATTTTAATCGTTAAATTTAATTAATTTTAATTAATGTACTACATGTTATAACTCACGTTTGTTCACATAATTAATGATTTTAAATTATTTCCTATAAAGTTAGAAAATATTTTCTCTTTTATTTCTTTTTAAAAGCAACACCTTAAAACAAATCACATATCAATTATTGTTGGCATTTAAAGCAATATTAACAAAATAGAACCGTTTCTGTTACACTTATGAAAATATTAATAGGCCTTAAATCATTCCAAATATATGTATATATTGTGTTTGTATATTACAGTTGAATAAAAATAAATTAATATTAAAAACAAATCAAAATCATTTATTGTATTCAAGATATAACATACCAAAATATTTCAAATTATTGACCATAGAATAATATATTAGTTGTTATTTAACTTGAAATATGTATGTCAATGAAGTTTGTGAGGTTCTTCGGCTTTAGCTTTTTATTAGGTTATCATATAGTTACATAATATGATGATTGAAAATTACTAGATCATTGGCCTGTGCGATACACTGGTATTTCAAATCGAATTTTATAATATTAATATTTATTTTATAATTATAATATATTAAATTATTTTATTAATGTTACATATAACAATTATATTATCATATTAATATATTTTCTACTAATATTATTCTGTTATATATAACTTTATATTTTATTTATCATAAAAATTAAAATATTCATAATTTTATTAATATAATACCACAAAATTTTAAATGAAAATTTTATTAATATTAAAATTAGTCTTATACTGTCATATATTGTAGAATTAGTATAATTTTATTCATAATAATATTAATATAATAACATGTGCGATTGAGAGAAGTAAAATAATATGAAAATATTTTTAAAAAAACTTAATAATACAAAGAAATTCAAAAGTCAATATAATAACACATGATTATATTTGTACACGATTAAATTATTGACATTTATGTTTTTAATTTTTCGTTGTGAGTTTAATTTCAATTTAAAACAATAATAATTATTGATACATAATAATTATGTCCTTTGATTATTTTTTATTTAAGATGATTAAATGTATGATTTTAATACTTAAATGTATAAATTTAATACTTATTATGTGAAGGGGAGTTAACTTTTCATTCTTCTTAACCAGTACTATTTTGTATAAATATTTTATCATTAAGGATACGAATAAATTATATATTATTTGGTTTTAATTGCACTACCTTTCAAATTTCTCAATGATTATTTGACTTTAAGTGATAAATCTTTCTAATTCTATATTGTAATAAGATAATAATACATGGAATTAATTTTTATTTTTCACAATTATCAATTTTCAATGCCTATTCTCAATACTTATTTTAAAAATAACTATCGTTACGGATTACTTATAAATAATGTCAACATACGGGAAAATAATATATCATTATTTCAAATATTTGTATAAATGATATTATTTTTGTCTCTTATTTTTGTTCTCCAATATCTCTTATTTTACTTTTAAGACTATTAAAATTAGCCAAATATTAGAAACGAGTCAAAAATTTTATATTTGAAGTTTTAAAATAAATTTTAAAAATTAGTGTTACTTTACAATTTTGTTAACAAATAATCATCTTTATGTTAGTTTCTACATATATTCAGGTAGATTAAATAATCTAATTTGTTTTCTTTTTTCTACTTTTTACTTTTAAATGAAAGTTAATTTTACTTTAAAATAGTCTTTAATTTTTTTATTTAATAATATTTACATTATATTTTATTTTTCTATTTTTTAAATTATAAAATATTACGTACAATTAAAAATAAATGATGAAACATAACATCAAACATGATTTAGTATTATCAATTGAATGACATTTTTATAAGAATGACATATATTTATACCGATACAAACAGGTACTTATATGATACATGTATATGGTACTGCTATTAACACATTTAATTAAATATTGAATAATAACAAGAATTAGTTTACTATTGATTTAAATATTTTTATAGATAATTCCAAACAAAATATTTATATATAGGAATAATTATACGATCGATTTAAATATTTTTATATATGGAAACGGGTCCCTACTAGCATCTATCATTTGTTATGCCATTATCTCTCTTTTGTTAAAAAATAAATTAAACGAATTTAAATATCTATAGGATACGGGAACAAGCTCAAACGTTGGTGCCAACGCGAATATGGGTTTAATTACGTGAATTTTTTAAACTGCGGATATGGGAACAGGTCCCTGCTAGCATCTATCATTTGTTATGCCATTATCTTTCTTTTGTTAAAATAATAAATTAAACGAATTTAAATATCTATAGGATACGGGAACAACCTCAAACGTTGGTGCCTACGCGAGAATTTTTTAAACTGCAGATATGAGAACGGGTCCCTAATAGCATCTATCATTTGTTATGCTATTATCTTTCTTTTGTTAAAAAAATAAATTAAATATATGTACTTTGAAATATTTATATAATATATGTTTGTATCACTTTAATTGTATTTTAATTGTCCTAAAATATATTAATTATAGTTTAATTATTAATGACTTTTTTTTTTCAATATTCAATTTGTTTAATATTAGTAATTTCATAATTTTATCCATTTTAACCACAATTTAGTTGTTTACGAATACCTTTTATTATCCTCAATCCAAATGTACCTTTGACTGGGCTGTTATAGCAGCTATATTTTTTAATCCATAGGACACGGGATCAGGCTCAAACGTTGATGCCCTCGCAGATATGGGCTTCAATACGTGAATTTTTTAAACTGCATATATGGGAACGGGTACTATAGTACCCTATCCATACCCTACTAATTTGTAAGTTTTTCAATTTTAACTAAAATATAATCTTTTACTAATACCTTTTATTTGACTCAATCCAAATACACGAAAACGACGGGTACGCGTGCGATGCAGTAAAATATTATTAAATTGACTTATCAAATTAGGCCCAACATATTCTTACAAACATTTAGGTCCAACACTTTAAAAATAACTTGTGTTTTCCACACACCATTTTTCTTTATGATAACCTCTAATCTAATTTATAATTTTTTCCTAACATTTTTGATTTTTCTAAATTCAAATGCGCAGAAACGATGGGTACCCGTGCGAACGCACGAGTAAGACACTAATTGATTTATGAAGAAGAAAAAGATGAAAGAATTAGCGTTACCACCGTTGTTAGCAATAGTTGGTTTAGTAAGTTAATTGAGCTATAGAGAAAAGAGAGTTACATTAATTAGGAACACTTTTTCTTTTTTATTCTCTTAAACATTTATTTTTTGATTGGATGTAATACATGTGGATTTCCCACTTTATAAATAGATCTCAAATAAAATAGTATGGCTCAAATAAAAAAAAGTTATTAGAGAGAATGTTAAAAAAAAGTGTTTTTAACATTTCTCTACATTAATTATTAACTTAATGCGAGTAGTCAAAACTAAAGGAGTATAACTCTAAAACTCACATAATATTACTTTTTTTTTAAGGGTAATGTTAACGAGTGCCCCAGGGGCACTGATTAAGCATTCCAAATTAAGAAAATATTCTAGATTCAATGCATTCAATACACCTAATCTTCTTTAAAAAAGTTAATTATTTATATTTTCAATGCACTTAGTACATATATTTTGGATAAAAACACATATTTTTACTTTATTAAACAATGTTCAACTTACCTTTTTAATCTCTTAACCAGTGCCCCTGGGACACTCGTTAGCATTACCTTTTTTTAAACATAGTTCAACTTAATTTTCTATTTATGATTTTCTCCTTATTTATAAGTATAAGGACAACATGTAGCCATTTTATGTTGTTTTTTTTTTTTTTTTATTAAGATTACCGTATTTTAAAGCTTTTAATAAATTATTAGTTAATGCTCATTAAAATAGTCTACGAATCATTTTCTTTTTATTTCAAATTTTATATATATATATATATATATATATATATATATATATATATATATATATATATATATATATATATATATATATATATATATATATATATATATATATATATATATATATATATATATATATATATATATATATATAACTCAAGTGAGAACACTTGGTTATTTTGAGAAATGAGAACAATGAATCACGACCATTAAATTTTGATTTTGTTGATTTTAATGGACTGGATTGGTTTCTCTTTCTATGATCCTTAATATTTATTTTAAATCAATATTGAAAGAGAAACCAATCCAGTCCATTAAAATCAACAAAATCAAAATTTAATGGTCGTGATTCATTGTTCTCATTTCTCATAATAACCAAGTGTTCTCACTTGAGTCGTCCCCATATATATATATATATATATATATATATATATATATATATATATATATATATATATATATATATATATATATATATATATATATATATATATATATATATATATATATGAAACGTATCAAATGAGACCTTCGGCTATAATAAATTTCTAAATAGAAAATATTCTATCTTTTTTCTAGTATCTCTGTTTTCATATTTGCTTTTCATGAGAATTGTCGTAGTGCTAAAGATCGACACACCCTTTTAAGCGTTTTTATTGTAACTGATGTTGTGTTTTATTTGCTATATTCAAGAGTGTGATTCTCTTATTGAGTTATTTTGTAAAGGACTCAAAGGTTGCAAGCTAAACCACTATAAAAGTTTGGTTGTAGCTCTAGTTGTAGGTTTTTGAGCATGACCCGTGCAAAAGCTCAGTTTGAAGGTTCATGAGTTTAGCCCGTGTAAAAATTGTATCTGTTGGTTCTTGAGTTTAGCTAGTGTAAAAGCTCTATATATTGTTGTTCTATATATTGTTGTTGAAGGTTCGTAGGCGAATCCTGTAAAAAGATCAAGTGTGTTTAATGAAACTCTCAATAAGTACTCTTAAGAACAAGATTAAGCCAAGTGGTTATACCAAATCTTTTATAAATATTTGATACATTCTTTATCTCATATCTCCTAAATTTTTGTTGTTTGTGTTATTTCTGCTGCTTATCCTTTTTCATCTTCATTTTTTTATCTCCGCTGCCTTATCTCCGTATAATTATCAAAACTAAAGAGAAATGCTAGAGGTACACTGAATGTTACCTCCACACCGTATATTCATACGGTATTCTCTATGTTTGGATTATTTATTTATTTTTTATAACCATTGGAACTTGTGCCATAGACAAAAGAAAAACTTAAGAGCTACGGTGTATCAATGTGGTGTATGATTCTAGTGTATGGATAGCATTCCTCAAACTAAAACAACTTTTTTAAAGAACAAAGTTTTTATAAATTGGTTTTTATTTTCAATCAATACAACTAAACCCATTCCTTGCATTTGGAGTCACCAGTCTAACAAAGAGAATGAAAAATAAATTATTGTTTCCATCTTGAGCAACTTCTAGAAGAAGAGTTTTTTTTTTTTATATTTTCCATACAAAAATATTCCATCAACTTGAAAAACCTACTTGCAGTATGTTATCCGACAAATGTATGGTTGAAAAGTCCAGAAAAGTGTATGAAATATTATAGAACCAGGGACAACCGGACAATATTTCATTCTTTTTCATGGTCAGAAAAGTCTTTGTTTCTATGATAATGTCAGACATAAATATTTGCATGGCTTTAAGCCATCTTGGAGTTCATTATAAGAATAATCCTATCTTTCGTAGTTAAACCTCTCGCGAACATGTGCTATCAACACTGACACTGTTATTGATCGCTCTTGTTTAACCAATTCCTTAACACTTTGAGCAATGATGTCTAATTCAAGATTGTGAGGATCATGTGAAAGTAAACCTGGTGTACATGTATGGTTTTTGTTCAAAACCATGATCTCCAACATCTCCGACATCACCGTAAAATTAAGATGTTGGAGATCATGGTTTTAAAAAATTGATTAGTATATACTTAGTATAAATACAGTGAACAGTGTTTGATGTAAGTATTGATGTATAATATGGGTGTAAGATTAACATTACTCATTATTATATTCATCAACATACCCAAAATTTAATGTGCCCAAGTGTTTTGACGGGTAGAACTCATGAGTAAAAGTTGTGATTGAAATGACTTTATTATTGTCATCATCACTAGCTCATTTACATGCACAAAAATAGAGATTTTTCACGGGTGGAGCTAGGGCTGGGCATCGGTTCGGGCCAGTTCGGATTTGAGCTCAAACACTACATCCGAACCAACCCTCGGGTGTCATAAAGAGACCTTACTCCCGACCGGTTTTTTGTTCGGTTTTTCCGGTTCTGTTTAACTCGACTTCAGTTATCATTAACGGTTTTTCGGATTGTACAAGTAACTGGACCGGTTTAATTTTTAAGCCCAAATACAAATTTTCGTCTCCAAATCAAGTTTCAAGTGGTTGCTCATACTAAAGGGAGCATACAAAGCTACAATTTGAGGTAAAAATCAATCATTTAATCTTTTATTCCACTATATTTTTGCATATGTTAGGTATGGTGCATCCGGACAACATTGTCGCCGATGAGTTAGAAGTTCCGAAGAGGTCAACATTGATAAAGAGTCGGTAAATGATGTTAAAACCATTACCGTTGTGGTGGATGTTCGACAACAATTTACAAATGATATGAGCTTCGTTTGTTGTGAAAAATTGCTTATTTGGGTTCGAAGTGAAGCTAGTAGACTTGGATTTGGCATTGTTATATTAAGGTCCGACAATGGAAGTAGTCGACGGAAAGCTTTTGTCGTGTTGAATTGCGAGAGGGGTGAGAAGTATGTACCAACTAACCAGGTGTTAAAGCACGATGACACAGGATCGAGAAAGTGTGTGTGTCCGTTTAAGTTGCACGTGACTCGTATGATTGATGATTTGTGGCATTTTAGCGTCATTTGTGGAGTTCATAATCATGCCTTGGAAAGCAAGTTACACGGACATTCAATTTCTTGTCGGTTGTCCCGCGAAGAGAAGGTAGTTATTTATGAATTATCAACAATAAAAGTGGTGCCGAGAAACATACTTGCCGATTTGAAGCGAAAAAAATCAGATAGTGTTTCAAATATCAAGCAAGTATACAATGAACGACACAATATTAAAGTCATGAAAATGGGCCCGAGGTCGGAAATGCAACACCTTTTGAAACTTTTGGGCGATAACCAATACGTTTAAAGCTTCCGAACGTGTCGAGGACAAAGTTATGGTGTGTGACATATTTTGGACTTATCCCGAAAGTATCAAGTTGTTCATCACATTTCCAAACGTTCTTGTAATAGATTCGACGTACAAGACCAACAAGTATAGTCTTCCGCTTCTAGAAATTGTCAGTGTGACCTCCACGCACAAGACATATTCGATTAGATTTACTTTTTTGAAACGTGATAAAGAAGATAACTTTACACGGGCTTTAGGAATATGTAAGTCTTTGTTGGTTGATCAAAAGAATATGCCAAGTGTCGTTATTACTGACCGAGATAATGCTTTGATGAATACGGTCGATACCGTCTTCCCGATATCGACCGCGTTACTTTGTTCATATCATATAACGTGCAATGTGAGAAGTAAGATCAAACTTGTGGTCGGCACGAAAGAAAGAAAGGATGACAACGGTAACATCATCAAAGCCGGCGTTGTGGTGAAGAAGATTATGTCCGCATGGAGGGAGATTTTAGATGCACGTTCCAAAGAATTGTATACCGAGAAAGTGGTACAATTTCAGACATTGTGTGTCGGATTTAACACTTTTTGTCATTACATCGAAAGTACCATCCTTGAAAAAGTAAAAGAAAAAGTAGTTTGTGCTTGGACGGATCGAGTGAGACATCTTGGTTGCACTACAACTAACTGAGTTGAATCTGCACATGCAGCGTTGAAGAAATGGTTGGGTGATAGTAAGAGAGATTTTGTAGGGGATGGGACACCGTGAACCAAATGCTCCAAAATCAACATAATGAAATTCAAACATCATTTGGTCGGAGCAAGACGGTTATGGAACACCGGTTTAAGGGAAAAAAATCTATACTCGCAATTGATTTACAACATATCCTGTTCGGGCTTGAATTTTATTTTTCATGAGGCGAAGCGGGTAGAGAAAACGGGTCCGGATAGTTCAAAATGCGGGTGCCCAATTAGAAAAACCTACGGGCTTCCATGTGCTTGTATATTTTCTAAGAAGTTGAAGTTAAATTCGCCGATACGCATGGATGAAGTAATTGATCATTGGAAAAAGCTCCTCTTTGATGATTTCGAGCCGACGAAAGAGGGTGAATCCAAAATTACCATCTCCGACGAGTTGGAAGAGATAATGGATAAGTTTTCAAAAGCGGATGACACCATGAAATTGCACATAAAAGAACAATTGCAAAAAATTGCATTTTTAGAGACCACCAATTTGAAACCGCCATCTCAACCGGTTAAAACCAAAGGTGCGCCTAAAAAGCCGAAAAGTACACAAGAAGACACATCAACTAAACGAGACCCTTCTTACTTTGAACATGTTGATGCATTGATCCCGGATTCACCAACACCAAAGTCCAAGTGTAGTGTTAACAAAGGAGCCCGTATTTCGAAGTCGTCGCGCACACCTCCGATCAAGAAACCTTCGATGATCTTCATTGACGAGATGCCGCTTTTTATGCACAAATTTATTGATAACATAGTTGATGTTGGCACGGACGGTAATTGTGGGTATCGAGCCGTTGCCGGTTTGCTTGGAAGAGGAGAAGAAAATCACATACTTATTCGACAGGCACTTATTTCGGAGTTGACTTCACATATGGGCATCTACGGCCGACTTTATGAAAACCAAGAAAACTTTGATAAAATTCATGATTCCCTTGTTCCATCACTAAGTGGTCACGCCTCGGTTTCGAAGTGGATGTCATTCCCCAAAATGGGCCATCTTATAGCAAATGCGTACGCTCGGGTGTGTATCGATTTGACGAGATTTGGATTATGTGAGACATTTTTTCCACTTCATAATCGACCGCCTTTGGATGCATCGAGTCGCATCATTTGTATCGGGTATCTAAGATCGCGCCACTTTGTGCAAGTTTTTCTTAAACCGGGGTGTCCTATTCCGGCTACCTCTTGTCAGTGGATGGCACATCATACACAAGACGCGGAAACTTGGCCGAATCCTTTTATTGAAAGAATGGCGGAGTTTGAAGATATGATGAAGCAAGAGCGTGATAAAAATAGAGAGCGGTCTAAGAAGTTACCGGTTTTAGAACTAAGCGGTGAGGATTGGTTCGGAGCATTTTAGATTTACCGAATATTTTTTGTAATGACCGGATGTGTGTCATTTTTTGTATGTGTAATACGCTGAACTGACTTTATCGAAATGTCGCGGATAGCAAGAGTCGCCACTGACTTTTATTTTATCCAAATTATGAGAAAGGCTAAAAGAACAGGAAAAACCTTTTAAATAAAAACTGAGTTCGGGGGGTAATTTATACAAAGGGAAGGTGTAAGGCACCCTTTGCATCCATGGTTTTCCATGGGCTCTTAATTTCTTTGCTCTTTAGTTTTGAAACCAAAAGTTTAGAAATGTAGAAGAAGAAGAATAAGACTTTAGCTCGTAAATGAGCGTAGCCTTATTGAAGTTTTTTAAGAAGAAGTGTAATAAAAATATTTTTAAACCAGAGCAAAGCAATTAGGGGCAAATTACCTGGTTAGATGAAAAATGTTCTTTTAGCCTTTCAGGGCTATCCATACCATAAGAGGGTAAGGAAGTCCTTTGATTTGGAGGTTGAAGGGTCGTCGAGTTATCGTTCGCCATAAGATTGTCCCATGCCATAGAGAGGCAGGTAGTCGAAGGGAAGGATCAGAATAGCCATCTTCGTTAGGCAACCAGAGGATCCCTCAGCACTTCGTAGGCAACTTCGAGGGGCGAGGTCATATTTGGCGAATCGAAGGCAGCATCATTAGGGACTTATGACCTTGAGAATGAACTGAGGGCAACATTGCTGAGGTATCCTCATGTTCGAGGGACTTGTCTATTCTGCATTAAAACACAAGGCAACAGGCAACAGGCAACAAGAGAGGTACCATAAAAGGTGCGTGGGTGTAACAATCACGTGATTAATTCAGAAATTATCTTATAATTAGTTATTCTAAGTTCAATTCAGGGTTATCACTCCCTATGATTACTAACCACACAATAATATAATATCACAATTTAAGTGCCTTCAAGGCCACACAATACAACCTCGAAGCAGATACAATATTATGGGGAAGGGGAAAAAGAAACCAGTGGACCAGCAGTGCAATAGGTTTGACATAAATAATAATTAAAGAAAGTAAATCAGATAGTTTTTAGGGTTACTAACTATTGAGCTTTGACGGTTGGCTAACCCTGAAAATTGGGAAAAGAGAAAACAAATACAAAGGGGTGAGTGCATTATCAATTCATTGACAGTTAAAGCTAATCCTAATTTGATAAAGAAAAGAAGGCAAAGAAAATTAAAAATAAATATGAAATAGGACTTAACTTTTGATCTGATATGGTTCGTAGTCGGAGGTAGCCTCGGGGTTAACCCTAAAAAATTGGCAAAGCAAAGGCAGACCAGAAAAGGAAGTGAGTGTGGGCGGAGTTCATTATATTTGAAGGTAAACCCTAATTTTAAATAAAATAACAAATATTTAAATAAGGATTAGATCGGGACTTAGCTTCGTAATAGGCGTGGCGCGTAGTCGGAAGATGTCTGATAATAATCCTGAAAAGAAATGCACAAAGAAAAGATTTTTCAGTGTATGACTAATTCTCGCAAACCCTGATTCAGGCACAAATTAAATAAAAATCAGATTTAATTAATTATGGTTTTCAACCTAATTAATTAAATCGGTGAAAAAAAATAGGGTTTCGATTAAATGTCCTAACCCTAACACATTAAAAATCATCTAATCATTTAATTAAATGTTTAAACAATTTAAATTAAATTAATCCTTTAATAACCAAATCAAATTAATTGTTAATTATAAAAATAAATATTTTCAAAATAAATGATTTTTATATATATAACAAAAAAATAATTTTTATAGAGAACTTTTATTTAAAAGACAATTTAAAGGGAATTTTATTAAATAAAAATAAACAAACAATATATAAATAAATAGTTACTTGAATAAATAAATAAAAAAATTGGGAGACTTAGCGTATAATCCTGTGCAGCAAGCTTCTGACGGATCATGGTACACCCTTGCTTCCTAAAGCGTTGGATTTGCTTGGCCTGGAATCTGATGGTTGTGCGCTGAGAGACCATCATAATAGCATGCGTCTTGATGCACTCGATCCACCTGTTTAAAAGAGACCGAGCGCGCGCTTTTCCACCAATGAGGGGATGCCACGCTTCGTCTTCTTCGCTGAAACCCCTGCAATATTAGCTACGATTTCGCCATGGTTTTGGCTCGTAGCGAATAGACCTGCACATGATAAAATCCACAAAACACAAGAAAAATATTTCGCGACCCCTTGAATAGGATCGTCCAGACTCCACGAATCTAATGGTACGTGTAATTGGATCTGATTTGGCCTGAAACGAAAAGCCCTAATGGAGAACCCTAAAACTCATTCATGGTGAACCATAGATAACGTACTCAGAACTCAAATTAAAGTTCCAGAAATGTTAACAGCATCATTACAAACATAAGTATGCATTTAAATTATAAAAACAATGCATGAATCGGTACAATCGAAATCAAGAAGTAAAGGCCAAACCGTGGTGATTTGGTGTTGATTCTGCGAGTGTCAAGCTTCGATACTGATCCAAATAGCTTCAAGGTACGTCAATGAACGTGATTGAATCCTTCAGAAGCCTTGAATTGTCCTGCAACTTGGAATTGGATCTTGGATTTTTCTTGAACTTTTAGGACTCGGGTTAGGGTTCTTGGAGTAGTCAAAAACCTTGGCTAGGGGTCTGGAACGAGTATATATAATGGAATGAATTAGGGTGAATCTTTGGCCTTGAATCTTAATCAATCTTGAATTCCAATCTTTGAAATTTGATTGAAAATATGGTTCCTAATATTTCTATTTTTGTCCAATAATTGATCCTCTCATTCCAATCATCACTTGGCTAATTTAAATAATATATTTGATTGATTTAAAATCAAAGCAAATAATATTTCCTATTTATTTTACTATTTTATGTAATTTATTTATGATTTAAATGAGTAAAAACCATAGAATAATTAACAAAAATAATATAAAATAGGAGGATATGTTCTTTGGGTCGTGCATGGGCTCAAGCTGAAGATTGGATAAAAAGAATATGGGTCCATTTGGAAGTAAATGGATTTTTGGATCTTTTCTCTTCATGCATGCCCTTGAAAATAGGTGAACTTGTGCACCTTGCCATTCCCTCATACTTCAACATTTTTCCAAGTTCTTGGACATTTTATAAACCTTTGGAGAGTCCTCTAACCAATGTTTTTGGTATCATGCCAAAGTAATTTTCCATGCTCCTTGTGTGCTCTTTTGAAAAAGATGACTTTTGGTAGACTTTTGAAAAGGACCTATAATGTTTTGATCCATATCTCTCAAATGAAGCATTTTTAGACTTGGCATGTGAGAGATAAATTTGTAGAGAATCAAATTTCCTTCAAAATGAGCTTTGGATGGAAACTTTCTGATGTTCCATGTAGGAGTTATGGCTGGTCAAAGTTCAGTTGACTTTCTCCTATGAAAACCCTAATTTAGAAACTTTTGGAATTGTTGATTTTTGATCTTTCCTTGATGAACCATGATCAATTCTTGATCAAATGGTGAATTATACTTCAAAATAAGGATGTTGACAAAAAAATGAGTTTTGACTGTACTTTAACCACAGTTGACTTTTAGGTCAAATCAGTCGACTGTTGACATTCTGAGCAATTGAGTGATCAACTCTTTGAATTGAGCCCTGAATTTTGTCATGGAGGTAGTTTGAAACATCATAAACCATATGAGAAGCAATGGAGCTTTTGTTTCATAGATTTTCTTCAGAACAACATAAACCCTAGTTTCTCGAGCTTTTGTTTAGGATGAGAGACTGCATGCTTCCTTCCTGTGTATCTTTGAGCATTTGAAAGTCAGATGGACTGAAATATGAATAAATATGATGGGCAAATTTTGGGGTATGACAGCTGCCCCTGTTCAATCTTCTTATACCTGAGGATGTAGATTGGCTTGTGTGCCTGTCGGAATCTGAAGGTAGAAGAGGATTGAACACTAGAATACCCAGGAATTTGCCTTGGCTGAAGCAGGGACTTTTACCGGAGACGGGCTTGAAGATGTCGTCCAAGTGTTAGAAAAGATGTATGAGACGGGTTTAAAGATGCCATCTGATCTGGATAAATACGACAGTCAGAATAAGTCGTACATTAGACTACATCCGAGCTTGAAGTATTGAAAGGCGTTTGTCGGAGATGGGCTTACAGATGCCATCAGTTGATGTATTGAAGCGCGTCAGACTGATTCGCACATTAGACCACATCTGTGGTGTCAGAATTTGTTGGCTTGATTGCCCTGAGCGTCTGGATTATATGAGTGAATTGATTATCGTGACTCTATTGTCGTAACTCCATCGTCGTGACTTTATTGTCATGATTGTTTCTAAACTGAATACCGAGATTAGATATGTGAATCAATTGTCGTAACTCCATTGTCGTGATTCCATTATCGTGACTCAGTTGTTGCGATTCCATTATCGTGACTCAGTTGTGGTGATTCCATTATCGTGACTCAGTTGTCGTGATTCCATTATCGTGACTCAGTTGTCGTGATTCCATTATCGTGACTCAGTTGTTGTGATTCCATTATCGTGAATCAGTTGTCGTGATTCCATTATTGTGACTCGGTTGTCGTGATTCCATTATCATGACTCAGTTGTCATGATTATTCGCGGTGACTCCATTGTCGTGGTCTTTTCTGAATTGAGTGTCATGATTAAATCTGTCTCTTTCTTTGATCGTGTCAGTACCGTTCATAGTAACCGAATTAGATCTTTGAAGGATGATCATGTCTACACCGTTCGTGATGATAGAATTAGATCTTGGAATATTGATCGTGTCAGCACCGTTCGTAGTAACTGAATTAGACCTTGGAAAAGTTGATCGTGTCCACACCATTCGTGATGATGGAATTAGATCTCTTGTCGTGTCAGCACCGTTCGTAGTAACTGAATTAGACTTTGGAAAAGTTGATCGTGTCCATACCGTTCGTGATGATGGAATTAGATCTTTGAGAATTGACCGTGTCAGTACCGTTCGTAGTAACTGAATTAGATCTTTGAAAATTGGAGATTTTGTTTTTCTGCTTGTACCTGTATCTTGAAAAAGGTAAAGTCAGTCTTTATGCAATGTCATGATGCATGTGTTATGTGATGTTTGTAATTCAGATGCTTTATAATAAATCGAAGCGTTGTTCGTTTGTTTTATGAATTCTGAATCAGACAAGATTTCAGAAATATATCTCCGAATTATTCCAAGGGGGTGAATTCGGAATTGCATCTCTGAAGTCACATTTTTTCTGAAAAAAAACTTTATTTCAGATGTACATCTCCGAATCACCTTTTTTGTGGTGTTTTCGGAGATGCATCTCCGAAACTGGCTTTGGTGCATCTCCGAAACTGGCTTTTTTTTCTTAAAAAGGTGACTTCGGAAATGCATTTCCAAAATATAGGGGCAATTTGGAAATTTTTCCGCGGGTGACCAAGAAGGATGGAGTCTATAAAGAAATTGTAAAAAAAAATTGTTTCTTACTGATTAGGCCAATTATTGGACCGATTCAAAAATTAATCCCATACTATTGAATACGACTTTTATATTTGTTTATAAATTATAACAAATAAACTCATTCACTTTTACTTTAAATATAATCTAGAAATTTTATTGAAAATCTCTCTATTAAATTACATTTAACTAATTTTAGAGGTGAACTCATTTAATCTCTTTTAAATTAAATCTAACTAAGTTTTCTGGTGAAATTAAAAAACAATGAAATCAATCATGTAATATGTAATATGTTTTAAAATTAGTTATATATCTCAAGCTTATACATCTAAAGCATCTCAGATCTAAAACTTAAAAAATTACAGGCCCTTGTTCTTGTATTACAAATGAAGTTAATCTTCACTCCATGGGGTCTTGGTCATCTTTGATCAACCACATCATTTATTCCAGCAATTAAGCCTTGAGTCTACATATTACATCATCGGATCTGATGTAGCCTTGAATCAAAATCTAAAAAGAAAAATAAATAATGAATTAGTAGATATAGAGCTTGAAAACAACATTCATAGAAATGGATTGAGTGAAGGAGATGAGAGAGCCTGATAAATAGATATGAGTGAAGGATTGAGTGGTGACGAAAAGAATGGAAGAAAGAGGTATAAGAGGAAATGAGAGACTGAGATCTGTGAGAGGTTGAGGGTAGAAGTGAGTTTAGAGTGAAACGATGCAAGGTGAAGTGAGAGACCAAATTAGGGTTAGGTTTTCACTTGACAGAGAGATAATGAGGTATTTATTTGGGTTAAAGTTTAGTTATTGGGCCATTGTTGGGCTCGGCCAGATTCGGTTTATTTTGGGTTGAATTGGCCCATCTGAATCGTCACTATCCAAAATAAACCGCTTGAACCATCTGACAAATCTGTTGACCCGATTTTGACCCGACCGAACCCATTCGGATAGCATGGGCCGAGCGGTTTGAGTCGGATGGTTTATTTTTGTTCAGCCCTAGGCGGAGCTCACAAACCAAAGAAAGACTAAAACTAATATCCCAAATAAAAATAAGAGCTTTTAAGTGGATTGTCTCCCAACCAAAATAATCACTTTCTAAGAAAGAATAATTTAGTCAAGTGAAAAAAAATCTACACTTGGTAAATTTATATTTATACCCTCACCTAGAACAATATCCTTATTAAGCCTCAAGAACATCCTAATATCACTATGGCTAAAAAATGTGAGAAAAATATGAAATATTTAAAGAGATTACAAGAGAAATGAAAAGTGAGATTTTTCACATTTTTTTGGTTGTTTTGAAAGGATAGAGAAACTCTAAATTTATAGGCTAAAAATTTTGAAAATTTGGAAACAATCCAAGAGGCAAATAAATGACCTAACCAATTAGGCAATGCCAATAATCGGTTGGGGTGTCAAGAATGGAAGGTTTAGAAATATAGTCGTTTTTAATCTTTAAGAGACTGTCATAATCCATTAGAGACACAATTAAGAATTATCTGATCGATTAGGTTAATTGATTAGACTATTTAAAAAAGGTTTTTCTATCAAGGAAACAATCCCCAAATTATCTTTGATTTTAGCATCACACTAGAGCCTTGAGTATTCTTGATGAGGCTTGGGATATTTTCATTTTAGTTGCCATCACTTGAGTTGTTGAAAGTTTAAACCAACAATGATCATAAACCTTAAATCTTCACCTGAGAGTTGTTGGATGATAAGTGCCAAAATGTAGTTATTTTGTGTATGTAAATAGTGGCACTTATCAATACTTTTTGTTAATACCGTTTGAATAATTCCCTGTTTTGTGTATATTTGTATCGTTTGTGTTTTAATACGTTTTCGTGTAAATATGTACCGTTTGATAGTTTTGTTGTCTTTTTGTAGGTATTTTTGCATTTTCGGAGCCTCGAGGAAAAAAGTGTCGAAGACACGACTGCAGACGCGTTTTGAAGTAATAACTGCTGTTCTGGTGTAGCTCGCGTCGTGCCGGAATAAGGAGCATCGCGCGCTGTAGGAGCAAAAGCATAAATTTTAGGCAGAACTCGCGTCGCGCGCTCTGCGATTTTCAGTTTTTGTATAAATAGTTCAGAACAAGTTTTTTTAGGTTTTTATCACCCATTTCCCCCTTGGAGTGGCTCTGATCCATTTTTGATAGTTTAGAGGCTTAAAAAACACCATTGGATGCTACATCATATGGATTGACTATGGATTTGTCTCGATTTCATTGTGACGGTGAGATATTTTTGTTCATCTTCTTTCTTCCCTTTGTTTCATTTCAATGACGGGTGTTGTATGTATATTTCTACTCTTATTGTATGTACATTTGTCGATATTGGGATCGTTTATATATTCGCTTTACAAATCATCATTGTTGTTGTTCTAGATCTTTTTGCTTAAATGTTCTGGATTTGTGTTGTTGTAGAAATAGACATCATAGATCTTGATTAGGAATGATAACTGTTAGTTTCTAGATTTCAGAAATGGATTTAGGGCTAATAATCGTAACGGGTATCGAATTTAATGCCTCTGTGTTGTTTGTGTCGGTTGAGACATCGCTGATGTGAATAGTACGGTTGAGTTTTCGTCGGTGTTTCAGAAATGGACACTGATGTGGTGTCTCGATTGTTGCCTGGTGATTTTGATGCGTATTGTGAGTGTGTTGCGATAAGATCTTCCGATTTAAGTATTCAACGGGTAGAACGAAATGCAATTCCATAACTATTTCTCTTAGACTATTGAGATTGTTTATTTGCTTTTATTTACTTTTCCCGCATTTACTTTTCCGCACCCAATCATGAAACTTAGAACGCGAGATAGTCGAACGGCAGTTTTTCTCACCAATCTCTGTGGACTACGATACGATATAACCTATATCACCCGGTAATAAATAATACCTATTACTTTTTGCTTGCCGCTTTACCGCACCAGCATTGGACTACAGTGTTGACTTTAAACAAATGTCTTTAGCTTGATTCAGGAGGATAGCTTGATCAACCACCTCGTGTCTCTTTAACCGCTTGAGCTAACTTCACCAATTGCTTGACTTTAAGTGTTGTCATCATTAAAACCATGTCATCATCAAAACAAAGCGGCCATCTTGAATTACTTATTGATTATACCCAGAGACACGTAAATCCACAAAAATTTGACACTATTCACTTGTCATTGTGCATAAAAAAAGTGGAGTAAAATGAATATGACATTGTTCATTCCTCCTTATGTCAGAAATGAATAGAGTAAAATATATTTGATTTGGTTCACTCGTCCTTGTGGAGAAAAAAGTGAAGTAAAAAATAGATTTAACACTATTCATTTGTCTTTTGTGAAAAGAAAAAAAAAGTAAAATATACTCACATTTTTCACACGTTCTTGTGCAAAAAATATAATAAAGTGAAATGATTCTGAGAAAAACAAATTTAAATAACCATGTTTAATAAAAAAATTACAAAAAAAATCATGTTTTCGGGGTATTTACCAAAATGTCTAGGTTTGGGACCCCAAATAAGTGGATGCGCCAAACCAATTGGCGTATGAGTGTTGTAATGGGGTGCATGCGCCAAACCATTTGGTTAACCCTAACTTTACTATTGTTTGCGCCAAATGGAATGGCGCATTAGGGTTTTTTTTTCCTATTAGTCAAACCATTTGGCGCCTAAGACCAAATGCTTTTTTTTAATTTATTTTTTATAGTTTTTATAATTAAATTTAGAAAACCTATATTGACATCCGTTATTCGAAATCGAAACAACGAGGCTATATATAATAACGGGAAATAACAAATTTCATTAATTTAAGAGAAACGATACATCGACAACAATTGATTAAAGAAAACACAACAAAGTACATAACAAAATGCCTAATGGCGTCCATCGCCAAGATAACCATCTGTTCCGCACTGAGTTCTGGTTATGACACGTCGAGGACGATTGTTGACGCCGCCGCGAAGTTACCTCATCGCATACGGAAAGGTCCAACTGGCTTTGTTAATCGGGGCCATTATATGCATCCTCCACCACCCCCACACTTTCACCAACAGAGCGCATCCATAGAATATGAAAGAATCGTATTTTGCGTTCTTGCACAGGGATTGGTACACCGTAGCCAGCACTGCAGACCCCCAATTATATAGACTAATTCTAGTAAAATCCATTAATAAACGTAGATACATGAAATTAAAAGTGTTACCCGTACTATCTGGAAACAAAACGTTTCCAATTAGCAAGATCAGGTAGCACCTGGTTTTCTGAAGTATAGTTTCTTGGGGAGAATCATCATTCAACCAAAAATTATCATAATAGCCCTTTAACCTCTTAAGGTTAACACCCTGTCCCCTAGCACCAACTTGTCCCTCAACCAAGTCTATACCCAATGCCTGATAGCATAGGGAATTTGCCTGCATGACACAACCATTAATTGCCTTACCGTCAACTGGAAGGCCTAGTAGCATGTGAACATCCTCCAGGGTTATGGTGCACTCCCGTGTTGGAAGATGGAAAGTGTGTGTCTCCGGCCTCCAGCGTTCTAACAAGGCCAGAACAAATTTGTGATCAATGGAAGCCTCAGCGATGCTGCTAATGGGTCCGAAACCAGCAACTTCTAAGTAGGGTCTTATGCGTTCGTCTGGAGCGATGATCGAGTGACTACGAGTCCGGAATCGAGAAGCATCCTGAAAATAATTATGTATGCATTAGTATGCAGTTATAACATAATAGACAGATGCATGTTATGAACGTAATAGTAAAATACTTACATAGGATGCGATGTTCTCCGGGGTTCCTCGGTGCGTATCACCCATTGTTAAGAGAGACATGGTTGAACACTGGAAATCTGGAATTTGAAAGCAAAATGATTATTGTGAGAGTAAATGAGTGATGGTGATGAGAAATCTGCAGAGGTCAAGGTAGTATATATAGTGATGAGACTGAAACGGTAACACATTCAAAGTTGCTAGGTGTTGCTTCTGTAGAAGTGGTTGGCATGCATGCAACATAACTTTCGGTGACAGGACATGGTGCCATGCATGCAGAGCAGGAATAGGTGACAAATAGGGTTGCATGCATGCAATATTAGGGGGAATCGTTTCAGGAATCTTATCAGGAATTGTTCCAGACGCATGCAAAACACAGAAATTATTAAGACGTTAACAGGTGGGGACCATGTGGGACCAGGTGGGGACCAAATGTTTAATACATATGCGCCAAATGGAATGGCATATTCTTTGAACTTAACACTAATGCGCCAAACCATTTGGCGCCTTCCAGGAAAGGCAAATAACATATGCGCCATTCCATTTGGCGCATATGTATTAACCCTAATTTTTTTTTTTGAAAATTAGGGTTTCTATTTTGTCATGTAGTGGAAACCCTAGTTGTGTTACAGACCGTAATTCAGGCGTCCGTCCCTCCATAAATTAGGGTTTCTTGCGTGCATAAGACTACACAAACGAAATAAAAATGAGATCTCGCATAAGGCCAGATAGCACGCAATGGAGCTCTGAGCCTCCACCACCTGTGAGGCGGTTCGACTATCAACCGGAGTATCGTCGAAGGAACGAGCACGTCATTTTCTCTCCTGTCAAACCTCCCATGCCGATTATGTTTTGGAATATCCATTCCATGGAACAACTTAAGAGGACCATCCTGAGGTTTTTGGATGGGGAGTACAGTCCCGGCGAAGAAATCAAATCTATCAAGAGGCTTAGAACAAGGGGTGGTGTTTTTCTTGAAAGGCAGCGTTGGTGGGAGACTATGGAAGACGACATCCAATGCACTCGGATGATGGAGGACAGAGAAAACATTGTTTTAACCGTTGTAATAACCTAGATGCCGCAGTTTCATTATCATTTCTGTAACTTCTGTACTGTTCAATCAAATGCTCAACGCATATTTCAATGAAATGATATTTTATCGTTACGACTAATTGCTACAAGTGGTACACTTGATAAGTAAGTTATAAATATTTAAGTTATAAATAATTAACAACAATATTTCCCTCCATATTTACGCGCTAAAAAATACTTGCTACAAGTGGTACGCTCTTCTATAAATAGAGGTGTGTGTATGCAGTTGAAGTATTAACTCTTTTTTTATTCTTACTGCAAATAATCATAAATGGATTCAGTTTGGGCTGTAGTCTTTTTTGAGGAAGGTAATCACATGCGGGTTTGTCTGAACCCACATTGGGATTTCAAGAGAATTGTTAGAGCCATCAACACCGGGTTTCGTCAACTAGATGGTTCAACTAGGAAACTTAAACAAATAGATTATCGTTGTCCATACATTACGTTGACGGATAATAACCCAGAAGGCACCTACATGTATTATTGGGATCGTGTGAAAGACGATGTGGATGTGGATCTAATGTTTTGGACACACAGTGGAGAAGTTAACCGAGGAGTTGAAAATCCACTTGTTCTTGCAGTGATACTTGAGTAGTTTAGATTATGTGTTTTTTTTTTGTATTTGTTGCAATGTAATTTCGTGTTCTACCAGTTGTTTTGTGTTATTTCATTTAATGCATTGTAATTTCGTGTTCTACCAGTTATTTTTTGTTATTTTATTTTTTGCAATGTAATTTCGTGTTCTACCAGTTGTTTTGTGTTGCAAACGCTGGGTCATTTAATTAAAATAAATGTGGTTGTTGTGTTAGTTGTGGTTGTCTGAACATTAATTAAGCTAACAGACATTTACCATTGTGTGTTGATCTTTTACATTCAATTTGGAATCTTGAGGCAGACATAGATCAGCGTGCGTCTGTCTAGTCTGGTCATGTTGGAATCTTGTGAGAGACCTAGATCAGCGTGCGTCTGTCTAGTCTCGTCATGTTGGAATCTTGGGACAGCGTGCTGTAAGCATGTTGGTAACATTGTGCAATAGAACATTATCCTATATAAGACAACCAATATTTCTGAACATTACAACACACACAAACAATATTGCCTATTATCACCTGATATTACAACACCCAAACACTAACCCGAAACAATGGCTTCATCTCCCCAATACTTGGTACATGCCCATCTAAACGGTGAGACTTACTCACATGAAATAGCCGGTTTTGTGATGAGAAACACTCAAGTTGTGCCATTTTTGTTAAGCAAAAGAGCCACCTTTACATCCTTCATTCAGCGACTTCACGCTAAGATTGCAATGGGTCCTATTGCAAACATTTTTTTACCAATGTCCCTCTTTCAATAACAACAACACCGTCAAGTTTTATGAGATGCAGATTGCAAATGACGAAGACCTCCAAGACATGTTTGCTACCCACGAATATTCTGGCTTGGATTCCATCGAGTTGTACGTTACTATACAGGTTGAGACACAAGAAACTCATATTGTCCAGTCGCAAGTTATTGACCCACCAGTCAATGAGCAAGAAGAGGTTGATGTCATAGACGAGGAAGAAGAAGATCTGGAAACTGATTTTGACGACATGGTCAACGAGGAATCTGACGACGAGCAACACATGCCGGTGCCTCCAGCTCATGTGTACGCACCTCCAACACATATGAGTAACTTGAACCTGCAAGGTGACGAACCATCATCCGACATCTTCTTCACACCGTACATCCAAAACGACGATGAGTTAAAGGAAGGAGAAAAGTTTCCTTCTAAGGAGGCATGTCTTAGAACAATAAAAAAATGGCACATGGCGCACAACGTTGATTTTGAAGTAGATCGTTCAAACCTGGAACGGTATGTAATCACTTGTAAAAATCCAGAATGTGACTTCAGACTATTGGCTTCTTATAGGAAGAGAAGTAATGCATGGGTCATAGGGTCGATTACGCAACAACACACATGTGTCAACCCTAACACTTCCCAGGATCATACGAAACTTAGTGGCAATCTTATCTGTCAGGAGATCTTGCCTCTCATAAGCTCTGATCCGTCTTTGAAGGTCAAAAATATTATCTCGCATATCGTTACAGCCTACAACTACACTCCATCTTATAGAAAGGCGTGGGTTGCAAAAACAAAGGCAATTGAAAAAGTCTACGGCAACTGGGAGGAGTCATACAAACTTCTTCCCCGCTACCTTACTACACTACAAAGTTACGCACCTGACACTGTTACTATTCTAGAGACACTGCCCGCACATGCCCCGGATGGAAACCCTGTCCAAGGAAATGGAATATTCCATCGCCTTTTTTGGGCGTTCAAACCTTGCGTACGAGGGTTTGCACATTGTAAACCCATACTTAAAATTGATGGAACATGGTTATACGGCAAATACAAGGGAACCATGCTTATGGCGGTTGCACAGGACGGGAACAACAACATATTTCCAGTGGCGTTCGCAATTGTTGAAGGTGAAACTGCCGCTGCTTGGAGTTTCTTTCTAAGGAACCTCCGAGAACATGTTGCTCCTCAACCTGACATTTGTTTAATCTCTGATAGGCACACTTCCATTGAGAGTGCTTATAACAATCCAACAAACGGATGGCATGACCCACCATCAAAACACGTCTATTGTATTCGCCACATCGCCCAGAACTTCATGCGGGAGATCAAGGATAGGCAGCTCAGGAAGGCCCTAGTCAATGCTGGTTATGCATTAACCCAACCCACATTCCAGCATTATCGGAGTGAGATTGTACTGACAAATCCAGATGCGGGAAGTTGGATAGTTAACCTTTCTAGGGAGAAATGGACAAGGGCTTATGAGAACGGCGTGCGATGGGGCCATATGACGACAAATCTGGTAGAATCCATGAATGGAGTTTTCAAAGGCATTTGTAACCTTCCTATCATAGCACTAGTGGAGGCAACCTAATTTAGGATGGCTTCGCTATTCTCAACAAGAGGCAGGAAGTGGGGTGACGTTAGACAATCTGGTCAACTGTTAAGTGATAGTTGCATGAAATTTATGCAAGAGCAATCGGCAAAAGCAAACACTCATCAAGTAAGTTCTTTCGACCGATTCAACCACACGTTCAGTGTTCGCGAAACAATTGACCACAATGAGGGTTTGCCAAGACAACAATATAGGGTTCTGCTAGACGAACATTGGTGCGACTGTGGAAGGTTTCAAGCTTTTCGTATGCCTTGCTCACATGTCATAGCTGCATGTGCATTTGCACACCACGACGCAAAATCATTACTGTCTCCAATTTACAAGGCTCAGACATTGCTCCGAGTTTACAGTGCTGCGTTTCCAGTGGTGGCCAAGGAGGATTACTGGCCTGAGTATGATGGGGAGGTAGTTTGGCATAATGACGCAATGCGGCGAAAGAAAAAGGGTCGCCCCAATAGTTCGCGGATTAGAACCGAAATGGATGTCCACGACAAAATGGAAAGAAAATGCAGCATTTGTCGTCAGGTAGGGCACAATAGAAAAAGATGCCCTAATCGTGGCTCGACCTTGTCGCAAGTTTAATCTACTTTGTTTTTTTTTCCCGACAATGTATCAATTTCTTTACCACCTATTGTAACCTTTCCTAAGTCTTTCATCAATAAAGTGTGCTTTAGTAAAATACCGCAATTGACAACGCAAACATTATTTAGGGTTACTAAGAATTTTACGAACTCGATTTATCAGACGTTTTTACGAAAATATAACAACGGAATCAAAAACTTTGCGTAAAAATACCCAAACGGGTTAATTTTGAAAAAAAAACCACAACACATAGGAGCCAAATGAAATGACGCCTATGTGTTGAAGAATGAATGCATGCGCCAAATGGAATGGCTAACATGCTTTTGCCCTAAATTCATAGCATTTGCGCCAAATGGAATGGCTAACATGCTTTTGCCCTAAATTCATAGCATTTGCGCCAAATGGTTTGGCTAGTAATGCACACATGCGCCAATTGGTTTGACACATCCACTTATTTGGGGTCCCAAACCTAGACATTTTGGTAAATACCCCAAAAACATGGTTTTTTTTTTTGGTAATTTTGTTATTAAACATGGTTATTTAATTTTTTTTCTTATTCTGACACTGTTGTTGTGGTGTAAAAATATGTTAAATTGTTGTGGTGTAAAAATAAAAGTGAAGTAAAATGGATTTGATATTGTTTACTTGTCCTTTCATCAAAAGAAGATCAAAGTAAAATTGATCTAACACTTATAGATAGAACATCCACATTCATCACCCCCACTTTAGACTATTAATTGGGTCCACATAACTTTTTATATTATATTTCATTTTCATATTTTCTAAAATCTAAACAACTCAACTACAGTTTTTTAAATGTCTATACAACCTATTAAAAACTCTAAAAAGATCCCATCAAATCTCACATTATACCTTACATTCATATCATACAAAGTGACATTTAATTTTTAAAATATGTAACAACGAATAATTAAATAATATATTTATAGAGCTGCTGGCAGTGTAGAAACGTGCTCAAACTAAGAGCATCTCCAATGGTGCAATCCATTTTTGGGTTCTTTATGGGTCCCACTAGCCACATCATCTTAAAATAATTTTTATAATTTTTATTTTAATTGTATAATTCTAAAAAGTTATTATTGGGCCCACAACTTTACCTTATAAACTAATTTGATTGGGTACCACAATTTTTTCATAGTTGCATTGCAATGCAATGGTACTATGATGTGGCATGTCTAGGTGGAGAACTTATTAGAAGGAACTACCATTGGAGATGGTCTAAAGAGGGTTGGCAAGTATACACGTATCGGTCTCTTAAAGCCAATCATCTAAATCTAACACCGTTACTTCGAGAATAGTGTAGAAACGATACAAAAACTAACGATATTCATGCTCTGAGAAATACTTCTATGAAAATAATCTTAAACTTTTTTTTATAAACAATTAATAAGAGAAAAGAAAATTTTAAATTTATTTTAAATTTAATTTTTTTTAATTGAAATCATAAGGTGGTTATGATATGGTTATGATGAGGGAGAAGAGAGAAAATTTTATTTTATTTTTAATTAATAAAAAATCATAATTAATTGTATGTAAAAATCTTTCTAAGAATTTTCTTCATGCTCTTATCATGGTGTACAAAAAATATGATGTAGTTCTCGTTGATAAATATTTGTCTTTAAATTAGAAAAAAGAGATTAAAATAAATCAAATAATGATATTTTACAAATTTTAATTATTTAATTAATAGTGTAGTTAATTTGGTTAGTATAAGAAATAGTTAAAAATTTATATAAAAAAGAAGAAGAAGTAAAATGATTATAAAATATCAAAAGAAGCTACTTGTACATATTATTGGAAGAGATGGTAAATGTGTATATACTTTTTTTTGAAAATATTACATTTTAATTGAAGGTCAATTTATTTTATTTATATCTAGGTAGTTGTAGTTGGTTTGTAATTGACAACAAAGAGTGGTAGGTGAAATGGTAGATCTAGATTCTAGAAGAGTATTACCATTTTCAGGCAGTCGGTAGGTGAAGAAGTTCCCATTTTGCTGTTAAAAATATTATTAAAATAAGAAAAATTCAATCTCCATTCAATTCAACTAAGTGTTGTATTGTTCAACGCTCATTGACTATCTGATGACTTAAAAACCCAAACACTTAATTGTTGTGGCATTATAGCACTTCATCCCATTTCCTCAATTATACTTTGTTGCTCCATTCCCCTCATACTTACAGGTTAAACTAAATTCAACTTGTTTATTCTAATTTTAATAATTCATCTTTGTGTTTATGATTATTATCTTTTGAGTTTTTAATTAAATTCACTTAATTGTGCAGCAATTTTACATCAAATGGCATCTGGTGCTTCCTTACCAGCTCAACAGGTAAGTCATTTTCTTTTTGAACTCGAAGGGATTGGATTTCTGAGAGTGCACTCCTATCAGGATCTCAAGTTCGAATTCTGCTAGGTGTTAGCAATTTATATGGTGATTTATAATGAATGACTATTTTGAATTTTGATGTTAAAGGATGTTCTTATTGAAGAGATAGATCATGTAAGGGTAGTCACTTTGAACAGACCAAAGCAATTGAATGCTATCTCACCTAACCTGGTAAATTCCACTCAACTCAACCTTCAATTTTTTCCTTTAGTGGTTAGTGTAAAAAAAAAAGCTGAAACAAACGAGCTCTTAATACGGTTGCTCGGGTTCGGGTTTTCAGCCTTCGCCTTAGGTGTGTATGTATGTGAGGCCATTAGGCCAGTTGTCTAACGTATTTTTGTTAAATCTTTGAATCCATTCAGGTTTTTCTGCTGGCAAAATATTTGGAAAAATGGGAGAAAGACGAGAAAGCCGAGCTAATCATCATTAAGGTTGTAATTTACTTAATTACTCTTTGAAATTGTTGAAATGGCTCTATTAACAGTTAAGTTCTGAATGAACCATTAACAGTTTGATTTTCTTGTACTGAACTGTTGACAGTTCAGTCCGATTTAGTTTTGGTTCTTGAATCGAACAATGAACTGTTATGGTTATGACAATTACCTATCAAAATTAAACAATCTACTACGATCCGCTAGTATTTGCTGCTTGCTTTGCTGATGTGCATTTGACTTATTATTATTAGGGAGCTGGAAGGGCTTTCTGTGCTGGAGGGGACTTGAGAGTATTCTATGGTGGCAGGATAACAAGTAAGTCCATCACTCTCTATAGGATTTTATGGAATCTGTGTAAACAAGTTCATAAATATATACAAAAATGTTGGACACGACATTGACACGTTCCTATTTTAAGAAATAAATCTGTGCCAGTGTTGTGTCAATGTTAGATATTGGTATGTGTCAGAGACACCAGACACACTTTCAATCTGAAGTGTCAGTGCTACATAGCTTGATTCCGTCGATGTTTCCTGCGGTCGTGATCTTATCTGAAGGATGAAAACGAGGATGGCTTGAATTTGAAGTTGTATTTTAAATCTGATTTGATAAAGTTAAAATAAAAGTGGTTCGGTCTCCATCCACGATTGCAGTGACAATACCGTTTGCTGTGACTGTAGGAAATCCAGTTCCGATAATCATAATGAGAGAAACAAAGCATATAATCATTTTTACGTTGTGCAACCTCTTTTGAAGAGTAATGCATTTATTATTGACAGATGGGGATTCAAATCTTGAAGTTGTCTACAGATTTTACTGGCTTTGCCATCACATTAGCACCTACAAGAAAACTCAGGTTCTGTTCATTAACTCAATTAATCCCACTCCCACTGTTCTTAATCATTAAAGCATTACATGATGCTTGTAAAAGTATGGCGAAGTCTCATCTTTTCTAAAAGATTGTTATTATGTTACATTAGGTTGCTCTTGTTAATGGAATTTCAATGGGTGGAGGTGCGGCATTGATGATCCCATTGAAGTTCTCAGTTGTAACAGAAAAAACAGTGAGTATTTTTTATCTTATAAATAAATTATTTATCTAAATTCCTTTCAGTTTTGTGATGTAATTGTCAATGTATGCTTTGACAGGTATTTGCCACTCCTGAAGCAAGTTTTGGGTTTCATACTGATTGTGGTTTCTCGTACTACCATTCTCGTTTGCCAGGGTATTTAGGTAGTGCCCAATCTCGGGAAAAAAACTTTTATATCGTGTTTTCTTCTGAATTACATAGAAAACTTGAGAGATTATTTCATGTATGTGTAATATACAGGTGAATATTTGGCTCTTACGGGAGCGCGGTTAAATGGAAAGGAATTAGTTGCAGCTGGACTCGCAACACATTACGTCTCTTCTGAGGTTTGGTTATGTTCACTGCTCGCATAATCATAGATACATAATTGTTTTTTGTTAATTTGATCATATATTCGATCAATATCTAACTTTCCATATGTTTGCCACACAGAAAGCAAGTTTATGTTAATTTGATTATATTTTCTATGTACCAGAAAATTGGTGAGCTAGAGAAGCGCTTGATTAGCTTAAATTCTGGTGATGAGAATGCCGTGAGATCAGTAATCGAAGAATTTTCTTTAGAAGTTAAACTTAATGAAGAGAGTATCTTAAACAAGTAATTACAATGATCTCTAGTATTTTTCAGTTTTGTTCTTGCAATCACCATCAAATTGATCTCCACTATGACACTAACTTTTGGAGATTTTTCAGGAAATCATTAATTGATGAGTGCTTTTCAAAGGATTCTGTTGAAGAAATTATTAAATCACTTGTAAGTTTCTTACCATTTCCATAGGAATATTATTTTATAACCGTTTTGGATTCAACCGTATTCTTTATGGGCCTTTGAATGATACTATAAGCTTTTGATGTGAATGAAGGAAGCTGAATCAAGCAAGGAAGGAAATGGATGGATAGTTCCAGTTTTGAAAGAAATGAAAAGAACATCACCTACTGCATTGAAAATAGCATTAAGATCGGTAAGAATTTCGTAAGTCGTAAATAGCATAAAGACTATTGAAAACATTGGTCGGCTTCACATGCTATTTTAGAATTTCATTCTTCGGTATACTCAAAATACTGTCTTGGATATGTTCAGGTTCGTGAAGGAAGGAATCAATCGCTATCTGAAAGTCTCAAAAAGGAATTCAGATTAACAATGAATATACTCCGAGCTACGATATCTGAGGATATGTATGAGGTAAATTCCGAAATGTCATTGTTCGAATATGTTTTGACAGAAGACAGCTCAATGTTGTTAAAAATGGTTTAGTTCTGTTCCCTAGTAAATTCTGAAGAAAACTTTCACTTTCATTTGATTTTAAGGGTATTAGAGCTCTCACCATTGACAAGGACAATGCTCCAAAGGTACTCTCTCACTCATTTTATGTGCATGCATGCATTATTATGTAGTATATATGTGTCATCAGAACCGTCTTTGAGGACGTGCAGACGGACTATCATATAAAGTCTAAAATCTATTTTGCCACAGTTAAACTGTGGTTAACTTACACTGGGCCTCCTGTAAACTTATGACGGCCCTGTGTGTCATAATTCTAGCACGATTTTGTATGTATGAATTATCCCAAATTTTGTTTCTAATCATACTATCGACTTTTCGGTCTCTACAAATACTAAGTAATAACCTACTTGTTCAGTGGGATCCTCCATCACTTGACAAAGTCGATGATGAGAAATTGGACTTAATCTTTAAGCAATTTGACAAGGAATTAGAGCTTCAGATTCCAGAAAGTGAAGAAAGCAGGTTGGTTGTTGTTTGAGTTTTGAATTAATAAGCATGTTTTCTTAAACTTATTTTATTATAATTACTAAAATTAATTTCTTTTAAATCCAAACAGGTGGAATGGTAAATATGAGAATTCAGCTTATGCTATTCCAGACAGAAACACACCAATATCAACTTAGATGTTGGTGTCCATTTATATAGGAGCTTCCTGAATAATTTATGATTTACAGAGGTTTGAAATAGTACTAGAAAAAACATTCCATGGTTATTATTACTACTTGCTGAAAAGAAATTATGTAACTTCAGATATATTAGAAGTACTATGGCGAAGAAATAAAATGTTTTCTTGAGTTTTCAAGGGGAGACAATCATCCGAGAGCATCCACATTGAAAACCTGTTTGTATTAATTTGTTTAAATTAATTTATTTGAATTTATCTACTAACATAAAAATTTGTGTGATGATTATAAGAAAAAATTTATAAAACAATGAAGACAAATGTAGATAAGAGTTAACGTTGGAATTGAGTCGTGTACAGTGCTATAAAAACTGGACCGGACCGCTCGAACCAGAACCAGACAGGTAATCGGTCTGGTTCAATAGCTGGATCGAAAATGTCATTGAACCGGTCAAAACCGATATAAATCATAAAAACCGAGAAAATTGGCGGTTTTCCTGAGCCGGCAGTTTAAATGCAGTGTTTTTATTTTTTTATTTAAAAAAATTAAAATGATGCCGTTTTGATTATTTTAATGAAAAATAAAAATAAAAAATAAAAGAAAAAAATAAAAAATATTGCAGATACGGTTGATTTTGTTACCGATGATTTTGATATTGAAGAAGGAGATCAAGAAATTGAAATAATTTTTCCTTAAAATTAAATTTAGTAGACAATGAAATTATTTTGTTATAAATTATTCAAGGGGACAACTTCTCTACCCATCACAAAAAGTTGGGTAGAGTACCTTCAACCAATCACAATGTTTTATTTAATTTTAACACATTTAATTAATTATAAAATAGTACAATTTTACGTTGTTTTCAAGAAATTTTATATTGAATGTAACTTTACCCCACTTTTTAAGTTTGGTAGATAAGAATTCACCATTATTCAATTAGATTATGTTGTGATTAAACTTTGTTTGCAATTATACATTATAATTTTATACTATTTTATTATGTGTGATACCTATGTTTAAAATTTGAATTTAAATTATAAACTTGTGATTTTTTTATAATATGATATTTTCAAAAAATTTAAGTGCTAGTTATATTTTTTAGAGACTGAATCATCCGGTTCGACAAATTATATATATATATATATATATATATATATAATTTTGTTATAACGACCGATCTATTCAACCGAGTTATCCGATTTAACCCGATTTAGTTATGCGGTTCGACTAGTGACCCAATGGTTCGACCAATAAACCAGTGACCCAATATCCTCATCGGTTTGATGTCCGGTCTGGTTTTTAAAAATCTGGTCGTGTATGCTAAAGTTAATGTGGGTTATCTCTCTTACTTATAGGCACACTATGCTAATTTTGTTTATTACCGTTACAATATTTCTGTATATATACACTGCCCATCATATGGCCTAATCAATAATATGAGTTTTTTCCTTTTTTCTCTTGATGCATGGCATCACCTTTTTTACATTGAGATGGTATCAACAACATGCATTTGATTGTTTTCTTTCCTCTTCCACGTGCACTACTTGCACTTATCCCAATCTTCCTTTCATCTCATCCCTCTTTCAAGAACAATTGGTTCTCTTTCCTTTCATCAAATCTGAATTTCCTTATTCTCTAAAATAAATTTGATACATAAAATTTCTTCTCTTTCTTTCTCCATTGTTCCCCAAAATTGCTCAATTCATCATCATTGTCATATCTCCATTGTCTTCCTATCAAGAATTTTTGCAAATCTTCACTAATTTCTCTTCTCCAAACACCAAATCGCAAAACCCCAAATCTTGCTCTTCCCCAAAAACTTCAAAACCCTAATCATGGCGGACACACTCTTTGCTGATTTTTCTAACAACCCCTATAATCCCTATTACATCCACCCTAACGAAAACCCTACACTGGTTCTTGTCACCCCACCTCTCGACAGTAAAAACTATATCGTATGGTCAAGATCCATGAAGGTTGCACTAATTTCCAAAAACAAATTGCGTTTTGTCGATGAACTTTCCAAAAAAAACCCACACAACAAGCATCATGTACGATCCATGGATTCAATGCAATAATCTCGTCCTCTCTTGGCTTTAACGCTTTCTTTCAGAAAATATTGCTCAATCCATCTTGTGGTTTGATAATGCTCACACCGTATGGGAAAATCTCCGTAATCGGTTCTCTGAGGGTGACATTTTCCGCATCTCTGACTTGCAAGATGATCTGGTTCGTCTTCATCGAGGAACCATTGATGTCTCTGGTTGTTTCACACATCTAACTTCTCTATGGGAGTATATTGATACCTATCGTCCATTCCGTGACTGCACATGTGCCATTCCATGCTCCTATGGTGCGGTCTCAGATCTTTGCAAATTTCGTGAACAAGACAAGGTTCTCAATTTCTTAAAGGGATTAAATGAGCAATACTGTCATGTTCGATCTTAGATAATGATTCTTGATCCTCTACCTAGTATAAAAAAGGCTTTCTCCCTTGTTCTTGGTTAAGAAAAGCAATTAACTCCTCCCAATTGTACCACTGAAAATCAACCTTTAATTTCTCAAGTTCAAAACAATTCTGGGGGTGGTCGTGGATCTCAACAATCTTCTTCTAGAGGAAGGGGTCGTTATTCTAATAGCACAGGTTGTAGCCAAAATCAAAACTTGACTCGTGTCTGCACACATTGTGGGAGAATATATCACATTGTCGACCATTGCTTCGTGAAACATAGCTACCTTCCTAGATATCAAAATCGTCCAAAGAATCCTTATGTTCACTCTACATCCGCAGAAACTTCTACCTCCGGGCTGTTAGAACAAGATTGAGAATCTATGTTCAGAATCTGGTTTTGATGATAACTAACATTTATTTTGTGAAGTAACAATTTTATTACTAATGGTTTCATTTAGTGTGCAGATGCTATGCAATAAATCTTATACATGATTCATCAGAAAAAGTGTACAACAACTATATCTAGAAGACTGTCAAAGCTAAATATCATTATCAGATGTTCTGATTAAGAACACGTCAAACAAGCCAAAGATCGCAGATCAGAAGCAAGAGAAGCAACAATCAGAGACAAGACCATTCAGAAGGACAAGCAATATCAAGGTCTACATACAACAGTCTCAATCAGAAAGTACATCAGAAGCTGTAAGAAAAATGAACAAGAAAGATCAATTACAAAAAGCTTTGCAAACATCAGAAGATCACACAAGTATGAAGATCAGAAGTTCTGAAGTAACAAGTTCTGAAAGTTACGATACAGTGACATATAACATACAAACATCAGCTAAAGTCACATGCAAATCAGAAGATCATCTACAGCTCAGCATACAAATTGAATAAAACATAAAGAGCCTAGAATCCTAGGGAAGAGCCGTTAGAAACATCATCATAAGCAAAACGGTTGCAACATTAAATGGATCAACTCCCAAGGTCAAAAGAAGAAGCAAGCCACATGCAGCGCATTAGAAAGACAAGTTTAACCAAAGAAGCACGCCATCAACATGCTGAAGATAAGGTTCTGCCAAGAACGAAACTTATCACAAAAGGCTCAATCTAGACGAAGCTTTCAAAGCAACATTCAAACAAGTCTCAAACGGCTAGATTCCAACGGTAACACACCAAGCTATATATATATATATATATATATATATCAAACTTCAAACTTGAATGTGTGCCCATTCGTACACCCAAAATGCATTAAGTGAGTATTCAAAGTGTGTATCCATGGTGCTACCACAGAGTGCAGAAAAGGAGAAACCCTGAGAGAAATCTGTAGAGAGAAGCTAAGCATGAAGAGCAGAAAAAGAAACTACATGAAACCATGCTTCAAAAGCTACACAAGAGGCAACACATACTTAGTATGTTATGAATTAATCTATGGTGTTGCTATACACTAATCATATGCCTATATGAAGAATTCTAGAGGATGAAAAAGAAGAAAACCTGTTGTTAAGCAGTATCCTCAAATGGAGTTAGAAGATATCCAAGAATATTTGATCATGTGGATTAATGATCATATTGAAAGACTTGGGAAACTGAAGACACTGAGTTGTTGCTCGTAAGAAGTGTTTCATGTTTACTTATGTTGATCAATGTGCCATCAAGCTGTAACAAGCTTTATGATCAGAATTGAAGAAGGAGGAGCTGAAGACCAACATGAAGAAGCACACAAAACAGAACTGCTGTTGTGAGTCTGCTTAAGGAAATAGAAGCTCAAGAAGCAATCTAAATAAGAGCTGTTGCTCTTTATCTGCTTATAGAAAAAGAAGATGATCATTCTGAAGAAGCATTCTCAATAAGGGTTGTGTCCCTTAATCAGCTTTCAGGAGATACAAGAGACCAAGCAAGAAGCATCCAATATAAGAGCCGAGTCTCTTAATCTACTTATGAGAAGAAGGAGAAGATCTCAATCAGAAGATAAAAGAAGAATACTACAAGTTCTGTCATAACTTGTAATACATTGTAAAACACATAGAGTTGTTGCTCGTAATGTTTAAAATCTTAGAAACTTCTGATAGATTGTTTAGGCTCTAGAAGTGACTTCTAGTCAATGAGTCGTAAACATATGTGCTTAAGATAGGAGAGAATCAGCTTGAATAAGAAGCAATCTTGTAATCTCTAAGTAGACTAGTGAATGTTATATCCTGTTTGGATCCCTGAACGGTTCATCATCTAAGGTTAGTCACAGTAGGTTGTTGTGCGGGGTTAGTCACAACAGGATGGTTGTGTGGGAAGTCAAGGGATGTTATATGTAACACCCGTATAATTTTAATATTAATTTAATCAAGAATATTGAATTAATAATTAGAATTATTAAGGATTTTGTGAAAATAATAAATAAATAATGGTTTATGGCATTTGGGCCATGTGAGAAATAGTAAAAGGAGGGGTGTGATATAGGAAGGCCCTTTACTAATATTATTATTATTTTCAAAAAATAATTGGAATTGGGAAGAAAGAAAGAACGTGAAAGAACAAAGTCTGAGGAACGAGGATAGTGAAGGAGAACGGTAGAGGGAGAGACCAAGAATCAAGAAATTTGTCTAAGGTAAGGGGGGACTTATCTGATTATCATCTATTATCGGGTTAGGGGTTGATAATACTGAATAGATGTGGAATTCGGGTCGATTGAGTCATATGATAGGTTTAGGGATTGAGTCAATTGTATGATGTTTGATCTCTATGTTTGAATCTATGATGTCTGCGTTGTTATGGTCTCAATTGATGTGTAATTGGTGTATTATGAGACGTATTTGGTGTTGTTTGTGCATTCTATTTCTCTAGGTTCGTACTGGTATGAATTGGGTGTGTTTGGAATGCATAGAATGCTGTTTTCTGTAGGTTGGGGTTTCTGAAATCGCCGGTTCGCGCCGCGTGCACAGGGTGGCGCCGCGAACAGGTGGGCAGAATTCCAGGAAGTTGTGATACGCTCAGGTCGCGCCGCGTACCTGTGTTCGCGCCGCGAAGGCGTAACTTTTTCTCGTTTCGCGCCACGTGTGGATGTTTGCGCCGCGAACAGCTTGGCAGGGAGCCAAGGAATTTTTGGGACGCTCAGTTCGCGCCGCGAACTGGTGATGGCGCCGCGTGCTGTTGGTGTTTTGAGATATTTTTAAAAGTTCAAAGATGCATAACTTTTTAACCGTTGGTCCGTTTGATGCGCCGTTTTGAGCTAAACGAACCTTGTAGGATAATCTATATGATGATGATTGATCGGTTTTTAGAATGATGAAAATACATGTGTGCTATTCTTATTGAGTAGGCTGATTGATACAAATACGTGTATGTTTTGTATATGATGATTATGGAATTGTGATTGAATGATGTTAATATATATGAACATACTTGAATGATGATGATGATGTTGATGATTGATGATGATGATAGTAGAAGTATGTTGTATATGTTGCATTCATTCATGTTCATTGATGATACTGTATCCATAAGGGTGTGTTGGATCAGTGAAGGGCATGATTCCCATTGTGTGGAATCTGTGCTGGCAGGGCCGTATCTTGGACGATGTTGGATCGGTCATGGGTTATCCCCATTTGATGATGTTGGTACCACATGCATAGTGTCAGTTCATACATATGCATACTTTATAACATGATTGGATGTGTTCCAGTGTTGTAAATGTTAATGATGTATTGATTTTGGTTTGATTTGTTGTGAATGTCTGTTTATGAAACAATTGGGTGAATAATGCAACTGTGATGTGTTATTACTTTATAACCTTATAACATTTGTTAATTATGATGAGACTCACCCTTACATGTTGTCATTTTCAGATTGAGGATATCGGCTGTTCGACTCGGTGAGGATTAGCTCATGAGTCAGTGTTTTAGTAGCGTCAGGTGTCATGCTCTGATAGTTGTAACACTGGGGACGCGATTGTTTAGAGTTTATGATTATGACTCTAGTTATGTTTTGATGTTTTGAAGGATAAGTTTTGAAGATGTTAAACTTAGTCCGTTTTTGATAAATTTCCGCTGTGTGAACATGAAACGTTTTTAATTTATGAATGATTACCTCAGTGAATGCATGACATGACTGAATGATATTTATTTATTATGAATTGTGGCACCCTTATTTCATGTACTCTGAATAATTGTTTTAAATTGCCGCGGGGTTAGTAAGGGGTGTTACAATAGTGGTATCAGAGCATAGTCGGTCGTTATGACTAGGGTCTTAGTGTCAGTTTTGCTTTCCTGTGTATGCGACTAGTAAGAGTTAACTGTCGATACTTCTGTTCTGATTAAATTGGTTGTGATTTAAGCAGAACAATGGCTGGAAAAGGAGGAAGAAACGATGATGCTATCGCTGAGGCTCTGGGCATGATTGTTGGTGTGCTGGGAGGAAATGCCAATGGAGCTGCGATTGGTGCTGACAGGCAGCTGAACAGTTTTCAGAGGAACAATCCTCCATTGTTCAAGGGCACGCATGATCCTGAAGGTGCTCAGAAGTGGCTTAAGGAGATCGAGAGAATCTTCAGAGTCATCGATTGTGCTGAGGATCTGAAGGTGAGGTATGGTACTCACATCTTGTCTGAAGAGGCTGACGATTGGTGGCTGACTACCAGGATTGAACTGGAAGCTGATGGTGTGGCTATTTCTTGGGCTGTGTTCAAGAGAGAGTTTTTGAGAAGGTACTTTCCTAAAGACGTAAGGGGTCGAAAGGAAATTGAATTCCTGGAACTAGTTCAAAGTAGCATGACAGTACCAGAGTATGCTTCGAAGTTCGTTGAGTTGGCAAGGTACTACGTCCACTACAACAATGATGAAGCTAGTGAATTCTCGAAGTGCGTCAAGTTCGAGAACAGTCTCCGTGATGAGATTAAGCAGGGTATCAGATATCAAAGAATTCGGAGATTTGTAGACTTGGTGGACTGTAGTAGGATCTTTGAGGAAGATAATCTCAAGCTGAAGTCATCTCACTCTCGCGAGTTAGTTGACAGGAAAGGGAAGAAGCCTATGGATAAGAGTAAGCCATATGGTAGAGGTAATCCAAAGACTGGTGGTTGGAAGAAGCCTAGTGGGGGAGACTCCAGTGCTTTTGTCAGGTGCTATAATTGTGGTGAGATCGGGCACCGTAGGAATGAGTGCAAGCTGAATCAGAAGAAGTGCTTCAAGTGTGAAGAAGTGGGTCATGTTGCCGCTGATTGTAAGAAGAAGATTGTGACTTGTTACAATTGTGGTGAGGAGGGTCACATTAGCCCACAGTGTCCTAAACCGAAGAAGAACCAAGCTGGAGGGAAGGTCTTTGCTTTGTCTGGATCGGAAACCACTCCGGAGGATAGACTAATTAAAGGTACGTGTTTTATTCATGGCACACCTTTAGTTGCGATTATTGATACTGGAGCAACTCATTCTTTTATTTCTTTGGATTGTGCTGAGAGGTTGAATTTGGAAATATCTGAAATAAATGGAAGTATGGTTATTGATACTCCAGCTTCGGGGTCAGTAACTACTTCGTCTGCATGCTTGAATTGTTCGGTTGATATTTTTGGTAGGGAATTCGGGATGGACTTAGTGTGCCTTCCGTTGAAACAACTCAATGTAATCCTGGGGATGAACTGGTTAGAATTTAACCGTGTTCACATTAACTGTTTTTCGAAGACAGTAATCTTTCCTGAAGAAGTTCATTCTGATGATCTGGAGATGACGGCTAGACAAGTGGGTGAAGCTATCAAGGATGGTGCAACAGTGTTTATGTTGTTCGCATTGATGGATGTGAAAGAAAAGTGGCGAGTAGCGAATTACCTGTGGTGTGTGAATTCCCAGAAGTTTTTCCGGAAGAAGTGAATGAATTACCACCGGAAAGAGAAGTGGAGTTTTCTATTGATTTAATTCCGGGAACTTGTCCAGTGTCAATGGCACCGTACCGTATGTCACTGTCTGAGCTGACAGAACTGAAGAAGCAGTTGGAAGAATTATTTGAGAAGAAGTTCATTCGTCCTAGCGTTTCTCCGTGGGGTGCACCTGTGTTACTAGTGAAGAAGAAAGAGGGTTCAATGAGGCTGTGTGTGGATTACAGACAATTGAACAAGGTTACTATCAAGAATCGGTATCCCTTGCCGAGGATTGATGATTTGATGGATCAGTTGGTTGGAGCATGTGTGTTTAGTAAGATTGATCTGAGGTCTGGGTATCACCAGATTCGTGTGAAAGACGATGATATTCAGAAGACCGCTTTCAAGACAAGGTATGGACATTACGAGTATTCGGTAATGCCGTTTGGAGTTACTAACGCACCTGGTGTATTTATGGAGTATATGAATAGGATATTTCATCCTTATCTTGATAGGTTTGTTGTGGTGTTTATAGATGATATCCTAATATATTCTAAGAGTAAGGAAGAACATGCAGAACATCTCAGAATTGTGTTGGAGTTGTTAAAAGGAAAGCAACTTTTTGCCAAACTGTCGAAGTGTGAATTTTGGTTAGAAGAGGTCAGTTTTCTTGGACATGTAATTTCAAAGAATGGTATTGTTGTCGATCCTACTAAGATAGAGGCTGTATCTCAGTGGGAAGCTCCGAAATCGGTGTCAGAGATTCGTAGTTTTCTTGGTCTTGCAGGTTATTACAGGAAGTTCATTGAAGGATTTTCAAAGTTAGCATTGCCGTTAACTAAATTAACCAGAAAGGGTCAGGCTTTTATTTGGGATGTAAAATGCGAGGAAGGATTCCAAGAGCTGAAGAAGAGGTTGACTAGTGCTCCTATTTTGATTTTGCCGAATCCGACAGAATCATTTGTGGTTTATTGTGATGCTTCACTGATGGGTTTAGGTGGTGTATTGATGCAGAACCAACAAGTGGTCGCGTACGCGTCGAGACAACTCAAAGTGCATGAAAGGAATTATCCGACTCATGATTTGGAGTTGGCAGCGGTGGTTTTTGTCTTGAAGTTGTGGCGACATTATTTGTATGGGTCGAGATTTGAAGTGTTCAGTGATCATAAGAGTCTGAAATATCTCTTTGACCAGAAGGAACTGAATATGAGGCAGAGAAGGTGGTTAGAATTCCTTAAAGACTATGATTTTAGTTTGAATTACCATCCGGGTAAGGCAAACGTAGTTGCTGATGCTTTAAGTAGGAAGACTTTGCATATGTCTATGCTAATGGTGAGGGAATTGGATTTGATTGAACAATTCAGAGACTTGAGTTTGGTATGTGAAGGTACTCCTACTAGTGTTAAGTTGGGAATGCTGAAGCTGACCAGTGGTATTCTTGAAGAGATCAGAGAGGGCCAAAAGGCTGATGTCAAATTAGTCGACAAGTTGACTTTGATTAACCAAGGCAAGAGCGGTGAATTCAGAGTTGACGAGAATGGTATACTGAGGTTTGGAAACAGAGTTTGTGTTCCTGATGTTGCTGAACTCCGAAGAAATATTTTAGAAGAAGGACACCGTAGTGGATTAAGTATTCATCCTGGTGCCACCAAGATGTATCATGATTTGAGAAGGCTATTTTGGTGGCCTGGAATAAAGAAACAAATTGCTGAGTTTGTGTATTCTTGTTTGACTTGTCAGAAGTCAAAGGTTGAACATCAGAAGCCATATGGATTTATGCAACCGATGTTTATTCCTGAGTGGAAGTGGGATAGCATATCGATGGATTTTGTTTCGGGTTTGCCGAGAACTGTTAAGAATTGTGAAGCTATCTGGGTTGTGGTAGACAGGTTGACAAAGTCTGCACATTTCATCCCAGTAAGAATGGATTATCCGATGGAGAAGCTGGCTCAATTGTATATTGAGAAGATAGTTAGTCTGCATGGTATTACTTCGAGTATCGTGTCAGACAGAGATCCGAGATTTACGTCTAAGTTCTGGGAAGGTTTGCAGAGGCTTTGGGTACTAAGCTGAGACTGAGTTCTGCTTATCATCCGCAGACGGATGGACAGACTGAGAGAACAGTTCAGTCGTTAGAAGATTTGTTACGTGCTTGTGTATTAGAAAAAGGAGGTGCTTGGGATAGTTATCTGCCTTTGATTGAATTTACCTACAACAACAATTTTCATTCGAGTATAGGTATGGCTCCGTTTGAGGCATTGTATGGTAGGAGATGTAGAACTCCATTGTGTTGGTACGAAGCTGGTGAGAGTGTTGTGATTGGACCAGAAATTGTACAACAGACTACAGAGAAGATTAAGATGATTCAAGAGAAGATGAAAGCTTCTAAGAGTCGTCAAAAGAGTTATTATGATAAGAGGAGGAAGACACTTGAGTTTCAAGAGGGAGATCATGTGTTTATGAAGGTTACTCCTATGACGGGTATTGGTCGAGCTTTGAAGTCAAAGAAGTTGACTCCGCGTTTTATTGGACCATTCCAAATTTCTGAAAGAGTGGGAGAAGTCGCATATCGTGTCGCTTTACCGCCGATGCTTGCAAACTTACATGATGTATTTCATGTGTCTCAATTGAGGAAATACATTTCGGATCCGTCCCATGTGATCCAAGTAGATGATGTACAGGTAAAAGATAATTTAACAGTTGAGACATTGCCTGTGAGGATTGAAGATAGAAGACTGAAGCAATTGCGGGGAAAGGAAATAGCTTTAGTCAGAGTAGCTTGGGGAGGACCAGCTGAAGGAAATATTACCTGGGAGCTAGAGAGCCAGATGAAGGATTCGTATCCAGAGCTCTTTACCTGAGGTATGTTTTCGAGGACGAAAACTCTTTTAGTGGGGGAGAGTTGTAACGCCCGTATAATTTTAATATTAATTTAATCAAGAATATTGAATTAATAATTAGAATTATTAAGGATTTTGTGAAAATAATAAATAAATAATGGTTTATGGCATTTGGGCCATGTGAGAAATAGTAAAAGGGGGGGTGTGATATAGGAAGGCCCTTTACTAATATTATTATTATTTTCATAAAATAATTGGAATTGGGAAGAAAGAAAGAACGTGAAAGAACAAAGTCTGAGGAACGAGGAACGTGAAGGAGAACGGTAGAGGGAGAGACCAAGAATCAAGAAATTTGTCTAAGGTAAGGGGGGACTTATCTGATTATCATCTATTATCAGGTTAGGGGTTGATAATACTGAATAGATGTGGAATTCGGGTCGATTGAGTCATATGATAGGTTTAGGGATTGAGTCAATTGTATGATGTTTGATCTCTATGTTTGAATCTATGATGTCTGCGTTGTTATGGTCTCAATTGATGTGTAATTGGTGTATTATGAGACGTATTTGGTGTTGTTTGTGCATTCTATTTCTCTAGGTTTGTACTGGTATGAATTGGGTGTGTTTGGAATGCATAGAATGCTGTTTTCTACAGGTTGGGGTTTTTGAAATCGCCGGTTCGCGCCGCGTGCACAGGGTGGCGCCGCGAACAGGTGGGCAGAATGCCAGGAAGTTGTGATACGCTCAGGTCGCGCCGCGTACCTGTGTTCGCGCCGCGAAGGCGTAACTTTTTCTCGTTTCAGGCCGCGTGTGGATGTTTGTGCCGCGAACAGCTTGGCAGGGAGCCAAAGAATTTTTGGGACGCTCAGTTCGCGCCGCGAACTGGTGATGGCGCCGCGTGCTATTGGTGTTTTGAGATATTTTTAAAAGTTCAAAGATGCATAACTTTTTAACCGTTGGTCCGTTTGATGCGCCGTTTTGAGCTAAACGAACCTTGTAGGATAATCTATATGATGATGATTGATCGGTTTTTAGAATGATGAAAATACATGTGTGCTATTCTTATTGAGTAGGATGATTGATGCAAATACGTGTATGTTTTGTATATGATGATTATGGAATTGTGATTGAATGATGTTAATATATATGAACATACTTGAATGATGATGATGATGTTGATGATTGATGATGATGATAGTAGAAGTATGTTGTATATGTTGCATTCATTCATGTTCATTGATGACACTGTATCCATAAGGGTGTGTTGGATCAGTGAAGGGCGTGATTCCCATTGTGTGGAATCTGTGCTGGCAGGGCCGTATCTTGGACGATGTTGGATCGGTCATGGGTTATCCCCATTTGATGATGTTGGTACCACATGCATAGTGTCAGTTCATACATATGCATACTTTATAACATGATTGGATGTGTTCCAGTGTTGTAAATGTTAATGATGTATTGATTTTGGTTTGATTTGTTGTGAATGTCTGTTTATGAAACAATTGGGTGAATAATGCAACTATGATGTGTTATTACTTTATAACCTTATAACATTTGTTAATTATGATAAGACTCACCCTTACATGTTGTCATTTTCAGATTGAGGATAGCGGCTGTTCGACTCGGTGAGGATTAGCTCATGAGTCAGTGTTTTAGTAGCGTCAGGTGTCATGCTCTGATAGTTGTAACACTGGGGACGCGATTGTTTAGAGTTTATGATTATGACTCTAGTTATGTTTTGATGTTTTGAAGGATAAGTTTTGAAGATGTTAAACTTAGTCCGTTTTTGATAAATTTCCGCTATGTGAACATGAAACGTTTTTAATTTATGAATGATTACCTCAGTGAATGCATGACATGACTGAATGATATTTATTTTTTATGAATTGTGGCACCCTTATTTCATGTACTCTGAATAATTGTTTTAAATTGTCGCGGGGTTAGTAAGGGGTGTTACATTATATCTCCCGGAGATCATTGAACAGTCCTTTGCAGTCAGTCACGAGCAATTGGCTTATGCAGGGTTCCTGAGTCAATGAACGTTATATCTCGCAGAGAATACTGAACGGGTCATTGTCCAGATGGTTAGTCACAGCTGTTGGCTGTGCAGGTTGTGAGTCACGGCGGAGGATCGTGCGAATGTAATCATGATTTGATTATAGTGGATTAAGACCTCTGTTGAGAGGCAAATCACATGAAGAAGGTGAACTGGAGGTAGCCTTAGTTAGAAGGTGAACCAGAATAAAAAAGAATGTGTCTTTTACTTTCTGCACGTATAATTTTAACATAGAACTTCCAAGCCTTAACCCGCAGAACTGTACTGATCAAGTCAGAAGTTCTGATATCCTTTAGAAGTTAAAATGAACATCCTATTGGTTATGTATTCATCATGGTTTCGCAACATCAAAGCATAATCCAATAGATGAGTAAACAAAAGAAAAAAAAAGACGCTAATGAAAAGAAAGGGATTTTAAATTGATAAAGAACACAATTCAATCCCCCGCTTCTTGTGTTTTTTCCCAATTTTACCCCAAGCATTTATGCGGAAAATATCAGAGTATTTAAAAAAATTTCAAACAACACTGTCATACCCCAAAATTTGCCCATCTCAATTCTCCTATTCAAGCTCATACCAAAGTTCAAGACTCAAAGATACATTCTCCTAAACAATGGCTCAAGGAACTAGGGTTTGTGTTTTTCTGAAGAAAATCAATGGATCAAAGGCTCCAATTCACCTCATATGGCTTATGATGTTTCAAACTATCTCTATAACAAAATTCAGGTCTAAATTCCAAGGATTGACCACTCAATTGCTCAGAAAGTCAATAGTCGACTAGTTTGACCTAAAAGTCAACTGTGGTCAAAGTACAGTCAAAATTCTTGATTTTTTGTCAACAACCTTATTTTGAAGTATCATTCACCATTTGATCAAGGATTGATCATGGTTCATCAAGAAAAGATAAGAAATCAACAAATTCAATAGTTTCTAAATTAGGGTTTTCATAGGAGAAAGTCAACTGAACTTTGACCAGCCATAACTCATACATGGAACATCATAAATTTCCCATTCAAATATCATTTTGAAGGAAATTGAATCCTCTAAAACTTTGTCTCTCACATGCCAAGTCTAAAAATGCTTCATTTGAGAGATATGGAGCAAAAGATTATAGGTCCTTTTTGAAAGTCAACCAAAAGCAGTTTTTTGTCAGAAGGCATATCATCAAGAAAAAATCCTCAAATGGAAAAACGTTTCCAAAGTGTCTTGTAGAGAACATCTTGTGGTTTCCAAAAAGTCCTAGAACTCCTCCATATCTTAAAAATTGAGAGAGATATGCCTTGTCAAAGTTGGAAAATTTTGAGAGGGAAAATGTGAAACAAAAGGCTTCAAAGTTGAATTTTTTGCAAAGGAACCCAACTTTTATGGCCCACTATTGTTCCTCAAGTTGTCTAGAAGATCCAATCTTAAATCCACGAATTATTGACAATTATTTGATTTTTAGTGAATTTTATTCATTAAAAATTATGGGAAAAGTCAAAGATTTGATGAAAGTTTTGAAAAGATTTGTTTTAGTTATGATCCCAATCAAATTTAATCATTCAAATACCTCATATTAAGTGTAAAATTCGTGAAGATTGAAAGGAGGTTGATTATATTGAAATTGTTCAAATTTAGAAAGATTTAGAATGAATTTCCAATCAATTTCCAATAACTTGATTCAAGGAGATTTGGTCCAAGATTGTTAACCTAGTTTCATCCAATATATATAAACATTATTCCCAGATGCTAGGGGAGGTATTTTCAGAATAATTGCAGACAAGAAGAAGCCTAAACCGAGTTCATCAAGTGCAAGAAAAAATCAAAATCATCTTCGTGGTTACAACTTGAATCAAAGGGTTTCAAGGATTCAAATACATTCCTGAGGTTTCTCTAATCGATTCCAGACATTTACCATTCTCCCCACGCCCAGAATCGCAACGATACGACCTCGGTTTGCATAACTATTTCTCAAGTTTGATTTCTGCGTTTCATGCATTATAAGTGTGATTCGATTGCATATTCATGTTTATCTTGATGATTGGAACATCCCTGTATGGTTTGATTTAAGTTTATGTACAGGAACAAGAATCCACCATGGTTAGGGTTTTATGTTCTTGAAATAGGGAACCCTACTTAGGAGTAATTTCGGGCCAAATTGGCAAGTCCATTGGATTTGGGATGCCACTTAAAGTTAATTTGATTCTCTGTTTACGATTTATTGTGCCGGTACCGTGAAATTGATGTTTACAGGACATAGCTACAAAGAGTTTCGTAGCAGATCTGTAGGTGTTCGTAGCAAAAGTCACGGGTGTCTCCACGAAGAAGACGAAGCTTTGGTGTATATTCATTGTTGAGGGTTTGTGTTACAGCGAATGAAGAGCGTCCTAGTGGGAGAGCGTTCCAAAGTTTTATGTCCACAAGGGAGGGGGTTCGAATCCCACTCTAGGCATTTATTTTGATCACTCTTTGTGACAAGCTCTGCTTACAGATCATATGCCTGCAGTCTCACATATGCCTATGATGCAACCTTTCCATCCATCATCAGATATGCGTATTGATGGATCTGATGCGCCAGAAGCAATAGGTGTACCATAGTCCTTCATAAGCCAACTGTACAAGATTAAACGCTAAGTGTTCTGGTTTTTTTATTTATTTATTCCTTTTGTTTATTTTTTCATTTTGTTCTTTTAACTAAAATTCTTTATTTAATTTTTTTCTTTTCATATAAACTTTTATTTTATAAAACCATAGTGAACTTTTGATTATTTAATCTAATTTAAATGATTAGAATATTAATTTGAATGGATTTGTCAATTTAGAATAATATTTGAAATTATTAAATTAGAATAATAATTTAAAATAGGTTTATTAATTTGAATTAATAATTTAAATCAATTCATTAATTTAATTGTTATATATTTTTTTAAATTTAATAGTTAGTTTTAATTTAATCAAAACCTAGTTTTTGCCGATTCAATTAATTTAAGGTTTTATTCTATTAATCATGATTAACATGTGCCCTAATCAGGGTTGTGAGGTTTATCGCTAGGTCATTCCTACACTGAGGATATTTCTCTTCTTTGTGCAGACTTTCAGGGTTAGCCACTATCCTTCATCTACGCGCCATATCAGATCAAAAAGCTAAGTCCCTGATTTTATTATTATTTTAAATATCATTTTTTTGCCTTATAAAATAAATTATGGTTTACTTTCAAATGTCAATGAACTCCTCCTACACTCACCCTTTGTTGTTTATTTTTCCTTTTCCAATTTTCAGGGTTAGCCAACCGGTCAAAGCTCAAATGTTTGGTAACCCTAAAACTCATCTTTTTATTCCTTTTTATTATTACTTATGTCAGACTTTTTGCTTTATGGGGGTTTTATTATTGCTTTCTTCCCCTTCCCCATGGTTTATGATGTAACTGCTTCTGGTTGTATTGTGTGGCCTTGAAGGCACTTAACACTGTTTATATTAACTGCGTGGTTAGTAATTTAGGGAGTGTAACCTCGAATTGAATGTAGAATCATTAATTTTACAAGATAAGTTATTTGAATTAATCACGTGATTGTGCACCCACACACCTTTTATGGTAACCCCTCTTGTTGCCTGTTGCTTGTTGCCTTGTTGCCTTGTGTTTTTCAGTGCAGAATAGCCAAGTCCATCGAATACGAGGATACCTCAGCAATGTTGCCCTCGGTTCATTCTTAAGATCATAAGTCCCAATGATGCTGCCTTCGATTCGCTATTATGATCTTGTCCCTCGAAGTTGCCTACGAAATGCTGAGGTGTCCTCTGGTTGCCTAAAAAATGATGGCTATTCTGATCCTTCCCTTAGACTACCTGCCCCTCTATGGCAGGGACAGTCTTATGGCGAACGATAATTGCGACAACCCTTCAACCTCCAAATAAAAGGACTTCCTACCCTCCTATGGTATGGATAGCCCTGAAAGGCTAAAAGAACACATTTACAAATATCAAGGTAATTTGCCCTTAATTGCGTGCTCTGGTTTAAATTCCCTTTTTCTACCCTTTTCTTAAAAAACTTCAAAAAGGCTACGCTCATTTACGGGCTAAAGTCCTTATTTTCTTCTTCTACATTTCTAAATTTTTGGTTTAAAAAAAGAGCAAAGCAATTAATAGCCCATGGAAAACCATGGATGCAAAGGGTGCCTTACACCTTCCCTTTGTATAAATTACCCCCCGAACTCAGTTATCTTTTTAAAGGTCTTTTTCTGTTCTTTTAGCCTTTCTATAAATTGGATAAAATAAAAGTCGGTGGCGACTCTTGCTTACCGCAACATTTCAAATAAAGCCAGTTCACCGTATTACAAACACGTTGGGGTATCACATATCAACTTAAAACTTCAACTTGTATTTCATTCAACAATGATACATAACATTCGAATTAACAGTCAACTATCAACTTATCTCAACTCAAACAACTTGGAAGTATAATAAGTACTTCATATTATTCAACTTGGATTCAACGGTTATAATTAACAACAACTAAAAAAATCAACAACATAGAAATAACGATATAAACGACCCCCTGAGTGCAACGTATTAGAGTGACATACCAACAGGACTCGATGAAGCAACAAACCTCCATACCTATACTTGAGTACCTGCCCATTTCCCATGGTAGGCGAAACATCAGCAGCAAAGGGGAGATATCAAACTATCTAAATAGGATCATGATAAATCATATATCAGGTAAATAATATAAATGAATCACCACTTCGCACAACATCAACATAAAAAACACAAATAACATCATCAACAAGTAGTCATGATATCAACATATGAACATCTTCAACAATGAACATATAAGCATCTTCATCAGGTCAACATATAAGCATCAATATCATCATATAAGCATCTTCAACAAGTCAACATATAAGCAACAATATAATCATATAAGCATCTTCAACAAGTCAACATATAAGTGATCACGACAAAATGGGTATGTCTATGATTATGACTGCAAGTGCACAGTCTATCGCGTAGCTTTAAAGATTATCGAACCCAAAGGACTAAGAATCGACCTACGGTATTTAATTGTTACTACGTAAATCTAAGGCTAATATCTGATTAATTAGGATCAGACGGGGGAAAAGGGAAATAGAATTAAATTAAATTAAGAGGGAATTATACCAGTATGTAATGGTCGGACGTTGGGGATCTAGTAAACTATCAATGAAGTTCGCAATTCAAAATACTTTTCTGTAGAAATCATTAGTTAAAAAACCTTCCTCTCACACTCTCGTGTTTATTGATTATGATCTTATTATTAAACCTAAGTGAGTGCTCTCACTATGTCAATTAAAGTTTAAAATAATTTTTGAAAACAAATGAAGACTAATTAACCTTAAAGCGCTCTCGCTGTATTTAAGGTTAATGCTTAATTCCTACTGTCCAGTTAAAACCTCAAACTCTCGTTTCTATTGATTTTAACTTCTATCGTTTTTAACTCTCGTTACAAAACGTTTTAATTAAGTATTAGAAATTATGACCAGATAAATAATTGTTCATCAATAAGTCGTGTTGACAGTATTTCTAGACTCCCTCAGTTATATGACCTTACACACTGGTAATAAATATTTAGCCAGACATAGTTTTAATTAACGGATCAGAACAAATATAGCAAGTAAATAATATTCCAGACATAAATTGACAATTCAGCATAAACAATAAACAATAATTAATGCTGAAAATAAAAACCTGAATTAAATTGCGGAACTGAAAGTATCAATATGGTAGTACCAAATCTTGATCCGGAACGTAAATCGAATATCAGTAGGAGAATTTATTCCTAAAACTAAACTAGATTCTGAAGCTAAAAAAGAAATTTAAACTGCAATAGTGTTTCCGGTGTGGAAATCTATTGCTAAAGACTGGGTTGGAAATAGTGAACTGAGCTGGAAATAAAATGCAGAGAAAATAAATTGACAGCAGTGGAGTAAAATATTCGTCTCCCTTCAGATCTTGTTGCTAGGTATTTATAGAGTAGCTTTAGGTTTAGGTTGAGTCTTGAATTTGTTTCGTTCCAGTGTTGGCTTTACGGAGGAGAAATAGGAGGAGAAAATATAGGGGTTGACGAAGCTCCTCTTCTGAGTGTGAGTGTGTGACTCACGTCACACACTAATTAATTGTGTGTGTCGTTCGGCAGGGAGGGGTGTGCGACGGCCGGAAGGTCCTGCTACACGTTGGCTTGTGCTGGCGTGTGGGCTTGAGCCTTGCTTCGTGTCCTTGCGCTTCTTGCTGTGTGCACCCCCTTATTAATTAAGCATCCCCTGTAGTCTTTTTCCTCTTCATTTTGGCTCCTTTTTCTGATTATTTTCTTTGCAAGCCTTGATTTATTAAATACCTGAAACAAAACAGAAATACCTGCATAATACGAAATAAAGTAATATAATTGAAATAAAATAGGGAAATAATACATGTAAATTAAGCCAAATATACGATACGTTTTCGTGTTATCAAACTCCCCTACACTTGAACTTTGCTTGCCCTCAAGCATACAATCAGGAAAATTTTTTAATCACGGGTCGTACACACATGCATGACAATCATCTCGATCCGTACGCGGTTGCAGTAAATCTTTGCTAGAGATATAGAAGCTCAATATGAACACCAAAGATACAGTAGTGACACTAGACAACTCTATCTTATGCAAACCAATTCGAATCATGCCATTATAGCTCATCTAGTTCCTTTCACTAAATTGTACCTATTTTCATTCGAGCGCAATCACATTAAGCCCTTTATCTTCACACGCACATAGTAGAGTAACCGGTTAGTGATTCTGATCCTTATTAACACGGGGCTCTGGCACATTTTTGTGGTACCCACTTCTTTTACCAATTGTAAGCTACGGGGGATCAAACCGTAATTCGCCCTACCAAGTTCAATACCAGATACTTTTGAATCAACCGACAATAGGCTTCTTAATTGTAATCTGAGAGATACACATCCTTTGGGTTAAATGACCAGGTGAGGGTCACCTAGCTTAGTCGGTGTAATCTTTTAATTTTCATTGAAATTTTTTTCAGGATCATTCACTTATATTCATCGGCTCTCTACCTAGTTTGTGTTTAAGACGGTGCCGACTGCTGAATAAACTACTCGAAGCTACTTTAAAGCTAGAGGTTAAAGATTTGGGATAATAGGTACTCAAATTGATCTTGCATAATTCGGGGTTCTAAAGTGTCAAGATTGTAGCAATTTTCTTTAATAGTGCTTCAGTTTCTAACATATCTTTAAATTGTGTATCCTTGTACTTTTCGAGCGTGTCAGGCTATGCATATAAGAAGAATTTATGGTTCAAGTAGATGAAGAATCCGACAAATGGAAAGATACTCGCATATATGAACTTAAAGTACATGGATAGAAATGACAGAAAAGTAAAATATATATATTTTTAGGGTAATAACTGGAAATAATAGAAATTTAAATCTACCGAAAATAAAAAGAAAAGCAGAAAGTTTCCTCCCCCACACTTAAACTTTGTGTTGTCCTCAATGCGACTTTGTGTGGTAGAAATGGTAAAAGCTCACTCCTCGTTTCCTCTTCCTCACGCTCGGCCTCGGGTACGTGCTCTACCTCCCCTTCGTCCTTCCTCGACGTCTCTAGGTGGAACTATCCCAGCATGATACACATAATCATGTAAGCCCTCAACACGGTATGTCAAACCACGCATTTCTTCCGTGAGGTTTGCAATGCTTTGATCATTCCAATATGCATAATCGTGTTGATCTCTTTGCATCTGACGCATTAGCGCCATCATTTCATTCTGCCCCGCTTCAATCCTCTGATGACACTGAGTTTATTCCTCGTGGTTGCGCATCATCTCTCTATACACGTCATCCAGTGTGACTGGGTGATTCCTTCTTTGGGGTTAATGTCCAGATGATCCAGCAACATTCTCAGGATTAGGTTGGGGGTTTTCATTAGGATGAGGCTCTTGTTGATCCATTTCCTGTTCGATTTCATCAACATCATTTGCATTGTGCTGATTATCTTGTATGTTCTCACCAGGAGCAGGTGCGTCAAGGTCATAAAGCCATTTGTTTATGCGCTCTATTCTGGTGATCTCGTTGTTTAGCAATATAACACTGCGAACTTCCTTGTTTCGTACCATGAGGTTGAATCTTCCGTCCTGTCTTGCCTTGATGAGGCGGCCAGCTCTGCAGTTGTTGATGTCCATGAAAACAACTGGTAAAGACGGCAGATCTTGTAGCCAATCTCTTAAATCGAGGGCTCGAGCTATACCGGTAACAAGCCATCCTACACAAAATGGTGTGTTTCTTTCTCTTGACACAAGAGATTGAATGTGAGCCATGAGGAAAGTACCGGCATTGATCCGATTGTTGGAGAAATCACAATAAAAGAAGTATAACTCCCTGAAATTGACCTTGTTGTTGTTGATCCTTCCGAAGATCGTGTTGGCTAAGATGCGGTGGAAGTAACGAATGACCGGATTATGAATGTGAGAACAAAAACGCATGTCGGGAGCAACATTTTCGTTATCGGTCACTCTCTGCCATACAACATTCGATGTTCTTTGCCAGTCAAGCTCGGGCGGAATTCTATAATTGACTCCCTCATCACGTGTGAATTGAAAAATCGCACTCAAGTTGTCTTGATTTATGGTGTACTCTCGGTTAAACAATCGGAAGGTAGTGGTTCCGATGAGACTATGAGAAGCGTCGGTAGGTGTGTTGTAAATATATGAACTTAGAAATTCCAAGGTTAACGCCTCGTATGTGGGCAAGTTCAGTGTGCTTACAAATGATAAACCCATTTTGTTGAGCAACATTCACACACCGTTGAACAGCCCCAAACTTTTCAAACTTTCGACATGGGCGAATCTTGTTGACACCACCCCTCTATGAGAAAAACTTCGGTAACGCGTGCGTTGAAGTTCACCCGCTTCTCCATTCCGGAAAATACACCTGGGAATTCCGCTTCTCCTTCATTTTGTTGATTTAGATTTGCCATAACAGTTACTCTGTAGAGGGTGTGAAAATTTGGTTATAGGAATAGTAGGAACAGAAAGGTTGATGTTTATGGCTTTGTTGCAGTGAAATTTATATAGGAAAGTGAAGTTTGGAAATGAATTGAATGGGTGGTAAATGGAAATTAATGAGAGGGTTGAAAGAAGATGAAAAGAGTGGAGTAAATGAGTAACTCGGTGGAGGATGTTTGAACATAAATGGAAAATTGAAATGAGAATGCAAGCAAACGCGTTTTGCTGCATTTAAAGCAAGTGACGAACATCACTTTAGGGTTCTTGACGGACGACATAATGCCCTTCCAGACGGATGGAAGGCATGGCATGCGTGAAAAAGAAAAAGAATAACACCTCAGCGTGTTGGTTCAGTGTGTTGGTTCATTGTGCAGAGATTCCATTCAGCTTTTTGACCAATGCTGCATGCAATTCTATTGGACCAACATGAAAATGGCATAACTAGTTTTGACTAGGAGTCAAAGTATATAGCTGAGTATATATATAAACTCAGTAGCCAATATAAATACAATCTAGCCTATACCAGTGATAATTAATAGCAGTAGCAGTGTATAGGTATCAGACTAAAAATTGTATTTAAGCAGATATAGCAATGCAATGTAATTTATCTCTAATAGCAGTAACTAGCAGCAAATAATAGCAGTAATCATCTCTAACAATGCACACACACACAGAGTAGATAACATAAGAAATATAGCAGAGGAAATAAAAACCAGAATAAAGAAAACTGCTGAATTAAATTTCATTAAAACCAAAAACTTCAAATTAAAATTAGTCTGAAATTAAAATACTAACTAAATAAAATACTAAAACTTAAAAATAAAACTACTAAAACGGGAAATCCTAACTAAGTATTTCCTTCCCCTACACTTAAACTAGACGATGTCCTCATTGTCAAAATGTAAGAGTTAGAAATCTAAACTAAAGGTCTTCAGTAAGCCACTTTTCGGAGCAGGAACAAACTGAAAATGCTGATATAAACTGTCTAGATTTGCCGTGACTAAATCCATAAATCCGTGGAAATCTCCTCGGAGTCTCCCTAAGTCAGTACGAAGTACAACAACATCGTTCCGAAGGGTCTCAATAGCAGCAGTATGGTCAACCATAGACACATCTTCATCAGGTGTAACATCAATATCGTGGTAGCCAGGCGGTGTCATTGGATCACTTTCTTCCGTCTCGAGATCAATTTCACCTTGTCCTTCCAAGTCATATAACCAGTTTTCTTTCTTGTGCACACTTGTGTACCTAATGCAGGGTAAGGAAAAATGATGAACAGGCTCATAGTTCACTAAAAGTTGATAAGGTGGAGAATCATAGTTACTGATCAGGCCTTTGTTGAAACAAAACTTGACGTCCATGGAATTGAATCCTCCATAAGGAATCAATCTTGCAAGCGGTGCTCTTAAGGACAGGGCACAGGCGATCTTAGTGACTAGACCACCTACAAGGATAGGACCAAGGGTATCTTGGGCTATAACGACCACACTAGAAAGCATGAAAGATACTCCTACAACTGGTCTGGATTGGAAAACACACATCATGATGCACAGTTCATCCTTAGTCACCGAGGTATCGCATAAGGGCTTTCCAAAAAGAGTAAATGCTAATATCATGTGGAAATACCTAATGGCGGGATTATAGATTTCCGAAGAGACTCGTAGATCATTATGATCTTTACCAGATATAGTACTCCAAAAGTAGTCAACTAAGTTATCAGGGAAGTACTCATCAACAACTTCCATTAAAGCATCCATGCTTTTAGGAAATCCTAGTAACTCAGCCAGCTGACGGGTGGTGAAACGGTAGGTGAAACCAAACAACCTAAATGAAACTCTTCCTCTGTTGAATCCTAACCCAAGCCTAGGCTCATATCGAAGGGAACTCAGAAACTCTAAAGTCAGGTTACGGAAAGTGGGTGTACGGCTGGTAAGGATATCTCCCCAACCAATCTGATGAAGCATAAAGTGCACACTTTCCCTGATACCTAGAACAGTCAGAGTCGCATCATGCGAAAAAGTAATGAACCCCATCTTCACGCTGTGCCAGAATCTCATAACGTCTCTGCTGATCCTCACTCCCAAAAGTAACTACCATATCATCAGTAAAGTCCATCTCTAAAGTCAGAAAAGAGGTTAGTACCCTGGAAGTTTTTAAAATCAGAATGAACCTTAAGTTAGTATCATTTATTAAAACAAATGGAGTTAGTATTTTGAAAAATAAATGTAGAATAGAAAGAAAATAATTTTTAATAAAAATTAAAGTTAAAACAATTTAAAGGAAAGTTAAAGTTAAAAGGTGGGTTGTCTCCCACGAAAGCGCTTTGTTTAACGTCGCAAGCTCGACGAATCGACGATTAGTTTTTCGACTCAACGATTAACTCTTCGAGTTTAAGACTATCAGTATAGTCTTTGTTTTTGACAATGTGATAATGTTTTAGTCGCTTCCCGTTTACAATGAAGTTATCGCTCGATTTTCCTTTAATTTCGACATCGCCATTTGGAAATACCTTAGTAACTTCGAATGGACCAAACCATCTTGAACGATGTTTTTCTAGAAATAGCTTAAGTCGAGAATTAAACAATAGCACCACATCTCCTACGTTGAATTCCTTCCTAGAGATGCGCTTATCGTGCCACTTCTTTGTTCTTTCTTTGTAAATCTTAGCATTCTCGTAGACATCTAATCTAATCTCTTCCAATTCGTTGATATCTAATAGTCTCCTTTCGCCTGCGGCAGTGTAACTTAAATTTAAGGTCTTTATGGCCCAGTAAGCTTTGTGCTCGAGTTCTACTGGTAAATGACATGATTTACCGTACACTAATTTGAATGGTGTGGTTCCTATAGGTGTCTTGTAGGCAGTTCTATATGCCCACAATGCTTCGTGTAGCTTAGACGACCAATCCTTCCTAGATGTGGCAACAGTCCTTTCAAGTATTTGCTTAATTTGTCTATTTGAGACTTCAATTTGTCCACTCGTTTGTGGGTGGTAAGGTGTTGCTACACGGTGTCGGACTCCATACTTGACTAAAAGTTTTTCAAAGATTTTGGATATGAAGTGGGATCCTCCGCTGATAACCAATCTTGGTACACCAAATCTCGGAAAGATTATATTTTTGAACAGCTTAATTACTACGTGTGCATCGTTTATTGTTGAGGCTATAACTTCTATCCATTTAGACACGTAATCGACAGCAACAAGTATGTGGTTATTTCCAAAAGAAGACGGAAAAGGTCCCATAAAGTCAATTCCCCACGCTTCAAATATTTCTACCTCCAAAATATCCTTTTGAGGCATCTCATCTCGTCTAGATATGTTTCCAGTGCGTTGACAACGGTCGCAATTTTTAACAACGATGTGAACACCCTTCCACAGGTTGGGCCAAAAGAGACCAGCTTGTAAAATTTTTGCGCACGTCTTTGATGTGCTTGCATGCCCACCGTAAGGGGCATCATGGCAATGATGTATTATGCTTTCTATTTCTCCTTCCGGAACACATCGGCGGAAAATTCCATCAGCGCCTTTGTCATACCCAAAAATTTGCCCTCATATATTTACGAACGTCTTTTTATTTCGAATAAACGAATTGGCACAGTTGGTAAAAATTTGAGCGTGAAAGCTACAATAGCGCGAGGTCCCGTATTCGAGTCCCACTACTAACAGATTTTTATTTTATCTGTTACTAACTTAATTTCCAGTTTAAATTACTTTTTCTTAAAAATCACAAAAAAAATATTTTTTCTTTTTAATTAAATTTCATAGTTTTACTTTATTTATTTATTATACTTTTCCCATAAAATAAAAAGATTTTAAATTCTACACATTTTTTATACTTTAGGTTAGTTTTTAATTAGTTAAATATAATCATAAAACTCAATTAAAATAATTCTTTTTGGGCTTTTGGTTAGTTTTTAATTAATTATGGTCCACTAGATTTTAACCTAATTTTGTATTTTATAAATAGGAACAAAACCCTTTTTCTCTGGGGACCGAATTCACGTCGCATTTTTTTTGCTCATCTATTTTTGTTACTAACAACAACTTCTCTCCTCTATTCTAACCACTATCACTATTATCACTACACAAAAACCTTATTTCCAATTCAAAAATCATTACAATATATTCACTGCTATCACCCGTTAATAACATTGTTTTACCATTGTATAAACCATAACCATCACCACTGACTCTTTCTCTACATGATCACCCTTCCAATCTACCTTCAAAATAAATTCCACCCTCACATAACTCATATCTCCACCACTTGTTCTTTTGAACTTTACCATTGTTTGCAAAACACTTGCAAATCGGAAGAGACAAAGAGAAAAAAATTGCATCTATATCTGTTAACAATGTTCTGCTGTTGTTGTTTTTTTTTTCTAACAAGAAAAAAGAGGAGATCGGAACGTGCTCCCTCACGAACACAACTTCCGGCATCGGCCACCTCCCTCATCCGACGGAACCAAATCGCGCAACCACCTTCAATCGGTGCTCCGACGTCCGCAATCCGGCCACCGACGACACCACTCATCATACGACCTCGGGCCGGATCTTCCCCTTCCGACTCCACTGCCGAACGCCCCTGTTTCAAAACAGAACCTCCCCAACGACGCCGTCACCATGGCCAAACCGTAACTCTACAACACCACCACCTGGCAGATTTAGATTTAAACCCGGTAAACATATTCTAATTTTTTATGCATAAATTTTCTGCTTTACTTTTTGGATTTTAAGTGTTATTCAAATTGTTTGTGTGGATAGAAAGCAAGAGTTGAATTTGGGAGAGAATAGTGTAAAGAAGAAACGATACAGTGGAGCGGACACTTTATCTTTCTTTGGCTAACCAATTTTCTTTCTTTTTATATATTATAGTATTCTCTATTATAAAAAAAAATATTAAAAACTAACTAATGAGAATTTAAGGGGAGGGCGTTCAGCCCAGTGTCCCCATTTTCACTTTTTTTATTTTTTTATTTTTTGTAAATGTTTTTATATATCTTATTAATTAGGTATATCTAGATTAAATAGATTTTTCTTTTTATAGCAAAAATTCAAAAAAAATATCATTGGTTAATTAGTTTTTTTTATTATAAATTAAAAAAAATAAAAATATCATTTTAATTGATTTACTTTCTTTTTTTAAATTTAATATGATTATTATTTAGATTTTCTTTTGATAATTTTGATTCGTATTTGTTCATATTTTTACCGGTTCTCATACGTTATTTTGTGCCTTATTACTAACACTTTCTTATTTTTACGAGGTACTACCATCGCGGGCATTGGACTATTTTGTAGACATTCATAGCTTATGCATGTATGGATTAATCCAACGTTTCAGAGCCTACTACAATCCCATGGTGGACCGTGGACCTTCAAGGGTCGACCACACCTGATCCAGAGCTAAGATTTCTAATTTTTCATAATTAATTGTATATTTCTCATATCATTTGTTTTAATAATTATAAGTTATTATTAATTATTTTCTCCTTTCTAAAAAACATATTTAGGGTAATAATTTAATTTTGGGATAATTAAATTTATTTCATGCCTTAAACCCTGAATTCATCATGATCATTAATCACTGTTAGGTAGATGTTGTCCACTAACTTAGTGTCTTTTCTCACAAAACCTCATTCCCTAAAAAATCAGAGCTTGCCTTCGCTTCAAAACTTTCTGTTTGCCTTGTCTCTTTGTCTTTTATTTATTCTATTAATCATGGTTAACTTGTGCCCTAATCAGGGTTTACGAAGATCATGCCTGCAATGAAAACATTATCTTTGTGTATTCTTTTCAGGGTTAGGAACAGGGTTTCCCCCGACTACAAACCATATCAGATCAAATCAAAAGCTAAGTCTTACTTCATATTTATTTAAATGTTCATTCCATTTTATTTGTTTTTTTTTTTAAATTAGGGTTAGCCCTGACTGTCATTGAATTAGCCATACACTCACTACTCTCTGTTTATTTCTTATTTTCCTAATTTTCAGGGTTTGCCAACCGTCAAAGCTCCATAGTCGGTAACCCTAAAACCTATCAATTATTTTTCTTATTATTATTTGTGTCAGACTTACTGCCTTATTGATCCGCTGGTTTCTTTTTCCCCTTCCCCATATTATTGTGTGGTTAGTAATCTTAGGAGTGTAACTCTGAACTGAATTAGCATCACTAATTATAAGATAAAATTTATGAATTAATCACATGATTGTGGCACCCACGCACACTTTTTTGGTAACCCCTCTTGTTGCCTGTTGCCTGTTGCCTTGTTGCCTTGTGTTTTTTGCAGAATAGCCATGTCCCTCGAATACGAGGATACCTCAGCAATGTTTCACTCAATTCATTATCAAGGTCATAAGTCCCTAATGATGCTGCCTTCGATTCGCCAAATATGACCTCGTCCCTCGAAGTTGCCTTCGAAGTGCTGAGGTATCCTCTGGTTGCCTAAACGAAAGGCTATTCTGATCCTTCCCTTAGACTACCTGCCCCTCTATGGCATGGGACAGTCTTATGGAGAACGATAATTCGACGACCCTTCAACATCCAAACGAAAGACTTCCTGCCCTCTTATGGCATGGATAGACCCTTTCACCCTGAAAGGCTAAAAGACTTGTTTTTTTCTACATTATTAAGGTAATTGCTCCTAATTGCCTTGCTCTGGTTTAAATCTTTTTCTTACACTTTTTCATAAACCTTCAATAAGGTACGCTCATTTACGAGCTAAAGTCCGTATTCTCTTCTTCTACATTTCTAAACCTTTGGTTTTCAAAAAGAGCAAAGCAATTAAGAGCCCATGGAAAACCATGGATGCAAAGGGTGCCTTACACCTTCCCTTTGCATAAATTACCCCCGAACTCAAAATCTTTTTAAATGTCTTTTTCTGTTCTTTTAGCCTTTCTTATTGGATAAAATAAAAGTCGGTGACGACTCTTGCTTACCGCGACATTTCAAATAAAAAGTCAGTTCACCATATTACAACCTCTCTTAAATAGTAAAGGTTCACCCCAATAGTATTATTTAAGATTGTGGAAGAACTTCTTCTTTTGTTGATAAGTCATGTCAGGAGGAAGCACTCCTACCGCTAAGTAATTTACAAAGTCAGCATACCATGGCAATGTGGTTTCGGTACTTAATGTTTTAACGGCTTCAGTTTGCGCTTTAGGTTGTTCCAATGTATCGCTTTCGGATTCTAATTGTGCTATTAAGTGTTCATAAGGGAAATCATCGTTAATTGGTGTTACTTCAGGTTTAAGACCTTCCATCCTAGATAAATGGTCAGCTACTACGTTCTCGACTCCCTTTTTATCCTTGATTTCCAAATCAAACTCTTGCAACAGTAGGATCCACCTTAACAGTCTTGTTTAGCTAGTAGATACCTAATGGCTGCATGATGGGTGTAGACTATTATCTTTGCTCCTATCAAATAGGAACGAAATTTATCTAACGCAAAGACCACGACCAAGAGTTCTTTTTTAGTTGTAGCATAATTCATTTGGGCAGGGTCTGAGGTTCTACTTGCGTAGTATATTGCGTGGAGTTTCTTATCTTTCCTTTGGCCTAAGACTGCTCCTACGGCATAGTCACTTGCATCGCACATAATTTCAAACGGTAACCCCCAATCGGGTGGTTGCATTATGGGTGCAGATATAAGGGCTGTCTTTAATATTTCAAAGGCTTTTAAACATTCATCATTGAAATTAAACTCGATGTCTTTCATTAAGAGGTTGGTCAGAGGTTTAGAGATCTTAGAAAAGTCCTTTATAAATCGTTTGTAGAAACTAGCGTGTCCTAAGAAACTCCGTATTTCTCTAACTGTTTTTGGGGGTTGAAGGTTCTCTATAACTTCGATCTTTGCTTTATCGACTTCAATCCCCCTTTCGGAGACGACATGTCTGAGTACAATTCCTTGTTTAACCATGAAATGACACTTCTCCTAGTTTAGGACGAGGTTAACTTGTACACATCTGTCCGATACTTTTTCTAGATTTGAAAGACATCCTTCGAAATCCTCCCCACATACAGAGAAGTCGTCCATAAAGACTTCCATGATGTTGTCTTTGTAGTCAGCGAAAATTGACATCATGCATCTCGGAAATGTTGCAGGGGCATTACATAATCCGAACGACATTCGTCTATAAGCGAATGTTCCATAAGGGCATGTGAAGGTTGTTTTTTCTTGGTCATCAGGGTGAATTTTGATTTGGAAGAATCCTGAGTAACCATCCAGGTAGTAGTAATAAGAGTGCTTTGCTAAACGTTCGAGCATTTGATCAATAAAGGGGAGAGGAAAATGGTCTTTCCGCATGGCCTTGTTCAATTTACGATAATCAATACACATTCTCGCACCAGTCACCACTCTTTTAACGATAGATTCGCCCGACTTGTGTATGGTAACTATTATGCCTGCTTTCTTTGGTACGCAATAGACCGGACTTACCCACTGACTATCAGAGATTGGATATATAATTCATGCATTTAGAAGTTTGGTGACTTCATCTTTAACTATCGTGCTCAGGATTGGGTTAATCCTCCTTTGATGTTCCCTAGAGGATTTGCAATCTTCTTCCAACATGATGCGATGCATACATATGGAAGGACTTATTCCTTTCAGATTGGCAATGTTATATTCTAACGCAGATGGTATTTTCTTAACACTTGTAACAGTTTTTTAGTCTCTGTTCCTCCTAACTCTGTGTTGACTATTACTGGTCTTTTGAGCTTATTGTCTAGGAATTCATATCTAAGTGTCTTGGGTAATGGTTTAAGGTCCAAGGTTGGTTTCTTAGGGCAAGGCATATGGTTGGGTGTTAAAGCTAAACACTCGCTTAAGCTATCGTCTCGGTATTCCGAACGCCAATTATCATCTTCGAAAATCAGGGGCATTGGAATCTTTATAACATCGGAGTAAGATTCTTCTGATAATCCTATCTCTCTTATACATTCATCAATAACGTCCACCAGATAGCATGTATCTTCTATAGCTGGGGCTTGAAGGAATTGTGTTAGAATAAATTCGAACTTCTCTTCACCTACTTCGAATGTCAACTTGCCTTTCTTTACGTCTATAATAGCTCCAGCGGTGGCCAGAAACGGTCTTCCTAAGATTATAGGGGTATTGACGTCTTCCTTTATGTCCATAATTATGAAATCCGTAGGGATGTAAAATTTTCCGATGCAGACGGGCACGTTTTCAAGAACACCTACAGGATACTTAACAGAACGGTCTGCAAGTTGTACTGACATCTTGGTTGGTCTTAGCTCTCCCATGTTAAGCTTCTCGCAAATGGACAAAGGCATTAGGCTAATACTAGCTCCTAAGTCGCACAAAGCTTTGTCTATGACAAATTTTCCTATATTGCAGGGTATGGAGAAACTCCCTGGGTCTTTCAGCTTAGGTGGCATTTTATTTTGAATTATCGCACTACATTCGGCAGTGAGTGTTATGGTCTAATTGTCTTCTATCTTTTTCTTATTTGATAGGATTTCTTTGAGAAATTTAGCATATGAGGGCATTTGTGTAATGGCTTCTGTAAAAGGAATTGTAATGTTTAACTGTTTAAGTAGTTCAACAAATTTCTTAAACTGCCCTATGCTTTTAGATTTTTCGAATCTTTGAGGGTACGGGATAAATGGTTTATAAGGTGGTAGAGGTACGTATGGCGGTTCTTTTTCCTCCGTCTCGCCATCCTTGTCCCCTTTCTCTTTTGGGTTACTTGATTTGTCTTTGGGTCCACTTTCCTTCTCAGTTGTTTTAATAGGGCTTTGGAACATAGCAGGGTTTTTTTTAGTCTAGGGTCAGTTGGTCCTTTCCGATTCGGTTGTGGTTGTCCAGGAAACGTCCCGGCAGGTGCGGAAGTAAGTGCTTGTTGTTGTGCCACTTGAGAGATTTGTGTTTCAAGCATCTTGTCGTGAGTGGCTAACGCGTCTACTTTAGTTTCCAACTGTTTGATTTGCTCATTGGTGTGTACGTTTTGGTTTAGGAAGTCCTTATTAATCTGAGTTTGAGTGGCTGTGAAATTTTCCATCATTAATTCTAGGTTAGATTTCCTAGGGACGTTAGGAGCAGCTAAGGGTGTTTTTTAATATATAAAGCATTGTTGTTCTTATATGAAAAATTAGGGTGATTTTTCCATCCTGGGTTATATGTATTCGAGTAAGGGTTTCCTTGAGCATAGTTTACTGGTTCGGGGGAAACTCCTGCCAAAAGATGGCACTCGGGGGAAGCATGTCCAGACATCCCGCATATTTCGCAGTTGGGGGCTACAGCAGCCACGACGGCTACAGGTGCTGCAGTCAGATTTTCGATCTTCTGAGTTAGGGCATCAACTTTGGCGTTAACACGGTCAAGGCTGCTTATCTCGTACATAGCACTCTTCGTTGAAGATTTCTCACCAGAAGTTCTCTCTGATGGAGCTTTCTCGCTTCCCCACTGGTAATGATTTTGAGCTATACTCTCGATAAGTGCATAGGCATCGGCATATGCTTTGTCCATCAGTGCGCCACCTGCGGCGGCGTCAATTGTATAGTCTCGTGTTGTATAGGAGACTATTGTCGAAGGTATGGATAATTAACCATTCTTCTAATCCGTGATGTGGACAGAGCCTTAGCATGTCCTTGTATCTCTCCCACGCTTCGAAAAGAGACTTGTTGTCTTTTTGTCTAAACCTATTGATCTGGGCTCTTAGCATGGCAGTCTTACTAGGTGGAAAATATCGCGCCAAGAAGAATTTCTTCAATTCATTCCAGGTAGTGATTGAATTGGCGGGTAAAGACTGGAGCCAAGCTCTAGCTCTATCCCTCAGCGAAAAAGGAAAAAGGCGTAGTCGGATAGCTTCGGAACTGACACCATTTGCTTTTACAGTGTTTGCGTATTGCAAGAACACTGACAAATGAAGATTAGGGTCTTCCGTCGGACTCCCAGAAAATTGACTTTGTTGTACTGCTGACAACAAAGATGGCTTCAATTCGAAATTATTCGCCTCAATAGCAGGAGCAGCAATGCTATTGTGTGGTTCAGCTTGCGAAGGGATGGCGTAAGACTTGAGAGGACATGGCTGTTCTCCCATGGTGGATTCTTCAACTGGTTCAGAAATAGGACTAGGAACAGGAGTGCGAGTTCGTCGTAATCGACGTGATACAATGATAGAACGCTCTGGTTCGAGAATTGGCAGGACTAAGTCTTCACTTCGAGAGCGAGTACTTGGCATGCACAAAGGGAATTAAGTAATTAAATGTGCCTTAGTCTCTACAATGTAACAGTTAATTACGATATCGACTAAATTAGTCTCCGGCAACGGCGCCAAAAACTTGATCGCGACAAAATGGGTATGTCTATGATTATGACTACAATTGCACAGTCTATCGTGTAGCTTTAAAGATTATCGAACCCAAAGGACTAAGAATCGACCTACGGTATTTAATTGTTACTACGTAAATCTAAGTCTAATATCTGATTAATTAGGATCAAACGGGGGAAAAGGGAAATAGAATTAAATTAAATTAAGAGGGAATTATACCAGTATGTAATGGTCAGACATCGGGGATCTAGTAAACTATCAACGCAGTTCGCAATTCAATATACTTTTTCGTAGAAATCATTAGTTAAAAAACCTTTCCCTTACACTCTCGTGTTTATTGATTATGATCTTATTATTAAACCTAAGTGAGTGCTCTCGCTGTGTCAGTTAAAGTTTAAAATAAGTTTTGAAAACAAATGAAGACTAATTAACCTTAACGTGCTCTCGTTGTATTTAAGGTTAATGCTTAATTCCTACTGTCCAGTTAAAACCTCAAACTCTCATTTCTATTGATTTTAACTTCTATCGTTTTTAACTCTCGTTACAAAACGGTTTAATTAAGTATTAGAAATTATGACCAGATAAATAATTGTTCATCAATAATTCGTGTTGACAGTATTTCTAGACTCCCTCAGTTATATGACCTTACATATCAGTAATAAATATTTAGCCGGACATAGTTTTAATTAACGGATCAGAACAAATATAGCAAGTAAATAATATTCCAGACATAAATTGACAATTCAGCATAAACAATAAACAATAATTAATGTCGAAAATAAAAACCTGAATTAAATTGCAGAACTGAAAGTATCAATCTGGTAGTACCAAATCTTGATCCGGAACGTAAATCAAATATCAGTAGGAGAATTTATTCCTAAAACTAAACTAGATTCTGAAGCTGAAAAAGAAATTTAAACTGCAATAGTGTTTCCGGTGTGGAAATCTATTGCTAAAGACTCGGTTGGAAATAGTGAACTGAGCTGGAAATAAAATGCAGAGAAAATAAATTGACGGCAGTGGAGTAAAATCTTTGTCTCCCTTCAGATCTTGTTGCTGGGTATTTATAGAGTAGCTTTAGGTTTAGGCTGAATCTTGAATTTGTTTCGTTCCAGTGTTGGCTTTACGGAGGAGAAATATGAGGGGAAAATATAGGGGTTGACGAAGCTCCTCTTCTGAGTGTGAGTGTGTGACTCACGTCACACACTAATTAATTGTGTGTGTCATTCGGAAGGGAGGGGTGTGCGACGACCGGCAGGTCCTGCTACACGTTGGCTTGTGCTGGCGTGTGGGCTTGGGCCTTACTTCGTGTCCTTGCGCTTCTTGCATTGTGCACCCCCTTATCAATTAAGCACCCCTTTTAGTCTTTTTCCTCTTCATTTTGGCTCCTTTTTCTGATTATTTTCTTTGCAAGCATTGATTTATTAAATACCTGAAACAAAACAGAAATACCGGCATAATATGAAATAAAGTAATATAATTGAAATAAAATAGGGAAATAATACATGTAAATTAAGCCAAATATACGATACATTTTCGTGTTATCAATAAGTATCACAATGCATAAACAACAACTTCAACCAACAACAACTGGCAACGGCTCGAATGCGACTCAAAGGTGCATATACAAGTGGTATCATTGGAGTAAAACTCTCAACTTAGAACATTGCCAGTAATTCCGAGGCATAAGGCAAAGCCTTCAACTTACAACACGGTCACATATCAACATCACACTGTTCAAATTTATGTTATGCTATGCTATGTGGCAACATACAACGACCACAACTCTACAATGAAACAACGACATAACAACAACAAAACAACGGTCACATATCAACATCACACCGTTTAACTTTAGCCAAATGCTCACAACACAATTCATCAATTCATAGCAACATATATATACAATATCAAGATTTGCTAGGATTCACACCATAATGATATCCACATAACAATTCACAACAATAATCATATTGGCAATCACAATATTACTCGCAACAAATGCATCCAAACCAAAACTACCATTTTCGGTCAATTCGCAAAAGAATCATAATATGTCAATATATCAAGCAGACAAAATCAACTTTCGTTATCCTCTAACTAAATTAGATAGCATGTCATTTATCACCAAACAAACATATTAACCAATTACTATTTCTGATATTCAATAATTGTTTCTAAATGCCAACATACCTTCTGCTACAATGAAACAAGGGAGTATTATGTTATTGTTCTTGTTCTAAGTTTCTAACCATTATTTCAATTGTTTAACACACACACACACACACACACACACACACACACACACACACACATATATATATATATATATATATATATATATATATATATATTACACTAGTTGCTTTATCCCTTGCCAAAATGTTACCTAATGCAAATAGTGGTACAATATTCTACGTGGCATACTTTATACCTTTCCAAAATATGAAACCCCCCTTAATAAAGCACTAGCCTCTTAATAAAGCATTAGGGGCGCCCATCTCCACAAGGAAAATTGGTGGAGACGCCTGTTAGAACAAGAAATGTTCTGATTAATATTCTTTGTTTTGAAGATAACATTAAGTATGAATTTTGTATAAGACAACTTGGTACTCCAATCCTTTACGTTTTCCATTTCAGGAAATATATAAAGAGTATGCACAAATAAGCGTTCAGAAGCACTGACTCAGAAGGTTCTGGATGGCTTCATCAGAACATGCTCTGGCAAGACATCATAAGATGGCCATGCAGAATCAGAACATGAACTGGAAAGCATCAGAAGAATGGAAGTCAGAAGAACAAGCTCTGATGTTCTGATGGTATCACACTCAAAGTTCTTCAAAGTCAGAAGACAGAAGATGCTTTGCACCAAAGCTGATGGCTCTGATATTCAAACGTTGTTATCTACAAATCTGAGTCTAGAAGAAAGTACAAGATGAAAAGGCTGTAATGTCAAATCTCTGACTGACAAAAGGAACGTTAGAAGCTACAAAAGGCAAAGTCAGTAAAAGCAGCAAAAGCAAGGCTCGAGGTAGTTCACAAAAGTGTGAAACATTAAATGCAGCGTTGTACTATTCACGCAAAGCATTAAATGCATCCCAACGGTCATTTCCTCTCAAGCGCCTATATATAGAAGTTCTATCCAGAAGCTGAATACAACACTTGCACAAAATATACAAAAACACTGTCAAATTCAAAAGCTAAAGAACTTCATCTTCAACCTCACAAACTCTTTGTAATATTTAGTGAGTGTTAAGAATAGAACTTAAGAGAAATATCACAGTTGTGATTACAGCTTTATTAGAAGCATTCAAACTCCTGTAAACTTTATTTTACATTGATTGTAAAAGGATTCCTAGAGTGATCAAGTTGTGATCTGTAGACTCTAGAAGACTTAGAGGTTATCTAAGTGGAAAACCATTGTAATCAGTTGGACTAGTGGATTAAATCCTCAGTTGAGGTAAATCACCTTGTCAGGGGTGGACTGGAGTAGTTTGGTTAACAACGAACCAGGATAAAAATAATTGTGTTCATTGTTTTTATCTTCCAAGTTTTTGAAGTTACACTTATTCAATCCCCCCCCCCCTTTCTAAGTGTTTTTCACTCCTTCAACGCCCTCCCCCAAAGGAGAAAGGTGGGAGACGCCCACCCCTACACCATTCCAACATTTTCCAACTCATCTACTATACATGCATATATGCTATTATTTTCATTTAGTCATTTAATAATCATACATTCATTACCATTATAATATTATTATTATCTTGTAATTTATTAATCTTGTAGTTTATCATCTTGTAACACGCGGCAAGAAAAAGCAAGTAACAATTATAAATCATGCCATTTGATGAACAAGTAATAAAATAAATAAAATAAAGCAACGGGAAAACAAGTGGAGGCACCCATCTAAGAATGGGAGACGCCCTTCTCAAGGGACACAAGGTGGGAGACATTTGTAACCTCCCTGAGGCCCACGCCTCTAGTTCCCTTTGAGACCTACGTCTCCAACTTCATTCCAAATTCAATTTCCAGATTTATTTCATTAACACACACGAAGCAAAATATATTAACACTTAATAATATCAAGTTTTCATTAATTTCTTCAATAGAACAACAACAACAACAACAATTAACAAGGAATAGCATCTCAAGTTCATAATATTCATGGCAGAATCTCATTTCCGTTAACAATAAACAACAACAATTGCAAATAGTGATAGAAACAACAATTAACGCAACACAATGACCAATCTATACCCTAAAACCCACATACAATTCATCATATTCCCATTTAGGTAGTAAGAATCCCCCCTTACCTTGGATTGAATGTAGCTCTAAGGAAAACCAATGGAAGATTTGGGAAAAATGGCACTTGAGAGCAGCACTTGGGTCTCCTTCTCCTTTTCACAACCCTAGCCTTGCTTTCCCTTTCTCTTTCTCGGTTACTTCACAACTTCTATTTTTTCCAATATGACAAAATGATTCTACCACTTAGTAACCACCACATAATGGGCCTAATAGAAATATGCCCTTAATACTTAATGATACTATAACTTAAGCCCAAGATCATTTCCACACTTAATGTGAAAATTAATACTTCCTCTTAAACTCCATCAAAATAAAAATTCGATTATTTTAATATACCGACTTAATAAAATAATTCCGACTTCGACGATAAAACTTCGATAAATAAATAATATTATTCTTAATATTATTCTTCCGACTATCCGACTAAAATCCGACTTTAACTTAATAAATCCAAATACGCCTCTCAAAATAATATCAACAAATCCAAATTCGACTAAATCCAATATTTAAATCCCTTAATAATTTAATTAACCAATTTAATTAAATTGGGGGCGTTACACAACCTGCTCCACCACAAAACACCTCTTCACAAGGGAATGTTTAAGACCAATACCATCAACTTATCAACCTTCTTCAACAACATTTCACAAATAACACTCCTCAAGTTTCCACCCCTCTTGAATCTGATGTCAACTCAGTGATCTCGTCTTCTGATAATGTCAACTCGATATCTACTCCTTTAGGTAAGCATTTTATCCCTTGGATTATAGATACTGGTGCTACTCACCATATAACATATTTTCCCTAACTAATTTCTCTAGTTACAAAACCATTCACCCCTTTACTATGAACATGCCTAATGGCACTACTACAAATGCCACTATAGCTGGTTCTGTCGCCTTAACTAATGAAATTACTCTTGAAAATGTTTATTACATACCTAGTTTTAATGTCAACTTAATTTCTGTAACTCAACTAACTTCCACTTCTGCTTGTTTTTTCATTTTTCTTAACGATAAATGTCTAATCTTGCAGAATTTGTCCCGACAAACGATTGGTATAGCTGAGCATTTTGGTGACCTTTATGTTTTATATGCTCCACCTCCGTCATCCTTTCATGCTTCTACTTTTAATGCTATTTCTAGTTTAGACAATGCCAAATTATGGCACCATAGGTTAGGTCACATTTCTGACTCGATTCATAAGTGTATCTCTGCTCAAGTTCCTTTTATCCCCTTTAATAATGTGGCCCTTGTGATACTTGCAATTTTTCTAAACATAAAAATCTTCCCTATCCTGTTATTACAACTAGTTCTTCTAAATTTTTTGATCTTGTGCATGCTGATATATAGGGTCCATATTCTACCCCCTCCATTAATGGACATAAATATTTTCTTTCTCTTGTAGATGACTATAGTAGGTTTACCTGGATAATTTTGATGAAACTTAAAAGTGAAACAAGACAACACCTTTCTACTTTTATATCCTTTATTGTAACTCAATTTTCCTTGTATTTAAAATGCCTTAGAAGTGATAATGGCCTGGAATTTTTAATGTATGATTTGTTTAATTCCAAAGGAATTTTACATCAACATTCTTGTGTTGAATGCTCCCAATAAAACAGTTTACTTGAACGAAAACTTTCTGGCACTTTTCAAAACAACATGTTGTGCACATTATAAATAGAATTCCCCTTGTTAGAGCATAAATCCCCTTTCCAGCTTTTATATAATAAAGCTCCCACATTACTGCATCTTAAATGTTTTGGCTGCCTCACTTACGCCTCCACCCTACATGCCCATGTGACTAAATTTGATCCCCATGCTATAAAAACAATCTTTCTAGGCTATAGACATGGAACCAAAGGATATTTGCTTTACGACTTACAATCCCATGAGTTTTTAATCTCCCGCAATGCAGTTTTTTATGAAACTGTTTTCCCACTCCAAAATTCCGTAAATCCCACCACTACATCCACACCTCTACCATCTTACACCTATGAGGCTGATATTGAACCTTTACCTCATCCTAAACCAACCACACCTTGCATACAACCTCATAACCCACCAACCAGCCCTACCTCTCCTACTTAAAATTCTCCATTACCACATAATACCCCTTCACCATCACCTCCCCTTATCCCGGTAAGACAATCAACAAGGACCAACCGTCCCCCCACATACCTTAAGGATTATCATTGTGATCTCCTTCAAGCTCACACATCCACCAACACGGCTTTTCATGGTAACCCTTTTACCTTATCTTCTATTTTACATTATGATAATTGTTCCCCTAATTATAGAAATTTCCGTCTTTCTATTTCTTCTATGATTGAACCTAAAAAATACAATCAGGCTAGCAAATTAGATTGTTGGGAAAATGCTATGCACACATAATTAGATACCTTAATTTCAACCAATACCTGGTCCATAGTAGATTTACCTAACAATAAAACACCCATAGGCTGTAAATGGGTTTATAAAATAAAGTATAATGCAGATGGTTCGATAGAATGCTATAAAGCTCGCTTGGTTGCCAAAGGATATACTCAAATTAAGGGTATCTACTACTTTGACACCTTTCCTCCTGTTGTAAAACTCACCACGGTAAGATCTCTCCTTGCTTTTTCTTCTATAAAGGTTGGTTCTTAGAAAAATTAGATGTAAATAACGCTTTCTTACATGGTGATTTGAATGAAGAGGTTTACATGACTTTGCCTTAAGGCCTTATTTTAACAACTGATACCTCTTCTTATACTACCAAGGTCTGCCGACTTCAAAAGTCTATATACAGACTTAAACAAGCTAGCAAATAGTGGTACTCAAAACTGTCTGATTCTTTACTTTCTATTGGATATAAACATTATTTTTGCTAATTAATCCTTATTTACTAAACATCAAAATTCTTCTTTTATTGAATTATTAATAAATGCTGATGACATAGTTTTATCAAGAGATGACATTCCTAAAATCAATTTTGTTAAAAATTTTCTCCATGACTCTTTTAAAATCAAAGAATTGGGAAATCTCATATTTTTTCTAAGGCTAGAGGTCGCCCGATCTTCTAAAGGAATTATGATCAACCAAAGAAAATATACTTTAGAACTTTTGGAAGAATCTGGCCACCTTGCTACCAAGCCTTCAAAAACTCCTTATGAACCTTCCATTAAACTTTATTGCCCTGATTCTCCATCTTTTGCAGGTGAATCTCAATATCAGAGGCTCATTAGAAAACTTTTTTATCTAACTACCACTCGACTCGATATTGCCTTTGCTGTCCAGCAGCTCAGTCAATACATTTCGTGTCCCGTAATTATTCACTTTAAAGCTGGTGTTCGAGTTTTGCAATATTTAAAATCTTCCCCTGGAACAGGCCTTTTTTATTGTGCTATTGCTATTTTATTATTATCTGGTTTTGCAGATTCTGATTGGGCTACTTACCTAACATCCAGAAAATCAGTAACCGGCTATGCAGTGTTCCTTAGCACCTCTCTTCTAACATGGAAATCAAAGAAGCAAACTACAGTCTCTAGGAGCAGCTCCGAAGCAGAATACCGAGTGTTAGCTAGTCTAACTTGTGAGATCCAATGGTTGCATTACCTCTTTAAAGACCTCAACAATCCCTTTCTTCATCCAACTTCCATCTATTGCGACAACAACTCAGCAATATACCTCGCACACAATCCATCTTTTCATGAAAGGTCAAAACACATCGATATTAACTATCACGTTGTTCGTGAAAAGATTGAATCTGGCCTCATCAAACTATTTACCATCAGCACTCAAACTCAAATTTCAGATTTTTTGACCAAATAACTATACAAGCCTGCCTTTGATTCTCATAGTCTATCAATCAAGAAGTAAGTTTCAGCTTGTCCAGATGCAACTAAACATGAACATAGTTCTTGAATAGTTGATAAATTATTCAATTTTGGTGTTTGACGGGCAACAAATAGAAAATGTTGGAGTTGAAATTGCAAATTATTCTTCTCTTGATCACTAAAATCCATAGGATAATATTTTTCTACTAAAGAACAAATAGTTTCAATTCTAAAAGTTTTATATCCATCCTTAGGAGACAAAGGATAAGTAAGAGTTAACAAATTCATTGCTTGCTCACTGAATCAGCAATTCAACTCTTGTAACTGTTTGTCAATGGTAGTGAAAAAGATTTCAACTTTAAAGTAATGTTGAATTGTGACTTGATTCTCTTCAAGACGGGAGCGTCCAAATCTTGTTGTTGAATGGACATCATTAAGATCAGGAATCTCAATACCATGCTTTTCACAAAAAGATATCACTTTAGTAAACAATATATCCCAACCGTTTTCTCTCAAACCTTGAATAGGATGTTTTGTTAAGCAAACCAAGTTCATAGCATTAACTACATCTTGATTTTTTTTTGTAAAGCTTGATAAAGCATATCTATTGTTCCCATGATTTCTTTCATCAAGTGTAAAATAAATATAAAATCAAATGCCTTCAAGTAATCGTAACAACTATCTGTATCCCCACGTGTAGCATAACTTCTTCTATCTTTTGTAATTCTTTTAAAAACTAAACAAGTTGCTTCATACATGTTTATCAAGCTAGAAATAGAATTGTAATGTAATCCCCAACGAGTATCTCCAGCTCGTTTCAATGTACCAACTTAATTTGCACCTTTACAAGTTACAATCTCATCAATCTCTAACAAATAAGCAATTTCTTCTAATTGGGCAGCTTGTAACTCATCATCGCGCTTTGTAGAAGAACAAACAACATTCGCAATAAAGATCAGCTTCTCAAAAAATTTATGAAAAGGTTTGACTTCTCTTGATGATGTAACTAATGCAAGTTGCAATCGATATGCAAAACAATGAACATAATATGCATAAGGACAATCCTTCATAAAGAGGGCTTGTAAACCATTCCATTCTCCTCTCATATTGCTAGTACCATCATACCCTTGGTCACGAATGTTAGAAACATCAAGGTTATGTCGAGAAAGTATATCACATTTTGCTTCCTTAAGAGTTAAGGATGTGGTGTCTTTAACATGTGCCACATAAAAAATATCTCTTGTATTAAACCAACTTTATCAACAAATCTTAATACAAGAGCCATTTGTTCCTTTTTTGACTCATCACTAGCTTCATCAACAACGATACAAAATTTGGAATCACCAATTTCCTCACGAATACTCTTTTTCACCCTACTAGAAAGAATTTGCAAGAGCTCTTTTTGAATTTGATGTGAAGTATACTTGTAATTATGTGGAGCATTATCCAACACAACTTTTGCAATTTCATCATTGTAGGATGCTAAAAGTTTCAATAACTCAAGAAAGTTACCTTGCAGTGTTAACCAACGAACAATGTCAATGGAAGTCTTGAGTCGTTACCGATTATTCATTCTTTGACTTGAACTTTACACTTGAACAAAATTTCTAATATGACCATCTTGATTCAACAAGTCTTGACAAGCTTTCATTGCATTATTGTGTGGTGAGAAAGGATCATTCTCTATGTGTTTAAGAAAGGAACAATGTTTTCCATTCCTAACTTTCTTCCAATTTCTAAAATCCATAGAAATAAAGACAAGTGATCCGGGACATCCACTTATTTTTTTGCTAAAAAGGTAACATGGTAAGCAATATGCGGTATCTTCGGATGGTGAATATTCTAACCATGATGGAAATATACTAAACCAAGTATGTTGAAACCTTCTTGGATGATCCTCGTTAACAATCAAAGGACAGTTTTCTAAATTAAATTGATATGGACCCTATTTTAGATAAGCTCTTCGTATTTCATCCACTTGATTTGGTGGATATTGCCAAATCGGAGGACGCTTTTCAGGATCGCGTTCCAAAGAATTTTCATAACCATGATGCTCTTCAATTGTTGGAATCTCAAGAACTATTTCAGATTCAGATGTCGGGATTATAATTTCTTCATCTCTCTCTTCTCTTTCAATTTCACATGCTTTCCTTTTGAAAAAAGAATCAATTTTACTATTATTCATCTTTACTTTTCCTATAATATCAGATCAGATCCAAAAATCAATTTAGAGAACATAGAAATTCAAAGAGAAAAAAATTAATAAACTTAAATAATCAACTTTAATCCGTTTTCAAATACCGATAACTTCACTAATAGAAATTAGCAGCAACAATGATTAAATAAACCTTATTACAGTGTATAACTATATTTATAAATTACGGTGTTATGAATTGGCTTAATAAACCTCATAGATTATTATTGATTAATGATTTAATGTGTTGTTCATCTAATTTAACACATCAAGGAAGAACCCTAAAAATCCCAAAAACACAAATCAAACAATCACTTTAATTTGTTACTTTTTATAAAAAAAAAATGAATAAAGCTTTTTACCTGTTAGATGCCAATCACTTTAATCTGTTCAGATTTCGGTACCGGTAGCAAATGCATATGAGAAAGAAAGAAAAGATAGAAGTTTTTTACCTTATATGTATTTTGACCTAATTGTGAATGAGAAAGAAAAGATAAAAATTAATTTTAATATAAGGATATTTTAGTAATTTGATATATATGAATTAAAAAAAAAAGTTAAGGGGTGGTCGTGGCCTTCCCACGTCCCCCCAGTTCCTCCACTGTGTAAGGGCAGATTCCCGGTGATGTTAGGACCGATGTCTAGTGTTGGCCTTAATCCCATCGTGTGGGTTGAGTGTGTTTTGTGATGTGCTCCGGATCCAAACGGGAATTGATCATATGTTGGGGATCTTTGGAGGAAGATAACTATGTCATTAGTGATGGTGAATTGGTACCACATGCATTAGTCAGTAATGTTGTATTTCATAATTATGTTTGCATATTGAATGACGTAAATGATGTTTTGATGATGTATGAGCTGTGAAGGATGTTTTTTTATGTGACATTGCAAATGAATAATATGATGATGATATTGTTGTTGGTAATTATTGTATTTATTCCGTATACTTTTTATAATGATTGTAATTACTCACCCTTTCAGTTTGGAAATGTTGCCTTAAAACGTGGGTAACTTGCAGGTGATCAAGATTTGTGCAGGAAACTTAGAGGGTAGATTCAGAGTGTGTTTTTGTTTGCTTTCGGTAGAATAAAATGAGTCTTGCTCTGATATGTAACATCGGGGTTGGGGTCGATAGATTGAGAACCTTGTGTTCCTTGCAATTTTATGAGATTTTCAAGTTGTTTTCATGGCTTTCTGTTTGGTTTTGAATTATGAAGTTATAACATGATTTATGATGATTTTGTTAAAGTTGAATTAACTTTTTATGGTATTTGAATTACGTTATAAAGAAGGTTGAGACATTATTTTATTTCCCTGCGAGTTGAAATAGTGTTGATTTGAAAATGGCAAAGGGGCAAATTATGCTTTTGATATTTTTGTAACCCGTGTTACGGAGCATGATTATTTGGTATATGAGATTTTATGAAGATGTGACATCCTTGTTGGTGCTTGTATTTTAATAAATTATTTAATTTACTCGCTTATTGACGTGTTCGGTAGAAGGGTGTTACATTAGTGGTATCATAGCATGTCGGTCCGTCTGACCAGGTTATTGAGTCTGTAGTGTGACGAAAGCGAAATTGATATGGCCGAGTTGAAACAAGGGCCACCTTAATCTTGCAAGGTTCTTGCACATTCGAAAATCCCGTCGAACTAGAAAAGAATGATAAGTCCCCTAAGGGAACTATCATACCCCAAAATTTGCCCATCACATTTTCATACTCAAGCTCATTTGAATATCAAAGGCTCAAAACTTGACTGAATGTGCACTCTCCTAAACAACAACTCTCCACCTAGGGTTTTGATCTTTTTAAAGTAAGATCAGCTTCTGATGCCTCAAATAGACTCCATGGCCTCTCATATGATTCAAATGATCCTCACCTCAGGTTTCAAGCTCTGATTCCTAAGATTGCTCAATCAAACAGCTCAAATGGTCAATAGTCGACCAGTTTGACCTAAAAGTCAACTGAACTTTGACCAGCCATAACTTTCACATGGAACATCAGAAACTTTCCATCCAAAGCTCATTTTTAAGGAAATTGAATTCTCTACAACTTTGTCTCTCACATGCCAAGGCTAAAAAGGCTTCACTTGAAAGATTTGGTCAAAGAGATTATAGGTCCTCCAAAAAGTCAACAAAAACACCTTTTGGGTCAAAGCTCATAACTTGCAAATGGAAAACTCAATTGAGATGAAACCAAAAGGGTCATTTAGAGGACACTCTAAGCTTTCTAAAAATGATCAATAACACCTTCATAAGGTTAAAGTTGAGAGAGATACGCATTGCTAAAGTTAGGAAATTTTAGGAAAGTGCTTGAGGTGCAAAGTGAAGAATTTTGATCTTTTGAACCCATGAGCCTAAAATATGAATGTCAAACTTTATTTTTATAAAATTTATTTTGTTTATTTGAGTTTTTATTCATTTAAATGCAAATAAATTATTATAAAATGTTGGAAAATTAGTTTTAATGAAAGATTTAATTTCTTATCAATTCTAATAAACCAAAAGGGCCAAATATGGTACAAATTTCGTGACAAGAGGAGTAGGAAAGATTGGGAATAACATGAACCAAAAATAGAAAGAAATATGTGATATTTTCTCAAGTTTTCAAGTCACCAAGGAAAAACAAATATCCAAGCCCAAAAGGAAACCTAATTACATCTCCTATTTATATTCATGAGGTACAGAAGGACAAGGGGGATTCAGCCAAGAAAAATAGGGTTACAAGTCTCCACAAGGTTCCAAAAAGCTAGGGCATGATATATCTCTTTGGGCAGCCATTCTCAATGAATTCTGAAGGTTGCACCGCGTCCCTGAAGGAACCAGGAATTGTTCCCAAATGATATCGAAGTCGGCCACGCATCTGAACTCGCGCAGCCATCATCACCGGTGCAATTTCTTCCTTTTATTCAATATCTCTGTTCGTACGATTTAAACAAATTTAATGTATATTTTCATGTTAATATGGATGTTTGTAACTGTTTAGAACTAACGTTCTCAAGGTTTGGCGTCAGAACAATGGTTCACCATTGTTAGGGCTCGAGGTCGAGGAAGCTTCGTTATGGTGATTGCAGGGACTTTCAGTCCAAACTAACGGTTCCATTAAACTTGCAGCATGGTTTTTAGTATAGCTGGGTGGTTTTGTTTCTTGTTTTCGTGTGATTTGCAGGGATATCGAAGGGAAGCTCATCTGAAGAGATGATCGGAACTGTACAGTTCCGGTGGCTGGACGTTGCTGAGTTGTCAACGCACGCGTGACGACCTATGATTGGTCTGTTTGAAAATCAGGGAAACATGGATGCGCGCGTAAGGACACGATTGGCTGGTCAAACGGTTCCAATTTTCTCTCCAATTTTGATTGGCTCGTGCAGTACACAGTGGGTCCAGTTTGACTGTTTTTTGAAATTAACTATGCATTTAAGTTTTATTATTTTTATTGTTTTCATGTTAATTCATTAACGACTAATTAACTTGGCACAGATGGTGAGGCAAACGCGTTGCCAACCAGGAGGACCTGGGTTCGATCCCAGCGTCTTGCATATTTGTTTTATCAATTATTTGTTTTCCATTATTCACAGATCATGTGCCTGTATCTACTGCGCGCTTATGATGAACCCTCAGCCTGGACCATAAGATTTCCACCAGATGCGAATCTAAGGACTCACCATGCAGTCACACCATGCACCTCCAGGAGCGCACCACACTTGATCCAAGCTAAGTTTTCCCAAAATTTTTTCTTTTTTATTACATAATCCTTTTATTTGTTTATTTATTTTCTTTTATTTTTAGCTTATTAATTATTTGCTCTAACTTTTTTATATTTACTAAAAATGTTATTTTTGATAATAATTGGTTTTTTTTATCGAAAACCCGACTTTTTTTTCATCATCTCATCAATAATTGTTTTTAAATATTAAAAATTCAAATTTTTGCCTATATTTTTAATTAATTAGTTAATTAGGATTTAATCCCGTAATTATTTAATTATCATATTTTATCGAACGTTCGGTTTTCTTAACCTTTAATGATCATTCAAAAAATATTAAAATAATTTATTTCATATATTTTTGTTTAAACCAATTGCTTTAAACCTGGTTTACTTTTAATCAATTAGGGTTTATATATCTTTTAGGGTTTGTAGACCTGTAATGCACTAACTTTCTTTGTCAGGGTTGATCAAGGATTCGATAAAGGCTCGAGACGTTTGAATTAATCATTTTGCCTCTTATTTTTCTTGCCTTTATTCTTTTACTGCCTTTATTTCCCTTTGCCCACAGGTGTTTATTGTAATAGCGTAGGACCTTTTAATTCTGCCTTTAGTTTCTGTGTTTTTAAACTGCGTGGTTAGTAATCTTAGGGAGTGCAAGCCTTGAATTGAACATAGAATCACTAATTTTACAAGATAAAATATCTGAACTGAATCACATGACTGTGCACCCACACACCTTTAGGATAACCCTTCTTGTTGCCTGTTGCCTTTATGTAAATTTCAAAATAGTCAAGTCTCTCGGATACGAGGATACCTTAGCAAATGTTGCCCTCAGTTCATTGTCATCACTAAAGATCATAAGTCCCTCGAGGTTACCTACGATATGATGATGATAGTCCCTTTCGATTGCTGAGGTATCCTCATTGGTTGCCTAGAATGACTATTATATTCTTCCCTTAGACTTCCTGCCCTCTTTATGGCAGGGACAGTCTCATGGCGAACGATAATCTCGATGACCCTTCAAAATCCAATGAAAGGACTTCCTACCCTCTTATGGTATGGATAGCCTATTCACCTTAAAAAGCTAAAAGAACAGACTCTTCAACTTAGGGTAGGTACTCTTAATTGCTTGCTCTGATTTAAACTCAAAACTTCTTCACATTTTCTTTTCGAAATACTTTCTAACGAGGCTACGCTTATTTACAAGCTAAAGTCCTTAAAACAAAGTTTTTACTATTCTCTTTCTACATTTCAAACATTTTTGAAAACAAAGTGAGCTAAGCAATTAAGAGCCCATGGATAACCATGGATACAAAGGATGCTTACACCTTCCCTTTGTATAACCTATCCCCCGAACTCAAAATCTTTAAAAGGTCTTTTTCTGTTCTTTTAGCCTTTCTATAAATTGGATAAATAAAAGTCGATGGCGACTCTTGCTATCCGCACATTTCAAAAAGTCAGTTCTCCCACCGTATTACAGGAACATACACCTTCTATGTGACGAAGTGTGATGAGATATTTGATTTGTTCGTTAAAGATGATCAAATGACAATATCACCTGATGCTAAAATACCACCGTTAAATAAAAAAAGAAGAAGAGGTTTTTGCAATATCACAATTTAAAAAACATAAATAAAATAAAATATTAATTGAAATTTTCTTTCTCCAATATAAGAGTTTCCAAAAAATTACTATCCAAAATTGTTAAATATTTGTATTTGAATTCACGCCAAAAATAAATTTTAAAGATTATTTTTCAAAAAGATGGAAAATGTAAATTATTTTCTAAATAAATACCACAAATTAGAAAAGAAAAATGAAATAAAACATCTTAATTAAAATAAGTCTTTCCACTATGTGCATTTGATAAAAATAACTTTTTTTTTGGTTAATTAATATAAATAATTGAGTTTAAAAATAGTGCACAAATAGTATAAATTAGTATTACACATACAATCAAATTCTTTATATTTACTTTGTCATATTATTTTAAAAATAAAAGATGTGTTAATTGAATCATATTTTTCTTTTCATTGATAGTGTAAATGTATATTCCTTTTTCTCAATAGCTTTTTGTTTTAACTTTGAATACAATTTTAAAAAAAACTTTAAAAACAATGTCATTTAAAATGCTTCTAGTGATTTGTTATTTAGAAAGATTGACTGTATTTATAAAATTTAAATTGACTTCAGATATGAATTAAGCCTAAATTAAAACAAAATAACTTGTCGGTTATTTGTTTCAGTGTTTTAAAAACCATACCAGATTGGCCGGTCAGACCGGTCGAACCGAGAACCGGCCAGATAACTGGTCTGGTTCAATAGCTGGATCGAGAATGTCATTGAACCAGTGTGAACTGGTCAAAATCGGTGTAAACCGCTAAAATCAACGACTTTTGTGAACCGGCGATTTAAATGCATTTTTAATTTTTTTTATTTAAAAAAATTAAAACAACGTCATTTTGACTATCTTAATGAAAAATTAAAATAAAAAATAAATATAAAAAATAGTTGTAGATGCGGTTGATTTTGTTACCGATAATTTTAATATCGAAGAAGGAAATCCCAACATTGAAACAATTTTTCTTTTTTTAAAATTAAATTTACTAAACAATTGAATTATTTTGTTATAAATTATTCAATTAGATTATGTTGCGATTAAATTTTTGTTTGCAATTATATTTTATAATTATGTACTATTTTATTGTGTGTGATACCAATGTGTAAATTTTGAATTTAAATTATGAACTTGTGAATTTATTTATAATATGATATTTTTAAAAAATTTAAGTGCTAGTTATATTTTGTAGAGACTGAATCATCCGGTTCGACAAATTTTATACCTATATAATTTTGTTATAACGACCGGTCTATTCAACCGAGTTATCCGGTTTTACTCAGTTTAGTCATGCGGTTCAACCAGTGACTCAGTGGTTCGACCAGTAAACCAGTGATCCAATACCCTCACCGATTTGATGTTCGATCCAATTTTTAAAACACTGATTTGTTTACATCCTACCTATAAATCAAGGGGCCGGTTTAATGTAAATCGTATCACCTATTTAAAAAAAAATAGATATTTTTTTATATTTTTAATAACTTATAAAATATTGTGTTACAAAAAATATATTTTGACTGTTAATAAAATTCACATTTAGTAATAAAAATAATTGACTATTCTAAAATTTAGAATAAAAATAAGAATTACAATATAAAAGTTGTTTTTTATTCTAAATTAAATAAAAAACATTTCATTTTAAAAATGAAATAAATTTTCCAAAAATAAAAAAGCATTCTATAGTGTTTTTTTCCACCACCAATATAGTCTGGTTCGAAGATCAGTTCTAATATTAAGTAGTTTCAAGCCTAATGTTTTTCACAACTAAAATATACCTTTTGAAAAAAAATTCTAAAATGTATTTCAACATTTTAGTGATTTAATAATTAGGATGATTGACCAAAAATAAAAATAAGAAATCATTTATTTGTTACCATATAAATGTAACATCCCTGCCTATAAATTGAAGAGGCTCAGATACAAATCATCATAACCAAAACTCATTAGAAAAATCAAACCTAGATAGATCCATATTTTAAAATCAAGATGTCAAGCCAGAAAACAGTTGCTGTAATATTGGTTTTATGCATGGTAATGACAACAACATTACATGCAAGTGAAATCGATGATGTTTCATGTTCAGAGGCAGTTTCATCTCTGTTGCCATGTCTACCTTTTCTAGAAGGTTCTCTTCCAGCCACACCATCTGCTGACTGTTGCACTGGAGCTACTAATTTGTTCAATAAAGCAAACACAACTCCTATTAAGAGAAGTGTCTGCCAATGTCTCAAAGATGCTTCTACTAAATTTGCAGTTAAACCAGACAGAGCTGCTCAATTTCCACAACTTTGTCATATTAATGTGCCTTTTCCAATTAGTGCTTCGGTTGATTGTAGCAAGTATGTTTCTCTTGCCCTTTTTTTTTTTTTTTTAAATTCATACCCATTAAAATATTTGCTTTCTTAATTATTAATTATTCTAACTTTTTTTAAAATTATTTACAGGATTCAAGTTGTTAATAAATCTTGAAGAACTTCATGGAAGAGTTTTTATTTTGTTAAGATTATATCAATATCAATAAGCAATGTGAAAATGAAATTTATAAATGAAAAAATAAAGTCATATTTTTAGTATCTATATTTGATTATTTTCAAGTTTTTTGTTTCTTAATGTTTGGTGAGTAGAAAGTATGTATGTTATTTACGAAAACAGTAAAAATGTTACCATATATCGCAAGCAAGTAAAAATAGTAAAAATGTCTCTAATCTTTGTTGCATCATTTGTCCATTCTTCATCAGCCTCGATTGCATCATGTCCTGATCCTATTTCATCATCCCATTCAAATAGATTGCATGTTTTATCGCTTTGTCACAACGGACATCTCCAAAAGAGCCTCCCTCGATTGCGACCATTTTTGCAATGATAAGAAACCATACGCATATTACAAGCACATATCTTCCATCTACGATTTGAAACTGATTGATATGAACCTGTTTTGCTTCTACTAGCAGACGAGGCCATACCTATTACCTGGGGCGCATATCGAAAAAAGGAGACGAAAGATGGAGAAGAAGTATGGAGAAGAAAGATGGAGATGGAGCAAGGTGGAGAACAATATTAGGGTTCCATTTGGGGATTTCGCGCTGCAGATGATATAAAAGTATATGGGATGTTCAAGAATGAAAATAAAAATATAAACAATACCTACGTGGCCATCCACGTAATCCACCGTTAGAGGAAACTAACGGATTGGACCATTTATGCTAACGTCAGAATTTATGGGGACCATTAATTGAAGCAATTTTTTACAGGGACTAAAAATGCAGGGTCGCGTTTTTACAAGGACCCCTGGCATAATTAACCCTATTGATTTTATATTAGTATTGTACACTCAAAAGAAGTGAATAGAAAAAAAAATTTGATAAACTTTTAGTAGTATAATATTAAAGAATAATGAAAGAAATATAAACTTTTAATTTTAATGTAATTGTATTTAGAGATGGTAATGTGCATGGTAATGTGCAGGGTCTGGACAAAGTAATTTAGTACCCGTTCTTATATGCGTGGTTTGAAAAAATCTTTATACTCGAGTCTATACCTGCGTGGACACCAACTTGTATACACATACCTATATTTTATGAGTACCTAAGTATCCATACTCATACTTGTATCTTATGAGTATCTAAGTACCCATACTCGTACCCGTATCTTATGAGTACCTAAGTACTCATACTCGTACCTGTCATTCACATATGTAATAAAAAACTATCGATCAATTATATAATACCCTGTCCTTTTAAGTTTTTAATAACATTTAAACAAATTGAAGAAATAAACAATTTTTTTTAATTAAAATGTGTATAAGTTTAATAGTGATGTATTTTATAAAATTGATAAATAAACATGTGTATATAATAATAGAAGCAAAAATATATAAATATATATTGTATAGGTACGGAGTGTGTTGGGTACTAAAGTACCCATATCCACACTCAAACCCGCTTATTTTCATGGATAATTGTCCGTGTCCGTACTAGGGTTTTTAAAAATATGGTTAACTGAATTATATATTTAAACTGAACTGGATTGCACCATAAAAAAACCGAACCATTTAATTTAAACAATTCAACTTCAATTTAAAACCGGTTTAGAACCAATTTTTTTTATAAACTGGTTTAATTATATAAATTAGTTTTCCATAAAATAATTCTTAAAATTTCGTTTTTAAAAATAATTTTTTCCTAAAAATATAAACAAATCAGAAAATAATATTTTCTTGAAAATAAAAAAAATCGGAATTCTTCTTACTGAAAATTAAAAAAAAAAAGTATTTTTGTTACTGAAAATAAATAAAAAACAAAATTTTTTTTTTCCAAAAATAAAATTCTAAAAAAAATCTTTTACAAGTATCTTTTTACAGGGTCAGGTTGATGTGCATAAGGTATATCCTTATGCACGGTGCATACGTCTCGTACGACTGAAATTTAAATTGTTTCGAGTAACATTTTAGCTAGAAACGAGTAATAATATCATAATCCATGAATAATATATGCATTATTTGTACACATCTATTAATTAGGAGTAATTATTAATTGTGACTAATGAGTACATTATTCTGAGTAATATTTACACAATTATAAGTAATATCGAATTTTAACTATTTTGAGTAACATATGTTTTGAGTAATATTTATACTATTTTGAGTAATCTGTATATTATTTTGAATAATAAATATAATACTTTGAGTAATATAAACAATATTAGAGTATTTATGCACCATGCATAAGGATATACCTTATGTACATCAGTACATCCCCTTTCTACATATCAAAAATCATTAATTTACAATATATTTATCCATTTTCTATTATACATTCTAGTCATGTTTTATATTATTTTAGTATGAGTAATTATACATCCATGTATTGTATATTATAAAAGTTTAATTTATTTTCTTTTGACAATTAATCGCAATGAATGAATTTTTTTGTGGTAAATCGCATATGAAATTTTGCAATTGAAAGTTATTATTTCAATTATGCCTAATTGATGACAGTAAAACAATTCATAATTCTAAACAATATCTTTTGCCTTCTACACAACATCAATCCAAGACTTTGTTTGATGATTATTTAATCTTCTTAAATTTAATTTTAGACAAATTCAAGAGTTTTTATGAGAGGAGTATATATTAAATTAATTTTTAAAAATATAATTTTAAAACAAATCAATTCTAAAATTAGTTCATAAAATACAACCAGCTGTAAATCCATTTCATATGGTAAACCAATTTATAAAAGCAAATTGGTTTTTAATCAGTTATAAACTGAATTGAAACTAGTTTAACAATCACTACAAAAAAAAATCTCAGTAGTGACGTGAATATCACGCCACAAACCAAAAAAATACATCACAAACCAATATAGACAAGGTGGCAACTTTTAGTGACGTGATTTTCACTTCACTATTTAGTGAAGTAAAAATCACGTCGCAAAATTTGGCCCAGAGATTAATGCATATTCAGGCGTAGCAGCGTTTGGGTCAGAAAAGCATCTTTAGTTGCGACGTGATTTACATGTTACTACTTAGTGACATGCAAATCACGTCACTAAATTTGCGTAGGAGTAAATGAAAAGCGCATTTAATGCGTATTGTTGCGACGTGATTTTCATGTCACTAGTTAGTGACATGGAATTCATGTCACTAATATATATTTTTTTTGCAAAAAACCTAAAATATATATATATATATATATATATATATATATATATATATATATATATATATATATATATATATATATATATATATATATATATATATATATATATATATATATATATATATATAATTAAATTAATAAACTAAATATATTAAAATTTATAAATTAATTCAATAAACTAAATATACTAAAATTAAGAAACTAAAATTATAAATCTAATATTACTAAATAATGTAATTATAATTTAATTAATAGTTTACACAAATTCAAAATCAAAAGTAACAACAAAATAAAAACTAAATTAAAGCAACAATCAGTCTGAGTCGGGAAACTCATCATCATTTAGATTTTCCTGATCAGTCGGCGCAGAACCCCCATATTTTGGTTTCCACCAAAGGATGCATATCCGGTTGTCTTTTCGCCATGACCTCCATTTCCCGCTGATGATCATTCCGCATTGCCATCATTTGGGCCTCCATTTGGGCTTTCAGTGTCGCTTCACGTTCCGCCGCCTCACGCCTCACCTCATTTACTGCCAATTGTCTTACGCCTTCTCTTTGTTCATCTGTTAAAGTTACAGGACGTGAACCTCCTCCCCCGTCGAGAACTCTTTGATATAGGGTTCTATCATCAGGTCTCAAGGTGCCTGCCAAATTTCCACCACCAAAATAACACCCGTTAGGCCCCTTGCAGCCAATGACTTTAGTCCAAAGATAAAAATCCACATCCGGATGAAGCGGCTCTCCCGGTCTTGGAGTATACTGAGGATTAATAGTCACAAATTGTACAAACAATGGCTGATAATCATCCTACACAAAAAAAAGTTAAGTATAATTTAGTTGCCATATGAATTTCACGCCACAAATTTAGTTGCCACATGATTTTCACGCCACAACATCTCACATGCCACATGAAAATTATAACACCCCCTTTCTACCTGTCAGAATTAATTAATAAATCAGAATAATAAAACTTCACCAACAAATTAAGGAATCACATATTCATGGTTTTCACTTTGCAATATTTTTTGCATCATCAAGTTAATATTCATTCGGATATACCGATCATATCATCAATCATCACATAAGCATATATATATATATATATATATATATATATATATATATATATATATATATATATATATATATATATATATATATATATATATATATATATATATATATATATATATAGGGATAGGAACAAATGACACCAAGGTGTCAAAGTTTAATTTGACACCAAAATCTCAACCGTTAAAAGAATTGATCCAACGGTGATACTAAATGAAATAAAATAATAAAAAAGAAATACATAGCATATTTTTCTCCTAAAAATTAGGCTATTTAGTATTACCGTTAGATCAATTCTTTTAAGGGTTGAGATTTGATGTCAAATTAAACTTTGACACCTTGGTGTCATTTGATCCTATCCCATATATATATATATATATATATATATATATATATATATATATATATATATATATATATATATATATATATATATATATATATATATGCACACGGCAGAGGATACATTATCATTTATGCCATACATAAGCATTTACATCAGTTCAAAATCGACACTTTTATCACCAATTTAATTTATATATATCAACATTTTATCGGCACTTCACAATCGCCACCAAATACATCACAATTCATCGCTTAAAGAAATACCGATAGCTTAAAAAAATAATACCGATAGGTTAACTAAATATAATACTCAACTTAACCAAATAATATCGATAGCTTAACCAAATATAATACGGATAGTTTAACCAAATATAATATCCAACTTCACCAAATAATACTGATAGCTTAAAAAAATAATATCGATAGCTTAACCAAATATAATACCCAACTTAAATAACTTACCATAGCTTTTTGTGTACTCTCGTCAACAAAAGCTCCTGTTTTCTTTTTCCGAGTCCTCACAACCAGCTCAGTCATAAGTGGTGGTCTATTTAATTCCTTAGTCTAAATAACAAATAAACTATAATTAATAATATCAATTATTAATTGAAATTATTAATTGAAATTATAACTTTAAGCTTGATACCGCACCTTCTTTATATCAAACAACAATCTTTCTGGAACTATTCCATCCTATTTTTGTGATCTTCCGCGACTCCAGAAATTGTAAGTTGCCTTTTGTTTTATCCTTTCTATTGTATGTAAGCCAAAAAGATTTACTATATATTGAATTTCTTACCATTCTTTTTGTTATTTAAATCAATCTTATTACAAAATAAATAGCTTTTTTTACTTATATCATTCTTTTTGTTAGGCAAACAATTTATTGAATGGAAGTGTTCTTTCCAGCATTTGGCAGAGCACGATTTCAAATGCTAATAAAAGATTGCTACTGTAAGATGTCTATAGTGTTTCTCTTCTTGCTATATGTGTATATTGTAGTGTGTGTATGGGTAAAGCTTGTTTGTTTTTATTGAGCAATGTGCAGTAGAATAAACGCACCCCTAATATTGATGTTCATGCACCTAAAGAATTGTTATGGATGCTAGTAGTGAGTATTAGTTTTACACATTTGATTGTCTGACCCTTGGTTTCTCTTCTTGCAGAGAGTTGCAAAACAATCAATTTATAAACATATCAGGCAGACAAACACGGGTACTCCGTTTTAGGTAAAGTACCGGTACCGGTACCCGTACCGGTACTTATAATTTTTTATTTATTTTGGTACACATTTGGTACACGTACCCAAAAAAATTTATTTTTTCGATTTTAAAATTATTTTGGATAATATAATTTGGGCTTGTGTAAAAATTAGGTTATTTATTTATTCTATTTATAAATAAAAAACTGAAAGAAAAATTAAGAAATAGGCTCATTGAAAAGAAATTGGAGCACATATGGATTCATTCACTCATTGAAAAGGAATAGACTCAATCCAAAAAGAGCTGAGGATTTAGTTTTTGTTCATACAAATCTTCGTCTTCTTTCAAGAAAGAGTAAGATTTATAATGAAAGAGTAACAAAAATGTGGGATATTGGTGGAGATGAATTGGATCTACTTGATGGAGCTGATATTCTTGAAGTTGCTACTCTTTCTCTCAACGAACCTGAACTAGAAACTTCATTTAATGGAGAAGAAAATATTGATCAACCATGATTTTATGATTTATTAATACTTTTAAGTGTGATTTATTTAAGCAAACTATTTTTTAATTTTATTATTTTATCGTTATTTAAATAATATAATTGTTTAATTATTTTTATAATTGTATTTTTAAAACATTATACTAACGTACCCGTACTTTAGTTTTTCTAAAAATGCCGTATCCCGTACCAGTCCCCGTATCGGGTACTGGGTACGTATCGGTACTTCTGCAACTCAGCAGGCAATACTAGTCTTCCTTCAAATGTCACACTCTTGTAAGATTCTCTAAACTTTTTTGTGGAGTTCATACCGAAATCATAGCAGTAGAGAGTAGAAACTTTCACTTTTTTTGTATAATTATTTATGCATGTTGAAAAGATTAGTGTCATTTTGTGAAGGTAAAGACTTGAACATTAGATTTAGCAGTCTGAAAGTGGTGTTTCTTTTCTTGTTACTTCCATTTACATCGCAGTTATAAATAGTATAATTTTATACGAGCTGAAATACAAAGTCAATTTTTCATTGTTCAAATAACATCACTCTTATCAAAAATGACTATTTCAGGCTTGACGGGAATCCCATATGCTCAGCTAACACTTTAAATCAGTTCTGTAAACTAGAAGAAGCTGGTAGTGAAACAAATGGCACATCTCCAAGAAACTCCAGCAAATGTGATTTTGGTGTTGTCTAGAGAAGCTACAACTCATCATCTGGTATATGCATGTTGGTATTTCAAGTGCGGGAAAAGACTTATAAATGGTTGAACATTTTTGTATGGTTTCACTTGTTTTGTTATTGTTGTATAGTCCACCGTGTGTAAACTTTCTTATAATTTTGTACACTTGTGTGTATCTTAGATTAATACTTTGTAAATCAACGGTTCATTTTGAAAGATGTATATGCATCGTAGCTATTTGGTGCAATGAAATTTTCCTTCATTGGTTAGAAAAATATGAAAATAGTGACCTATATGTGATTTGTGTGATGTGGGAAAAATATGAAAAATAATGACTTAACTGTGGTCTGTGTGGTATTGGAAAAATATGAAAAATTAGATACAAAAAAATACAAGGAAAATTGGAAAAACACCTTGAAATCGCTAAAAAGTAGCAAATGTATTACATCGGGTACTTGAGGAAACAGATGTAAAAACCTGTGTATTACATTGGGTAGTTGGAGAAACCGGTGTTAAAAATAATATCTTACATCGGGCCTCTAAGCCAACCGATGTAAAATATGACATTTTATTTAAAAAAAAATTGATTTTTTTCACATCAGACCTTACATTCAACCGATGTGGTATGTGGATTTTTCACATCGGACTATGGAACGATGTAAAATGTCTCTGATTTACTACATCGCTTGAATTTACATCGGATCCAGACCCGATGTAAAATGTTCCTTTGGCCCGACGTAAAAGCTTTTTCTGCACTAGTGTGTGTGTGTGTGTGTGTGTGTGTGTGTGTGTGTGAGAGAGAGAGAGAGAGAGAGAGAGAGAGTGTGTGAGAGAGAGAGAGAGACTTATAACTTCATTTAGAGTGGGGATGCTGCAAAAAGTAAAGTTGTCACAGTAACTTGGAAAAGTATTTGCAATCCAATCTCAAAAGAAGGCCTTGGTATCTTTGGTTGCTTTAAATGAGGCTTCTAATTTAAATCTTAGCTAGGATTTCTTTAATTGTGATGAGCCTTTGGCTTCGCTTCTTAGGAACCGGTTTTGAGGAAGAATAAAGTTATCAACCATCATATTTTCTCTTCGATTTGGTTTAGTATCAAAGTTAAGATTCCGATTATCTATGACAATTTCTCTTTGATTCTCGGGAATGGTTAATCGATTATATTTTGGTTTGATCATTGGTGTGGGGAGCCGCTGCACCAAGAAATAGAGAGCCTCTCGGTCTCTGATAATTTGCTTGTTAGTTCTTTCATTATTGATAGGAGATGGAAATTTTTAAGCACTTATGGTTTATTCCGGATTCGATTCATATTGGATTTCGTAATTTCCATATCCCCTTCGATCTTTATCTAGATAACAAAATTTGGAATCACACCGTTTTAGAGGAGCTCTCTCTCAAAGAGGCCTATGAGTTTAAGCGATCTCTGGGAGTTCATAAGGATTGGTGGAGTTGGGTTTGGGCGAAGTTTATTCCTCCTTCTAAATCATTTTTGTATGGCGGGTGATCCTGAACAAACTCACTACTGATGACCAGCTCAAGTGAATAAAGTTTGCTTTTCTTTCCATCTACAGTTTGTTGTTAGAGCAAGATTTGGTTTTGCGCTCAATATTAAGTTTTGATGATAACAATACATAAATTTTATATGTAACAATTTTGTACTATAATAGTTTTTTGATTATGGATTGATATCTAAAAGATCATCAGAATCAGCGTTGTCACACCTAATAAGAACTATTCATTTATTTTTGAAGTAGCGTTAGCAGTTTTGAAGAATTTTGAATGTTCACCAGAAAAGGATTTTCAAAGTGTTTCTAAGATAAACTACTCTTCCATATCAGAAAACAAGATTTCAAGGCTCATATAAGCTTTTTCTTCCAGCTCAAAAATCAAGATGTGTCATTCAAATAAGTTGTTGCGTTCAAATCTAAAGACTACATTCTCACTCTAAATACTCAATTCTCTTGGGATGTCTATGTTCTTTGATCTCTTCTGTGCTCTTACTACTTAAGATAAGAAGTATATTCTTAAAGGAAAGATCAGAAACTTGCGCTAGAAGCTTAATAGTACAATAGTACACCATCTTCTCCACTACTGCAAGGACGTATTGTACAACCCAAATTTTCGTGTGCTATTTGTCTCCCACGTTCTTTTTAAGCCATTATGTCAGGTGGAAAGGAAAGCAACATTTTGTCCTTCTCAATGGTCTACCTTTTGGGGACTATATATAGAGACACTTGTAACACCATGTTTTTATCAAATATATTTTTATAATTAAAAATATGTGATGTGGTGTGTTGTGTGTGCTATGATGTGAATTATGGGGTAGAAACCTTAGAATAAGGTAGTTGCGACGTGAAATTAAGGATAGAAGTAGAAATATGTATATATTAATATTTTTGGGATTATTATTGTAATTATTATTTTAATAATAATAATAATAATGATACTGTTAGTAAATAAACTAGATTTAATTAAAATAATAAAAATAAGGAAGGGTGAGATGGGGTTATCATATTAGGGGTTTAAGGATTAATATTAAGAAACAAGATAGAAAACACATTTGTATCGATCGTGAAACCAGAGAAAAGGAGAACAAGGTAAAAGGGAGAACACGAAGGTTAGGGCAAAAAATTTCTTAGAGAACCAAGAACACTAAGGTAAGGGTGGGGTTCTAACATTATAAGGGGTTATATGATGATGGGTTATGGTAGAATTAGGTTGTATAATTTGTATGTTCATGTTTCTTGTGAATTTGGGGTTTTTATGTGTGTATTGGATTTTGAATTTTTGATGATAGTTATGTGTAAACCTTTTGAAAATTCGATGAAACTGTTGTTGATTTAGGAGTATGATGATTGGGTGAGGTCTATGTTTAATTTTGGTAAAATGGAAAATCGTTTTGGTGTTGAAATTATGAGTTTTGGGGTTTTAGAAGGGTAAAAATAGCAGTCTGCATCAGTGCAGAATTTTTGAAACAACTGCGGTGGTAATCGTTTACCACCTGGGAGTAACCGGTTACAACGTGAATACTTTGGATTATGGAGGAATTTTATGACATAGTAACCGGTTACCATAACTAGATAATCAGTTACCGAATGGACTTGGCAGAGAGGGGGATTTTGAAACATTATAGGAAATGGTTATTATAAGTGGGTAACTGGTTACCATATGCAAAGAAATAGAGGCGTTGTTTTGGTTACAGTAGTGTAATCGGTTATCATAAATGGGTAACCGGTTACCACTGAAACTGACAGTTTTAAAAAGCTTTGAAAAATCATATCTTTTGACTTGGGTATTCATTTGACGCGTCGTTCGAACCTACGAAAAGCTAAAAATATTTACTATTTAATAAAATCATTTTGGGAACCTTTTGAGAATATTTTTCTTAAAACGTGTATTTTCCCGGGGTTTCGTTATAAGCCGAAATTGTGAATATGATGATGAAATTGATGGAACTCTTGATGTATTAATGATGCAATGATGTGTAAATAAGTGATGTGTAAGACGTGGAGTGTGTTGGCATAATCTGTTGATGTGTGTCGTGTTGTTGCATGAGTTGTGATCACATGATAGTGTTGCATGCATTTCATAGTAATGTAGCTTTGTGGCAAAAGCGATGTGGCCTTTTATGGCAAAGCAATATGGCCTTTTATAGCAAAAGCGATGTGGCCTTTTATGGCAAAGCAATATGGCCTTTTATAGCAAAAGCGATGTGATATGGTACCACATGAATTGTCACACTGTTATCAATGAAATAAGATGTGATTGTATGATTGTGAGGTGCAGTTGTCGAAGCTATGACGTGTGTTGGTGTTGATACAATAAGTATGAATATTATAATTTATGCATGCCATAATTTATCTGCTCGTTATCATATTTCCATTTATGTTGTTATGATATCTCACACCTTTTATTTGAATGTTACATCTACGTGGATAACATGCATATGACAAGGATTATATTTGCTTGAGGTATGGAGTGACGCCTAGTATTATGTAGATTGAGTTGGGTCTTACTCTGATACGTAACATCGGGGATGAACATTTGTTTTGCTATTATGTTATGAGTTGTCTTTGAAATATTTTGAGAGTATTATGAACTCTCTTTTATTTTGTTGTTTTGTTGGTATTTTAAGATTGTGAAGATGATGATTACTATATGTTGATTTATTTCTGTTGCATTAATAAAGTGATGTTGAACGATGCGATGATTATGGTGTCGATTCATCCGAATGAATGTGTTATGTATCTTTTTTTTAAATGTTGAGAAAATAGTATGATGTTGATGATGTAGCATCCTATTTCATATTGATTTATAATTTTTAATTACTATGATCTTTAATTAGTTATGGATGGGGAAAATAGGGTGTTATAATTGGTATCAGAGCCTGGTCGATCCATTCGGCCAAGTGTTAGGAATGAATTTATGGTATTTTTATGGGTTATTTTAACCAAGTTTTGAGCTAAAACGTAAACAAAGTGTTCTAGTTTCATGTGTTTTTCAGTAAGAATTGAATTACATATGTATACTTCATGTTGTGAAGCAAATTGAATCACTTTGGGTACTATTGATGCAGGTTTGGAGCTGAAAATGATCTGTAAAAGGGTATGAAAAGGAAAGGAAGTTGGAAGAATCAAAAGGCAAGAAAAAATTAAGAGTTTTCAGCAAGGCACGCCGCGAAGGACGCTAGCGCGCCGCCCTAAACCTTCTTCCTTGGGTCGCACCGTGAGGTTTCAAGCCGCACCGCGGGCACAGCGTATCCAAGACCAAACTTTATAAATAAAAACCCTACTTCCTAATTAAAGGGGGATTCTTTTGGTGAACTAAATTAGGAGAGAAGTCTGAGTTTGAAGCACAGAGCAATCATTGGAGAACCATTCTACATCAATTGAAGAGATTTTGTTGATCATGATGAATTCCTCAATCTATCCTTGTGTGTTCTTCATGTCTATGGAGAGCTAATTCTCTTTTGTTGAGTTTAAGGTAGTAGTTAACCTATGATTATGCAATACCATTGATTAATTCTTGTGAACAATTGTTTGAATTCAATATCAATAAGAAACCTTGTTTTTATGTTAAATTATTGTTAAATCTTTGATCGAAAGAGAAGGTTTAACTTTTGCCCTAGGTTCTTTTATTGATTCATTCATAATTTGCAGAGATGGAATTATGAATGAGTTTTCATTACTATCGTGGTTTATTACTTTAATCGATATTGAAATTTTGAGAGATCGAATCTCATACCGGTAGAAGTTTCTCTAATTTGATATGCGGACATGAGATCTAATTTGAGGATAGATGAAAATGATGATTCAAATGATGGTTCACTTATGATTTAATTAATAAGTTGTATAGGAATAGGTTGATGAACCCTAAAACTCAACATATCTCTTTTATCATTAATCAAGTTTCAGCACTCTAGCTTTAATATTTGTTTAAATTTATTAGCATCTTTAAAATAACAAAACAGACTCAACTATATTTTTCTCACTCAAGATAATTTGTTATAGAACGACAGTGATATTAAACCAATCCGTGGATACGATATATAGAAAATATTTACCCACAAATACTTTCAACAAATTGACGCCGTTGTCGGGGATTGGTGTCAATATTGCACGCATTGCAATAGCTTTTATTTTGAGTTTTTTTATTAATCTGGCTATTTCACGTGTTTGTTAGATTTTGCAGAAACTAGTGTATGCGCAACAAGGTTTCCAGCGATCAACTTCTTTTTGATCCTGAAATCGAAAGGACCGCTAGGAGATTAAATAGAAAAACACGAAGGAGGGCAAACATATCAAGGGCAAGAGACAATGCAACTGCAACATCTTCCCAACCATTAGAAACAATTGACGAGTCGTCCGACGGACTTTTCTTTCATGAACTATTTGTTGAAGAAGAACAAGAAGTCGTCATACAACAAACTATTGTAAACATGGCTGCCACATTTCCATGCATAAATAGTCCTCGACTTAATCCACAGTTCGCTAGGACTGCCGCCAACGGACGGACATCTGAATTGAAGACCGGTATCCTGCAACTAATATTTGCTAGTCCTTTCACCGGATTGGACCACGAAGACCCATACACCTATCTTACTCGATTCTATGAGTTAGCAGGTACAACAGGTGTAGCTCAAGCTGATGAAGAAACACTGTTCAAGAGGTTATTCCCACACTCTTTACTATCTCAGGAAAAAGATTGGTACCTTGATCAACCTGAAGCAGTAATGAGTAATTGGAACACCCTAGAAGAAAAATTCTTGGAAAGGTTTTACTCTCAAAACCGATTCTTTGATGCAAAAACAACAATAGCAGTATTCTCTCAAGGGAGTAATGAATCATTGAATGAAGCATATGAGAGGTATAAGTCTATGCTCAAGAAGTGCAAGGGACACAGTTTTGCAGAAGATGATCAAATCCACATGTTTCGCAATGGTCTCACACCTACAAACAAGACACTTTTGGACGCCACAGCTTGTGGCTCACTTATGTCCAAAACACTTGTTGAAGCGACTCAAATAATTGAGCGAATGGCTCTAAATGGCCGTCAAGGCAATCATATTCGAAATGTCAGAGATAAGAAGCCCGGGCTGTTAGAGCTAAATAATAGTGATGCTCTGTTGGCCCAAAACAAATTGCTAATATCACAAGTGGAGATTGTGACACAACAAATGTCCAAACTGCCACAACAAATCAAAGAGCTGAATGGAGTCTCGAATTCCTATCAAGTTGCTAGGTGTGAGTTATGCAAGGGAGATCATCAAACCGGATTTTGCCCACCAGTCTTGGAAGAAGAAGTAAATTACATGAACAACAACCAAGGACAAAGACATAATCAATATCTAAATCACCCTCCGTATCAACAAGGTTATCCGCCAAGGAACAAAAACCAAGGTTATCAACAAAGGCCTAATAATTAAGGGTACCTATAGCAATCCTTTCAGCCTTACACTCAATCGCCACCATAACAGCAAGGAAGACCGTTTAAGTTAGAAGAAACTATGACACAATTCATGCAGATGTCAATGACAAACCAGAAGAACCAAGATGCAGCAATCAAAATGGAAACTTAAGTGGGGCAACTTGCTAAGCAGATTGCGGCTAATCAATCAAATGCAACATTTTCCACCAACACTCAAGAGAATCCAAAAGAACATTGCAAAGTAGTGGTGACAAGAATTGGCCAGAAAGGTGGTACTAATGAAGTTGAAAACAATGATACTGAGAAGGAAGGTGACAATCATGACGTTGAAGATGAGGAAAATGAAATTATTTTAGATGAGATGAATAAAGAAGTGGAAAGAAGAGATAAATCTAAAAGAAAGAAGGCATGTGACAAGATGGCAAACAATGTGATACCGAGTCAACATCTTCCATATCCGCATGCACCATCAAAGAAAGATAATTCTAGGCAATATGCAAGGTTTATGAAAATTTTTAAGCAATTACAAATTAATATTCCATTCTCCGAAGCAATTGCTCAAATGCCCAAAGTATGCGAAATTCATGAAGGATATCTTGATAAAGAAGAAGAGACCGAAAGAAGAAGAAGTTGGTATTCTTGATGAACAATGTAGTGCTACAGTATCCCGTCTCCCTCAAAAGGCGAGAGATCCCGGAAGAGTCACACTACCGGTCACCATTGGTAATCAGAATATTGGAATGGATTGATTGATCTAGGTTCAAGCATCAATCTAATTCCTCTATCAATAGTAAAGCGGTTGGGAAATATTGAGATGAAGTCAACAAGAATGACTTTACAATTAGCAGATAAATCCACCACTCTTCCACATGGCGTTGCACATGACATGTTTGTTAAGGTAGACAAATTTTTGTTTCTGGTAGACTTTGTTGTGATTAATATGGAAGAAGATAAAGAATCACCTATTATTCATGGAAGACCATTCATGAAAACATCCCGGATGATGATAGATATTGATGATGTTATAATGAAGCTAAGAGTCCAAGATGAAGAAGCGTGCTTTAATCTTTTCGACGCCATGAAACAACCTAAGGTATCAAACTGGTATCTCAACCGCAAAGAAGATTAAATCCATCTATGACATAAGTAGTAAGAAAAGAGGTGTCAAACTTCTGGAAGCAAGAATGATTTACCCAATCTCAGATAGTTCATGGGTGAGTCCAGTTCAAGTTGTTCCTAAGAAGGGAGGTAAGTGAAGGATAGAAAAACACATAGAAAGGGGGGGGGGTTGAATAAGTGAACTTTAAAAACTCTTAAGATAAAAAATTGCACAATGATTTTTATCCTGGTTCTTTGTTAACGAAACTACTCCAGTCCACCCCCTTAGAGTCATTTACCTCACCTGAGGATTTAATCCACTAATAAATCTTGATTACAATGGTTTTCCACTTAGATACCCTCTAAGTCTTCTAGAGTATTCTGATCACAACCTCTAGGAACACAATGCTTAGATACCCTCTAAGAATTTCTAGAGAATCCGATCACAACTTGATCTCCTCTAGTTCTTTACAAATGAATGTAAACAAATTCTTACAAGAGTTATACAATGCTTCTTATAAAGCTATAATCACAACTGTGATATTTCTCTTAAAGTTTAAGCTTAATCTCACTAATATATTACAACAGTAATGAAATGAGGTTGAAGATGAAGTTTGAGAGCTTTTGAATTTAACAGCGTTTCTGTATATTTTCGCAAAGTGTTCTTCGTGAATTCGTAACCTTGCTTCTGATCCAAACATCACTATATATAGGCGTTTGAGAATATGACCGTTGGGAGCATTTAATGCGTTGCGTGATCCGTACAACATTGCATTTAATGTTTCACTCTTTTGTCAACTACCTCGAGCCTTGCTTTTCCTGCTTTTACTGACTTTGCCTTTAATAGCTTCTAACGTTCCCTTTGTCAGTCAGCGTAGCCTGCCATCTTGTACTTGCTTCTGATCTGATCTTTGTAGATACAACGTTTGAATTAATCAGAGTCAAACAGCTTGGTGCAGAGCATCTTCTTGTCTTCTGACCTTGAAGAGCTTATAGCGTGATACCATAAGAACTTCAGTGCTTCTGCTTCTGAACTCAAGTTCTTCTGATGCTTCAGTAGACCATGTTCTGATTCTGCTTGACCATCTTCTGATGTCTTGCGAGAGCATGTTCTGAATGTTGCATACTGAACCTTCTGAGTCAGTGTTTCTTGCGCTAATTTGCGCATACTCTATATATATTTTCTGAAATGGAAAATGTATAGGATTAGAGTATCACATTGTCTTATACAAAATTCATTTACATTGTTATCGTCAAAACTAAGAATATTGATAAGAATAAATCTTGTTCTAACAATCTCCCCCTTTTTGATGATGACAAAAACATATATAATTGATATGAATTTGCAATCAGAATATTAGATGACTAAAGACAATTACATAGTTATAGCATAAGCATATAAACATAGTGTGAGTATGTCACCCCCTGAGATTAACAATCTACCCCTTAAATAAATACTAGAAGAATTTTAAATAAAAGACTTCCCTGAGTATTTTCCATTTCAGTCGAGACTTTCACATTTGCTTAAATCTTTAGAACATTTAGAGCTTCTGCTTCTTGCTTCCATAGGACAGCTTCAAAGCTTTGAATTTCTTCTTGAATCATTGCATTCTAGATTGTATCAGAACATTGTTGAATGTACCAGAGCATCATTAGAGCATCTCTAAATCCTGAAATGTTTCAAAACCAGCTAAACGACAAAATTCAGAGCATGAATGAGTCAGAAACATTCTTTTAAGAAGGAACATATATCAGAGCAAAAACTCTGGTAAATTCTTAAACATAATGTGTATCAGAACATATGAGGGATAAGAATGTGTTAGAGCATATTCTTCCACGAGAATATCAGAACATTCTTCCTTCTTGCTTCTGATCTTTGAAGCTTCACAGCACTAAGCTTGCTTCAATATTCCAAGAACATGCTTCTTTTTTAATAGCATATTCTTCATGTGTTTGCTTCTCAAGCCAGTCACATGTTCTTCATGTATTTGCTTCTTATGCCAATAAGATCTTCTTATGCCAATCCTGCAAAGATATTCTCAAAGACATAGAACTTGCAAATATCGTTAGAAATGTTGAGACTTGATCCCAGCAATCTGATAATATAAATCAAATCAATTATCACGTTTTCTCCCCCTTTTTGTCATAACATCAAAAAGCATATAAAAGATTTAGATGAAAAAACAAACAATATGGAGAGAAGATAATGTTTCATTGATTGATCAAAAGCATATCAAAAGATACAGAAAATGCAAGAAAAACAGATGCAAGAACAAAAGAAACAACTAAGACCAAGGAACTACGACTAGCCTAACTTAGAAACTATTCTGGCCAGAAGGTCTTGAATCTTAGAGGTGCTTTCAGACTGCTTCTTCATGAAGGTTCTGAATTCCTCATGTGTTTCCTCATGCTTATCCAATTGAGAAGCTAGAACTTCTTGATTCTGTTGAAGAACCTTGATAGCGTTCACCATAACTGAAGGTTTAGAAGAGGAAGCTTCACAGCTATCATTCAGAGGGATAGCATTTCCAGCAGCAACATCCAAAATGAGAACATCTTCTTGATTTTCCTAAACATGACTTTTCTCAGAAGGATGATTCTCAGCATCTTCATTCTCAACATAAGCTTCTGTTATAGAAGCATCTTCAACATATTCTGGATCAGGGATCTCAGAATCTTCATTCTCCAGAGCCTTAAGAATCTCAGCCAGATTCTTTGGAGGAATGAGAGCAGCAACTTCTGAAGTGTAGACAACCTCAGGAATGACAATGTCTGGTGCTTCCTCAGAGGGATTCTCCCTTAGCCAGTTGAATAGCCATTGAAAATCTCTAGTCAGAACAGGATATTTTGGCTTCCATACGACCATAGTCAGGCATGGTTCATCTTCCAGCTTATCAACAAACTTCTTCTCTTCAAGAAATCTCAAGTTTCTGATTGGATGGTGATATTTGCCATCATCGAACTCCAAGAAACAACCAGGAGAACCAGATGCTTCAGCCACGCATCCCTTCTGGAGGTTCATAGCATCAAACTGAAAATCCCTTCTAAAGCGATTCTATAAGCCCTTAATAGCAACATGATCCAGTTTGGAGTCATGAGCAGCTCTCAAAATTTCCATCCTCTTTCTGTACTCTATATTGAACAAATCAAGTTCAATAGCAATGGTGGATTCAGGAGGGTTAAAAGTGAAGCGATAGTCAGGGTAAAGAAGAGAATAAGAGTTGGATTTTCTAGTTGGGAAAGAAGGGTTTAATGAAGGTGGATATTATGTGGTGAGGGTAGATGAAGATGGAATATCAGAAGGTGTTAGGGGAAAAACATTTAGTGATTGGGGATTGAAGATAAGGGTAGAATGAGGTGGTTGGGAACTGTTTGGGATAGTAAAAGGGTTATGGGGTTCAGAAGGAGGAGGCTTTCTTTGAGAGGAAGAAGTAGCATTCAAAGCATGGAAAGATTCCCTGATGCGCTTCTCTTGAAATTCTTTGGAATTTACTTTGAGAGGATCATAGGTGATCTTATGCTTCTTAGCTTGCTTAACTTCTTCTTCTGAAGCTTTTCTTTTCAATCTCTTTTCTTTCTTCTTCTGTTCCTTCTTCTTCTGTTCCTTCTTCTGCAACTCAGCCAGAGATGGAAGAACTCTTCCTCGAATCCATGTAAGATCAATAGAAGATTAAGCTTTGACAGAAGACTTCAAATAACGCTTAACAAACTTGTCAAGCTCTTCTTTGAACAAAATAGCAAAACCTTCAACAGGGACTCTTTTGGTCAGAATATCTGGAAATATTTTTGGAACAGAAGTTACCTTCTCAATCAGAAGCATCCTTTCTAAATCAACTACATTCAGAGTGTGTCCTTGAATGACACAAAAGAACTTGGGCGTACCAACAACTTTCAGAAGTTCCAACATGTCACTTTCTATCCGAACGTCTGAAATCATTCTAGCAAAAGGAATAGTGTCCTTCTTGAAATCTGGATACTTGTTGCGTTCTTCATCTCGTGATTCTTCAATATTTGTTTTCAAATGTTGAAATAGAATGCTTGAGATATTAACTTCAGTCCCTTTTCCAATGCAGAAAAGAGCAAACTTCTGATCCTGATTTATATACGTAGAGGTAAAGGATCGGTTTCTATGATACAGAGATCCTAGAATAATCTCAGCCCAAACTTTGTAGAACGACTTCAACGAACCAGTTTGATGAGATGCAACACCAGAAGCAGTAGATATTTCTTTATCAACTGTTTCCCAATCAACTCTACCAGGAATAACACCTGTGATTCCTTCTGTATCCTCTAGATTGTACAGCTTTCTGATCAACTTCTTAGTTACTACAACCTCATGCCCTAACACGAAAGAGATGATAGTTGTTGGAGTAACCGTTGCATGAACCTAGAAATCCTTTACTAAATCAGGATATACTGGTTCAACCAGTCTTTCAAGGTAGTTTGACTAACCTTGTTCCATCGTTTCAGCATTTGTATTGAAACCATGTTCCCTTAGATTTTCAAAATCTACCAGTGATCCACAAAGAACTTCTAGTTCAGTTGAAGGAATAAAACATGTCTTCAAAGGAGCGTAACCGTATTTGCGTTGAACAAGATGAGCAGATGACATTTTTCTTCTTTGAGAACTTGAGGAAGAAAGCATGAAGATTCTCTGAGATTCGGTTTAGAACTAGGGTTTATGCAAACAATGAGAGAGAGAGAGAGCTGAATGAAGAGAGAGAATGTAAAGAGATGAGTATATAAAAGGACAGATTTTAATTGAAATGCAATACGTGTTTGAATGAATATGATTATAGAAAACATGGAATCAATTTAATTTAACGAGAGATGACGTTAGGAGAGATAATGTGAAATTTGAAATGATTTGCACAGTTACCTAGGGCGGTGTCTCCTCAACTGCACGCATGCTTGTCCAAGTAGAGTGAACACGTGTTCATCTTCTGGAACAACTGGTGACAGTTGTTTTACTTTAAAAGAGATTCTGAATCAACTTAGACAACGAAACGTTAGTAATAACAGAATCAGGACTTCTAAATGATCACAATCAAAACTTCTTATAAGAAGATAATCCAAACACATTTCAGAACTTATCCATACGTCAGAACTTCTCATCTTCTCATTTTGGGCATAAATTCATACTGATATTCTTCAGAATGAACTTAAACCTATCTTCAGCAAGGGGTTTTGTAAAGATATCATCCCATTGATGATCTGTAACTATGAAGTTTAAAGAGAGAACACCCTTATGAACATAGTCCCTAATGAAATGATGTTTAATCTCAATATGTTTAGCTTTGGAATGTAAGATTGGATTCTTAGATAAACATATAGTAGAAGTATTATCACAGAATATAGGAATGTTACTTTCGTATATTTGATAACCTTCTAACTGACTCTTCATCCAGAGCATCTGTGTGCTACAACCAGCAGCAGCATATTCTGCTTTTGTTGTTGAGAGGGCAATGGTAGCTTGCTTCTTGCTGTACCAGGAGATCAGGTGACTTCCAAGAAATTGACAACTTCCAGAAGTACTTTTCCTTTCAACTCTATATCCAGCGTAATCAGCATCACGATAACCTACTAAGTTTTATTCTTCAGATCTTCTGTAGACTAAACCAACATTAGTAGTACCTTTTAGATACCTCAGAATTCTCTTAACAGATGTTAAGCGAGATTCTCTAGGATCTGATTAGAATCTTGCACACAAACAAACACTGAATAGAATGTCAGGTCTAGAAGTAGTAAGATATAGAAGATATCCAATCATACCTCTGTAGAGCTTCTGATCTACCTTCTTACTTACCTCATCCTTACATAGGATACACGTAGGATGCATAGGAGTTTTGGCTTCTTTACTTTCAGAAAGTTTGAACTTCTTCAGAAGTTCCTTCACATACTTCATTTGATGAACATATGTTCCATCAGAAGTTTGATTGATTTGAATCCTAAGAAAATACTTGAGTTCTCCCATCATGCTCATCTCGAACTCAGCCTACATAGACTTAGAAAAATCCTTTCCAAGTGTAGCATTAGAGGTTCCAAAGATAATATCATCAACATAAATTTGACGAATTAAAATATCTTTCTTAAATGTTTTACAAAAGAGAGTCGTATCCACTTGTCCTCTAGTGAAACCATTGTTCATAAGGAAAGAACTTAATCTTTCATACCAAGCTCTAGGAGCTTGCTTCAATCCAGACAATGATTTCTTTAGTTTGAAAACATGTTCTGGAGACTTAGAGTCTTCAAAACTGGAAGGTTGGTGGACATAGACTTCCTCATCTATATAACCATTTAAGGAGGCACTCTTAACATCCATCTGATACAGAGTGATGTTATGCTTAGTGGCAAAAGAAATTAGAAGACGAAAATATATTCTAACCTGGCCACTGGTGCAAAGGTTTCTGTATAGTCAATCCCTTCTTGATGACTATAGCCCTGAGAAACCAGTCTGGCTTTGTTTCTTACAACTTCACCTTTTTCGCTTAACTTGTTTCTGAAGACCCACTTGGTTCCAATGATGTTGAATCCTTTTGGTCTGGGAACCAGATCCCATACATCATTCCTTGTAAACTAACTTTGTTCTTCTTGAATGGCAATTATTTAGTCCGGATCTTCTAGAGCTTGATCAACAGAAGTTGGCTCGATCAAAGAAACAAGACCTAGTTGACCTTCTAAATTGTTCTTAAGGAATGATCTGGTTCTGATAAGATCTTTTTTCTTTCCAAGAATGACATCTTCTGAGTGAGCAGAAGTGAGTCTTGAAGATCTTCTGATAGTTGGCTCTTCAGAAATTCTGAGATTCTCTAAAGACGCAACAACTTTATCTTCTGATCCTTTGCTTCTGAGATCTTCAGCTTCTGATACTTTGCTTCTTGGTTCTTCAGCTTCTGAGATTGAGATATCTATATCTGCAAAATTCTCAAACTGCTTTGGCTTTTTAAGACCAAGCTTATCATCAAATCTGATATTGATTGATTCTTCTATAACCAATGTTTTAGTATTGTATACTCTGTAGCCTTTAGAGCGTTCAGAATATTCAAGAAGGAAACACTTCTGTGCCTTAGAATCAAACTTACCAAGATGATCTTTAGTATTCAGAATGAAACAAACACATCCAAAAGGATGAAAATATGAAATGTTGGGCTTTCTGTTCTTCCATAATTCATAAGGAGTCTTATTTAGAATAGGTCTTGTAGAGATTCTATTCTGAATATAAATGCAGTATTTATTGCTTCTGCCCAAAAATGCTTAGCCATATTGGTTTCATTGATCATGGTTCTGGCCATTTCTTGTAGAGTCATATTCTTTCGCTCTACAACTCCATTTTGCTGTGGAGTTCTAGGGCAAGAGAAATCATGGGCAATACCATTTTCTTTTAAGAACTCCTCAAAGAATCTGTTCTCAAATTCGCCACCATGATCCCTTCTGACCTTTATGATTTTTCACTCCTTCTCAGATTGAATCTGAGTGCAGAATTCAAAGAACACTGAATGAGACTCATCCTTGTGTTTCAAGAAATTTACCCATGTCCAGCGGCTATAATCATCTACGATGACCTATCCATATTTCTTTCCTCTGATAGATGCTGTTTTGACTGGGCCAAACAGATCAATGTGCAGAAGTTCTAGCGGCCTAGAGGAAGAGACAACATTCTTAGATTTGAATGCAGGTTTGGAGAACTTTCCCTTCTGACATGCTTCGCAAAGAGCATATGATTTGTATTTCAGATTTGGGAGTCCTCTGACCAGATTTAGTTTGTTAATCTGAGAAATATTTCTCAAACTAGCATGGCCTAATCTTGTGTGCCAGACCCATTGCTTTTCACTAACAGACATAAGGCAAGTCACCTTCTGCTTCTCAAGATCAGAAATACTAATCTTATAAATGTTGTTCTTTCTCTTGCCTGTAAATAGGATTGATCCATCCTTCTGACTTACAGGCTTGCAAGACTTTTGATTGAATATTATGTTATAACCATTGTCACTTAATTGATTTATGGACAATAAGTTACGAGCTAATCCTTCTACAAGAAGTACATTAGATATGGAAGGAGAGTTACCAGTACTTATGGTTCCAGAGCCCATAATCTTGCCCTTCTGATCTCCTCCAAACTATACTTCTTCGGCGGACTTAAGCACCAGGTCTTGGAACATAGACCTTCTTCCCGTCATGTGCTGCGAGCATCTAGAGTCTAGGTACCATGACATGCTTTGCTTTGTCTTCTTTGCTTCCAAGGATATCGACACCATAAATTATCTTCTCCTTAGGTACCCACACCTTCTTGGGTCCTTTCTTGTTAGTTCTCCTCAAGTTCTGATTGAACTTGGGTTTAGCATGATAAACAACAGGAGGAACAACATGATAATTCTTAGGTTGAGCTGCATGATATTTTCTAGGTTGTGTCACATGCTTCTTAGTGTGTGCCATGTGAAAGATTTTGGCATGTGATGTGAGCCTAATATCATGAGAGTGGCCATACTTGAACTGCTCATATAATGGCTTGTATGTGATTTTCATATCATCTACGGGTTCAAGTTTGTATGGGGTTTCACCCTCATAGCCAATGCCAACTCTTTTGTTTCCAGAGACAACATATATCATAGAAGCAAGATGACTTCTGCCAATACTTCTAGATAAGAACTTTCTAAAGCTCAAGTCATATTCTTTCAGAATATGGTTCAGGCTAGGAATGGAATTTTCTGAGTTAGAAGGAGATCCAATATCTTTGGATAATTTTAAGACTTTTTCCTTCAGTTTAGAATTTTCCACTTCCAGCTTCTTAGTTTCAGAATCAAATAGCTTTTTTAGCTTTTTGTATTTGATACTAAGATGAGCCTTGAGTTCCAGAAATTCAGTTAAACTGGAAACTAACTCTTGTCTAGACAGTACAAAAAATACCTCTTCAGAATCCGATTCTGATGTAGATTCTGATCCATCATCAACTGTGGCCATCAGTGCAATGTTTGCCTGCTCGCCTTCAGAGTCTGATTCTGATTCTGATGAATCTGAATCATCCCACGTCTCCATAAGACCTTTCTTCTTATGAAACTTCTTCTTGGGATTCTCCTTCTGAATTTTTGGACACTCATTCTTGTAGTGACCAGGCTCATTGCATTCATAGCATGTGACCTTCTTCTTGTCAGATCTTCTGCTTCTAGAAGATTCTCCTCGTTCAAGCTTCTTAGAGCTTCTGAAGTTCTTGAACTTCCTGTGTTTGCTCTTCCAGAGTTGGTTTACCCTTCTGGAGATCATGGACAGTTCATCTTCTTCTTCTGATTCTGATTCTTTAGAATCTTCTTCTTCAGCCTGAAAAGCTTTAGTGCATTTTTTTATAATTAGATTTTAATGCAATAGACTTACCTTTCTTCTGAGGTTTATTTGCATCTAGCTCTATTTCATGGCTTCTTAAAGTGCTGATCAGCTCTTCCAAAGAGACTTCATTCAGATCCTTTGCTATCTTGAATGCAGTCACCATTGGGCCCCATCTTCTGGGAAAGCTTCTGATGATCTTCTTGACAAGATCAGCCTTGGTGTATCCCTTGTCAAGAACTCTTAATCCAGCAGTTAACGTTTGAAATCTTGAGAACATTTTCTCAATGTTTTCATCATCCTCCATCTTGAAGGCTTCATATTTCTGGATCGAGGCAAAAGCTTTAGTCTCCTTGACTTGGGCATTTACTTCATGAGTCATTTTCAATAATTCATATATGTCATAGGTGGTTTCCCTGTTATATATCTTCTCATATTCAGCATGAGAGATAACATTCAACAAAACAATCCTACACTTGTGATGATTTTTAAATTGCTTCTTTTGATCATCACTCATCTCTTGTCTTGGGAGCTTTAGTCCACTACCTTTAACTGGATGTTTGTAACCATCCACCAGAAGATCCCATAAGTCACCATCTAAACCAAGAAAGTAACTTTCCAGTTTATCTTTCCAATATTCAAAGTTTTCACCATCGAATACTGGTGGTCTAGTGTAGCCATTGTTACCATTTCCATTGTATTGCTCAGCAGAGCCAGATGTAGATGTAGGTGTTGGAGTCTCACCAGCCATCTTGACTTTAACGTTTTTGTCTTCCTGAATCTTTTCTAAACACGGTTAAGTGCTTGCACCTTAGAACCGGCGCTCTGATGCCAACTGAAGGATAGAAAAACACTTAGAAAGGGGGGGGGGGCTTGAATAAGTGTACTTTAAAAAATCTTAAGATAAAAAAATTGCACAATGATGATATTCAAACGTTGTATACATAAACATCAGATCAGAAGCAAGTACAAGATGGCAGGCTACGCTGACTGACAAACGGAATGTTAGAAGCTATTAAAGGCAACGTCAGTAGACACAGCGAAAGCAAGGCTCGAGGTAGTTGACAAAAGAGTGAAACATTAAATGCAATGCTGTACGGATTACGCAAAGCAGTAAATGCTCCCAACGGTCATCTTCTCAAACGCCTATATATTGAAGTTCTAATGAGAAGCTGAATATAACACTTGTGCAAATATACAGAAACGCTGTCAAATTCAAAAAGCTCTCAAACTTCATCTTCAAACTCACTACATTGCTGTTGTAATATTTTAGTGAGATTAAGCTTAAACTTAAGAGAAAATCACAGTTGTGATAATAACTTATCTAAGAAGCATTGTAACTCTTAAAAGAATTTGTTTACATTAATTTGTAAGAACTAGAGTGATCAGGTTGTTGATCAGAATACTCTAGAAAGTCTTAGAGGGTATCTAAGCAGTTTGTTCCTAGAGTGATCAGGTTGTGATCAGTATACTCTAGAAGACTTAGAAGTTGTCTAAGTGGAAAACTATTGTAATCTTGTGTGATTAGTGGATTAAATCCTCAGATTAGGTAAATCACTCCAAGGGGGTGGACTGGAGTAGTTTAGTTAACAACGAACCAGGATAAAAATCATTGTGCAAATAGTTTTTACCTTACAAGTTTTAAAGCTACACTTATTCAAACCCCCCTCCTTTCTAAGTTTTTTCTATCCTTCAATTGGCATCAGAGTGCCGGTTTTAAGGTGCAAGCACTTAACCGTGTTTAGAAAAGATTCTGGAAGAGAAAAACGCTTCAGTACAAGATGGCTGGTGAAGATCCAACAAATACATCTACATCTGGCTCAGTTGAGCAACACAATGGAAATGGTAACAATGGTTATACTAGACCGCCAGTATTTGATGGTGAAAACTTTGAATACTGGAAAGATAAACTTGAAAGTTACTTCCTTGGTCTAGATGGTGACTTATGGGATCTTCTGATGGATGGTTACAAACATCCAGTGAAAGCTACTGGCGTAAGGCTTACAAGACAAGAAATGAATGATGATCAAAAGAAGCTATTCAAAAATCATCATAAATGTAGGACTATTTTGCTGAATGCTATCTCTCATGCTGAGTATGAGAAGATATCTAACAGGGAAACTTCCTATGATATATATGAGTCATTGAAAATGACCCATGAAGGAAATGCTCAAGTCAATGAGACTAAAGCTCTTTCCCTAATCCATAAATATGAAGCCTTCAAGATGGAGGACGATGAAAATATTGAGAAGATGTTCTCAAGATTTCAAACGCTAACTGTTGGATTAAGAATTTTGGACAAAGGCTACACTAAGGCTGATCACGTAAAGAAGATCATCAGAAGCTTGCCCAGAAGATGGGGTCCAATGGTGTCTGCATTCAAAATTGCAAAGAATCTGAATGAAGTTTCTTTGGAAGAGCTAATCATTGCCTTGAGAAGCCATGAGATAGAGCTGGATGCAAATGAGCCTCAGAAGAAAGGTAAGTTTATTGCATTAAAATCTAATTATAAAAAATGCACCAACGCTTTTCAGGATGAAGAAGAAGATTCTGAAGAATTAGAATCAGAAGAAGATGAATTCTCCATGATCTCCAGAAGGGTTAACCAACTCTGGAAGAGCAAGCAAAGGAAGTTCAAGAACTTCAGAAGTTCAAAGAAGCCTGAAAGAGGAGAATCTTCTGGTGGCAGAAGATCTGACAAGAAGAAGGTCGTCTGCTATGAGTGCAATGAGCCTGGACACTTCAAGAATGAATGTCCAAAACTTCAGAAGGAGAATCCCAAGAAGAAGTTTCATAAGAAGAAGGGTCTTATGGCAACATGGGATGATTCAGAATCAGAATCAGAATCAGACTCTGAAGGCAAGCAAGCAAACTTTGCACTGATGGCCACAGTGGATGATGGATCAGAATCTACATCAGAATCAGATTCTGAAGAGGTATTTTCTGAACTATCTAGAGAAGAGTTAGTTTCCAGCTTAACTGAACTTCTGGAACTCAAGGCTCATCTTAGTATTAAATACAAAAAGCTGAAAAAGCTATTTGAATCTGAAACTAAGAAGCTGGAAGTGGAAAATTCTGAACTGAAGGAAAAAGTTTTAAAATTATCCAAAGACATTGGATCTCCTTCTGAATCAGAAAAATCTATTCCTAGCCTTAATCATATTCTAAAAGAATATGATTCGAGCTTCAGAAAGTTTTTATCTAGAAGTATTGGCGGAAGTGATCTTGCTTCTATGATATATGGAGTCTCTGGAAACAAAAGGATTGGAGTTGGCTACGAGGGTGATACCTCACAAAAATTTGAACCTATTGATGATATGAAAATCACATACAAACCATTGTATGAGCAGTTCAAATATGGCCACTCACATGATATTAGGCTCACCTCACATGCACAAAGCTTTCATACTAAGAAGCATGTGACACAACCTAAAAGATATCATGCTGCCAAACCTAAAGAATATCATGTTGTTCCTCCTGTTAATTATTATGCAAAACCCAAGTTCAATTAGAACTTGAGGAAAACTAACAAGAAAGGACCCAAGAAATTGTGGGTACCTAAGGAGAGGATAATTTCTGTTGTAGATATCCTTGGCAGCAAAGAAGACAAAGCACAAAATGTCTTGGTACCTGGACTCTGGGTGCTCGCGACATATGACGGGAAGAAGGTCTATGTTCCAAGACCTGGTGCTTAAGTCTGGTGGAGAAGTCATATTTGGAGGAGATCAGAAGGGCAAGATTATTGGCTCTGGAACCATAAGTATGTGTAACTCTCCTTCCATAACTAATGTACTTCTTGTAGAAGCATTAACGTATAACTTATTATCCATAAGTCAATTAAGTGACAATGGTTATGATATAATCTTTAATCAAAAGTCTTGCAAGGCTGTAAGTCAGAAGGATGACTCAATCCTATTTACAGGCAAGAGAAAGAACAACATTTATAAGATTGATCTTTCTGATCTTGAGAAGCAGAAGGTGACTTGTCTTATGTCTGTTTCTGAAGAGCAGTGGGTCTGGAACAGAAGATTAGGACATGCTAGTTTGAGAAAGATTTCTCAGATTAACAAACTAAATCTGGTCAGAGGACTCCCAAATCTGAAATTCAAATCAGATGCTCTTTGTGAAGCATGTCAGAAGGGAAAGTTATCCAAACCTGCATTCAAATCTAAGAATGTTGTCTCTTACCTCACCTGAGGATTTAATTCACTAATCAATCTTGATTACAGTGGTTTTCCACTTTGATACCCTCTAAGTCTTCTAGAGTATTCTGATCACAACCTGATCACTCTAGGAACACAATGCTTAGATACTTTCTAAGACTTTCTAGAGAATCCGATCACAACTTGATCTCCTCTAGATCTTTACAAATGAATGTAAACAAATTCTTACAGGAGTTATACAATGCTTCTTAAAAAGCTATAATCACAACTGTGATATTTCTCTTAGGCTATGTTTGGGAGTTTGGAGGGGAGGGGAGGGGAGGGCTTCCAAAAATAAAATTTTAAAAAAATATAGGAAAATATTTGACATTTTTTAAAAAAATGATTTTGTTTAGAATGATAAAAGAGTCATTATCATTAATAAATTTTTAATTTTCATAATACTATAACAACCTAAAACATATTTGGAAAATTTATGTAAGCCCTTCAAAACCCTCCTACAATACAATTTTTGAGTTCCCCCATTTTATGGGGTTTTTGGTGTTATGAATAAACTCAAACCCTCCAAAACCCTCCTACCCAAAATCTATTTACCCTTTTCACCCAATTCTTCCTATTTTTTAAAGCCCTCCCCTCCCTTCCCCTCCAAACTCCCAAACATAGCCTTAAAGTTTAAGCTTAATCTCACTAAGATATTACAACAGTAATGAAGTGAGGTTGAAGATGAAGTTTGAGTGCTTTTGAATTTGACAGCGTTTCTGTATATTTTCGCAAAGTGTACTTCGTGAATTCGTAACCTTGCTTCTGATCCAAACTTCACTATATATAGGCGTTTGAGAAGATGATCGTTGGGAGCATTTAATGTGTTGCGTGATCCGTACAACATTGCATTTAATGTTTCACTCTTTTGTCAACTACCTCGAGCCTTGCTTTTCCTGCTTTTACTGACTTTGCCTTTAATAGCTTCTAACGTTCCTTATGTCAGTCAGCTTAGCCTGCCATCTTGTACTTGCTTCTGATCTAATCTTTGTAGATACAACGTTTGAATTAATCAGAGTCAGGCAGCTTGGTGCAGAGCATCTTCTTGTCTTCTGACCTTGAAGAACTTCTAGGGTGATACCATAAGAACTTCAGTGCTTCTGATTCTGAACTCAAGTTCTTCTGATGCTTCAGTAGACCATGTTCTGATTCTGCTTGACCATCTTCTGATGTCTTACGAGAGCATGTTCTGAATGTTGCATACTGAACCTTCTGAGTCAGTGCTTCTTGCACTGATTTATGCATACTCTATATATATTTCCTGAAATGGAAAATGCATAGGATTAGATTACCACATTGTCTTATACAAAATTCATATACATTGTTATCATCAAAACTAAGAATATTGATCAGAACAAATCTTGTTCTAACAGTATGACGATCATCAGTAATGAGAAGAATGAACTCATCCAAACAAGAACCGTCACTAGGTGGAGAATGTGTATCGATTATCGTAGACTTAATAAAGCTACGAGAAAATATCATTTTCCTCTACCATTCATGGATCAAGTGCTCGAGAGGTTATTTGGACAAAATTATTATTGCTTCTTTGATGGATACTCCAGATAGAATCAGATTGTGGCCAACCCATAAGACCATGAGAAGACAGCATTCACATGTCCGTTTGGAATTTTCGCATATAGGGGAATCCCATTTGGATTATGTAATGCTCGAGCCACCTTTAAACGGTGTATGCAAAAGATCTTCTCCAACCTCATTGAAAAGAGTATTGAAGTATTCATGGATGATTTTTCGGTATTCGGAAAATCATTCAACATTTGTTTGGATAATCTGGATGTGGCACTTGGAAGGTGTATTGAGACCAACCTAATTTTAAATTGGGAGAAATGACATTTCATGGTAACTGAAGGCATTGTTCTAGGACACAAGGTTTCTTCAAGAGGACAAAGCCAAGGTGCAGGTAATCTCAACACTTCCACCTCCTATAAACATCAAAGGAGTAAGAAGCTTTTTGGGTCATGCGGGATTCTATCGAAGGTTCGTAAAGGATTTTTCGAAGATTGCCAAACCATTGAGTAACTTACTCAACAAAGGTACGTGTTTCACTTTCGATGAGTCATGTGTCAAAGCTTTTAATGAATTAAAAGAAAGGTTAATTACTGCAACTGTGATCGTAGCACCCGATTGGAAAAACCATTTTGAACTTATGTGTGATGCTAGCGATTATGCCATAGGTGAGGTACTAAGCCAAAGAAAGGAAAAATTATTTCATGTCATACACTATGCAAGCAAAGTTTTAAATGACGCTCAAGTCAATTATGCTACCACACAAATCGAGCTGCTAGCTATAGTGTATGCCCTTGAAAATTTTAGATTCTATCTCATTGGGACAAAAGTGGTGATTTACACAGACCATGCGACTATTAAATATCTGCTTACTAAACCGGATTCGAAACAAAGACTCATTCGATGGGTTCTTCTTTTACAAGAATTTGACTTAGAAATCCGAGATAAAAGATGGTTCGGAAAATGTGGTAGCAGATCATTTATCCCGCTTGGTAAATGTAAATGTCACCAACCAAGAAGCAGAAATAAATGATGAATTCCCGGATGAACAAATTTTTCAAATTCAAATAAGACCTTGATTCGCCGATCTTGCTAATCATAAAGCAATCGGTATGGTACCAGAGGACTTTGACTGGAACAAAAAGAAAAAGTTGTTATCCGATGCGAAGTACTATGTGTGGGATGACCCATATTTGTTCAAGACAGGTAAGGATGGCATACTAGGAAGGTGTGTTACTGAAGAAGAAGCCTAATAAATCATGTGGCACTGTCACAATTCTCCAAGTGGTGGCATTTCAACGGTTGGAGAACGGCAACAAAAGTTCTCCAATCCGGATTTTATTGGCCAAATATTTTCAAAGACGCTCACCACCATGCTAAGAATTGTGACAAATTTCAATGAGTTGGGGGAATAAGTAAACAAGATGAGATGCCACTTCAAACAATGATTGAAGTTGAAGTCTTTGATTGTTGGGGCATGGATTTCATGGGACCATTTACTCCCTCTTTTGCTAATGAATATATTCTAGTTGCAGTGGATTATGTCTCCAAGTGGGTAGAAGCCATCGCCACACCAAAAGCGGATGCCAAAACGGTGCTAAATTTTTTAAACCGAAACATATTCACACGTTTTGGCATGCCTAGAGTGATAATAAGCGATGGCGGATCTCACTTTGTTAACGAGCAGGTAGCTAAAGTGCTTGATAAGTATCATATCAACCACAAGATCCCATCACCATATCACCCCCAAAGGCCCAAACAACGGGCAAGCAGAGATCTCAAATAGAGAAATCAAAAATATTCTGGAGAAAACTGTGTCAGAATCTCGTAAAGACTGGTCGGTAAGGATAGATGATGCCTTGTGGGCATATAGGACAACATACAAAGCACCAACTGGTGCATCTCCTTTTCAAATGGTTTATGGTAAGGCGTTTCACCTCCCAGTGGAGGTGGAACACAAAGCATTATAGGCTCTACAATTTTTCAATAGGGATGACAGTCTAGCCTATAAGAAAAGGAGGAATCAACTCCATGAGCTCGAAGAATTCAGGTACCTAGCATATATGTCATACTCCAATTTTTGACCCTAAGATCATACATCATTTGCATTTTAATCACTAATCAAGAACACCATTGTGAGGCTCTGTCTTCGATACTGTGATTGTCTCTAAGGGGAATCATCAAGCACTTTTAGCTTTTATTTGTTTAATACTAACCAAAATACAAAAAAAATATGTGTTTTGTCTCTTTTGTTTATGCTTTACAGGTAAAAGATCGGACAAAAATCAAAACAGTGCAAGAAGAAAATTTTTGAAAATTGAAGGTGGAAATCGATTTACCCCTATGGGAAATCGATTTCCTGTGCGCAAAATTCAAAAAAATATAAGGAGGGAAGCTTGATCTCATTTTGGCACCTTTTTTATTTGATCATTTTACCAATTTTCCACCTCACCAAAATTAATCCCTTCATTAAACCCACTTAAATCTCATTTTATCATTTTTACCATTTAAATGGCATTTAAACACCAATTAAACACAAGTTAATTAACCAAGAGCAAATGACCAAATTGCCACTACTCTTGCTCTCATCCTATAAATAGAGGTCTCTACTCTCTCATTTCTCAAGCTTGGAGAGCCAAAAAATTGCTTGCAAATTCATTTCTCACCCTTTCCAAAACCCTCACCCAAAGTTCATTTTCATAGAATTAGTAAGATTCACATTGAATCTTGCTAGTTTTGAACTAAACCTCCTACATTTCACTCTTTTCTTTGATTTTTCATCTCCAAATTTGAAGGATCTACACACTTTGTGCTTGTTCTTGAATCTACTTCAACACTTTAATTCAAGAATCGGTAAATTCCTCAATTCTAAGATGTAGATCTTTATTGCTTGTGTTCAATGCATCTTTGATGCTATATTGGTGCTATTTAATGGTGGTTTGATGGAAAATTCGTGCTCCAATGGATATGTGATCATAAGGTGTTTGTATGTTCATAATGCTGTTCATAATGTTGATGGAAAATTCGTGCTCCAATTCTTTGATGCTAAATCAAGTTTCAAAGTTCATAATGCTGTTTTTTTAAAACTGTGCGCAGGAAATCGATTTCCTACAGAGGGAAATCGATTTCCACTCTGTTTTTTGCGCCAGATCTGAACTCTGCACTCAGGAAATCGATTTCCTACAGAGGTAAATTGATTTCCAGTGAGGCAGAATGTTTGTTTTTGCTATTTTTGACTTGTTTTTGGTTCTGATTCTTCTTCTACTCCATTCTTTTGATATTTTCTTTGAATTACAAGTTAGAGGCCTAATTTCTCTCTAATTTCAATGGACTTAGGGCGTCGATAGGATGAGAATCCAAATCCGCAATATTAAGTGATTGAAATTATGGTTGAAAGGAGCTTTTAATGTGGTTCCATCTTTTGTTTCTCTTTATTTTGATCGATGAAAGTCTTAATACCTTGAGAATTCTTATGAATTCTTGGTAAAGACGAGATCACTCACCATTTTTCTTTTCGTGCAGTATTGCTTTCGGAGAGTGATCTACATATCGCTTATCTCGCATGCATTAGCACATAAAGTTTTGATCGGCCTCGTTGTAGGGTGATTTCTACATAAATCACTTGGCAATCTGCTTAACATAGCGCAATATTTCGTGTCCCGAATCATAAAAAGATCAAATATGGAAGAGAACTGTATGCGGTTGATTTAAGACTTATGGAGGTTTATCGTGTAGTCGCTATGATTTTATCAAGCTTCTGATAAATGTTAATTGAATTTAAATCCGAGTACATCCTTCACTCACCATCGATCTTCATTACTAACTTTGATAACATACTTGACAAGTTTCAAGATGGTTATCTTTAACATCTAACAATTGACTTTAATTTCCGCAGTTTATTATATTTCTCTTTATATTTTGCTTTATGCTTTACTTTATCATTACATCATATTTACATTCCGCTATTTTCTCTTTGTCCATTTGGACACTATGTTTATGTTTCCGCTATTTTCTCTTTGCCCACTTGGACCATACTGTACTTTTATGCTAAAAACACTAATAAACAACCAAAATCTAAAAATCGTTTAAAGCTCTCTTTCGTACTATTGGTTACTATCCCTAGCATTTTGGAGATTTGGACTTATGGACTTAGTGCCTCTGGACCCTTATTCTGTTGTTACTCTACTGTTATTCTGTCTGTCTGGCATTGGATTGTTGTCTGTTTGTGTATGCAGGTATTTCCTTGAAAGTCCTTGATGGTTAATTCCAAGGCGTTGAGATAAGGATTTTACCCGAAAACAGCCGTTACTCTGCCCGATTTTCGTCAGAATTTTAATGTGCTTAATGCAAAGTGGTGCTAAGATAATAAGTTCATCTGGATCCCCAAGTGGTAAATGTGTTGGTTTGGTATTGATATTCCAAAGGATGAGAAATCTACCTTGACTCTTAATGTCAAGTGTTGGCTTCTTATTTCGGTTAGACTGTTTCTTTTCCTTAGCTTTTATTTTATGCAATAGGATAGCCTCTTCATTTCCTCCCCTTCTTAGATTTTCAAAATCTTCTCCCTTTTTACAAAACTTTCTTATGTTTGCAACCTTTTTAAAACCTTTTCTTAAAAATATCTTTTGCCCTTAGTGGCTTTTCTTCAAAAAGTTTAGACACGATTAATTGTTGAAACGAGTGGCAATTCCCCACGATTTTGAAATTGATTGATATGATGAGATCTTTTCCGGGTGAGAGAGTTAGTGGCATACTCGTTGATTTTTTCCGAGTTGGATCCCTTCTTTCATTTGTGATGCAAAGAACTCATTTGTTCTCATGCTCAAGATCAATGACTGAGTATTTCTCTCCGACGATGATAAAGTGTTTATTTGTCGTTTTAAAACTTTTTCCCTTTTAAGCGGAACTACATTAGCTCTGACTTCTCCATTGCACCGAGGAGGTATGTAGGCACAAGACTTAATGTCTTGCCGAGCTTATTTTTTAAAAAAAAATAAAACAAACCCTTTTTTTAGCACACACGACACAAATTTTCAAAAAGGTTCCTTTGGAATACCACAGATATGAGGGGTGCTTAAAACCTTCCCCTCATATAATCAACACCCGTACCTGAGATCTCTTTCTTGTTTTAAAAACAAAACTTTGGGTTTTACGTTCTTTTCCCTTTTCCTTTGGAAACAATAAAGCGCGGTGGCGATTTCAAACAAAATATTGAGTCGAGTCAATTAATGGCTTCGATCTCAGAATTTCCACGCTACAGAAAAATGGCGACTTCACTGGGGATCCAGTTTTAAGTGTGTTAAGCCTATTTTTGTTTATTTGTGTTTTTTTATCTGTATATATTATTGTGTGTTTTGTTTGTTTACTTTCTTTTTTTCTTTTTGGTGCTCGATGGTTCCTCTGTGATGAGATAAAATTCTAACCCGGACTTTTGTGAGTAACTTGAGATAGGAGGTGGTAAGACCAATAGTCGCATATCAGGAGCAATCCTTACCATGAGCGTCATATGGTGGAACCCCAATCAGTGGAGGCCTCATGGAAGGTAGTAGAGGTTTTACGAACCATCGTGATAACGCTATTACTTTCAATAGTGAGTTTCCGTAGAAGCTGAATGGCCTAGAACCCTTTTAACCAATTTAAGCCTTTTTAGGATGTGGTGCAGAAACAAGATCAAGTACCAATTTGATCTTGTTGTCATGCGATACTACGCTCAGACGAGGTCTTTTTAGGCATATTATTGGCGCCCATGAGCAATTGTGCGTGCCGGTAATATCCGATAGAAGATTGAAAACTCTGGGAACCTTTATAGAACCCGATTGGCAGGTACAAAATTCCCTAGATCACGCCTTGTGGGATGGGTAGACCCATGGCTCCATGCTCGTGACGTCGAACCTAAGAACCTGGACTGTGTGATTTTGTGTGATTTGATGTGATCTTGTGTGCTCTTAATTGTGATTGATGCATAAACCATGCATTCATGCATTCATAAAATATCTTTCACAATTGGTTTTCAAGGAACTTAGAGACTTTTTTGTAAACATCACAGGTACCATGGATTAAAAGAGAAGCATCAAGAAGTACACTTTCAGGAATTCAAGTGCGAAAGAATTGAAAGAACTAGCAACTTTGGTTCCTAATCTTGACATATTCAAAAACCATTATGGGAAATTGATCTCTATCTTGAAGACCAAAGTGGAAAAGGGGATTCTTGAGACTCTTGTGCAGTTTTATGACGCGGTTTATCATTGTTTCACCTTTCCTGATTATCAGCTTATGCCCACTTTGGAGGAGTATTCTTATTGCATTGGTTTGCCAGTTATGAATGATATACCGTTTAGTGGTCTGGAGAAAGAGCCTCAGGTTGATGAGATAGCATAGCTTCTTCATTTGAAGATATCATATGTGAAAGCAAACATGACCAAAAAAGGAGGAATTTGGGGGTTGACTTCCAAGTTCTTGATTGGAAAGGCTTCTATGTTGGCTAGTAAAGGAAGTATGATTGCTTTTGAGACATTTCTGGCCTTGCTCATCTATGGTTTGATATTCTTTCCCAACATTGATAACTTTGTCGATGTTAATGCTATTCGGATCTTCATGATTGGGAATCCCGTGCCTACTTTGCTTGGGGATACTTATCATTCCATTCACTATAGGACTGATAAGAAAGATGGACTTATCAACTGTTGCACTCCTTTGCTCTATAAGTGGTTTATTTCGCACTTACCTCAGGCTAAGAGTTTCTTGAGCAATCCTGATGGTCTCTCATGGTCTCAAAAAATCATGCCTCTTACTAATGGGAATATCCATTGGTATAATCCTGCTTATGACATTGGTGAGATTATTGATAGTTGTGGAGAATTCCCTAATGTACCTCTTCTTGGTATACAAGGAGGAATTACCTACAACCCCATTCTTGCAAGGCGTCAATTTTGTTACCCCATGAAGGAGCGACCCGCTAGTATTTTGGTGGCAGGAATCTTCTATCTTAATCAAGATGGAAATTCGGATATGAGAAATCGGTTTGTGCGTGCTTGGCACCATATTGATAGGAAGAGACATTTGGGAAAGAAACAATGTGTTGCTCTCAAAGACTACACCGATTGGGTTCAAGCTAGAGCTCATACTTTTCAGATGCCTTATTTGCTTGAGGAGCCTTCTCTACCCATTGCTCCACCATTGTCTTCTGCTATTCTCATCGAGAGTAGTGAGGAGCACCTAGAGCTCGTGGCTAAGATGAGATTGGAAAGAGATTCTTGGGAGAAGAAGTTTTATGCTTTGGAAATGGAGAATAAAGAGTTGAAGATACATTTGAAAGAAAAGGATGAAATGCTTGATATACAAGATGGTTGGTTGATGGAAAAGGATGATCAAATCCGTCATCAAGAAGAGTTGCTTCATCAACATGGTGAAAAGCGAAAGAGACAACAAGAAGATTCAGTTGCATGGAAGGAAGTTGCTGATAAGTTGATGGTCGAGAATGCTCATTTGAAGGCCTTGTATGAAGATGAGTTGGAGAAGCTCCGTAGGAAGCTACAGAGAGGAGTTGGATCTTCGTCTGAAGTGTTCCCTTCTAGTTTTTAGCCTTTCCTTTGTTTTGTAATTTTGGATCTTTGAATCTTATTGTAAGCTTTTCTATTATTAATGAGAATTTTGTTATGTTGTTTTTGCTAATGTTTACAATTAATGTCTTAAAGTTCCTTGAAAACCAATAATAAAAATCATTTGCATTGCATTTCATGCATCATTCTGCATTTTGGTCTCGCTTCCGAGAATATTCCCGAGGTCTTATTCAGAATCAAGCTGTCTCACCGGTATAAAACTCGAGCTAACTACAAGAAGAAGATGGGAGGTCTTGAACAAGAGAATCGTGAGCTACGTGAAGAGGTTGTTACTTTGAGATCTGATGTGGATCGTCTCACTGCTCTAGTTGAGACATTGATGGCTACTCAGAATCAGAATCAGAATCAGAATCAGGTTCCTCCTCCCAATGCCCAAGCTTAGGGTCAGACTACTGTGATTTCTGAAATTGCTGCTACAACAATTCCTGCTGTTCCTGTTGGTGCTACTCAGCAACGTATGCCTAATGGATATCCTTGGGGTATGCCTGAAGGTTATCTGTCTGTTCCTGAGATGACTCATCCTTTGACTCCTGTTATGGTCAACACATCTCCTATTGTTCATACTGGTCCTTTTGTCCCTAAGCCCATTTATGATGCTGCTCCAAGTGACGTTCAAGACAGAATGGATGGTTTCCAAGAACAGTTTGAAGAACTGCAGAAAGAAATGAAAGCTCTCCGTGGGAAAGAACTGTTTGGAAAGAATGTGCATGATCTTTGCCTTGTTCCCAATGTGAAAGTACCTGCTAAGTTCAAGCTGCCTGAATTTGAGAAATATAAAGGAAATTCCTGTCCTCAGGCACATTTGGTGATGTATGTAAGGAAAATGTCCACTCACACTGATGATCAATGTCTGTTGATTCATTATTTCCAAGACAGTTTGACTGGAGCTGCTTCTAAGTGGTATATGGGCCTTGATAGCACCCATATTCGCACTTTAAATGACTTAGCTGAGGCGTTTGTGAAGCAATACAAGTATAATATGGACATGGCTCCTGATAGGGATCAATTGCGAGCTATGATGCAGAAAGAGAAAGAATCCTTCAAGGAATATGCTCAGAGATGGCGTGAGGTTGCCGCCCAAGTGATTCCTCCGATGGAAGAAAAAGAGATGACTAAGATTTTCCTGAAGACTCTTGGTCCATTTTATTATGAAAAAATGATTGCAAGTGCTCCTGTAGACTTCACCGAGATGGTGGGTATGGGTGTCAGGTTGGAAGAAGCTGTGCGAGAAGGCCGTATGGTTCGGAATGACAATTCATCCGGTGGCGCGAAGAAGTATGGTTCTTCATTCCAGAATAAGAAGGAATTAGATGCGAATGTTGTTTCTCATGGGAGGAATAGTCGATTCAGAAATCAATCTCAATAAGTGGCATCAGTAACTCCTATCGTGAATTCAGTCCCAGTAGCTCCTGTTAATCAACAACCAGCAAGGCGGAATCCGTATCCTCGAGTTAATATTGATCCTATCCCCATGACGTACACTGAACTATATCCTGCGCTAATTCATAAGAAGTTGGTTCAACCAAGGTCACCGCCTCCTGTTCCAGAGAAACTCCCTTGGTGGTACAAGGCTGATGCCACTTGTGCTTTTCATCAGAATGCTCCTGGGCATGATTTAGAAAATTGTTGGCCTTTGAAGAATGAAGTTCAGAGATTGGTTCGTTCAGGTATGCTTTCCTTCCGTGATGTTAGGCCAAATGTGCAGAACAATCCATTGCCGACTCATGAAGCATCTGCTGTGAATATGGTAGATGGGTGCCCTGGGAAGTATAAGATTTATCGTGTGGAACACATCAGAGGATCATTGGTAGACATGCATGCCATTCTGTGTGAATATAGTCATTATGAGCATAATCATGCTGCTTGTAGGATTTGTTCAGTCAATCCTCGAGGGTGTTATATTGTGAGAAGAGACTTACAAGAGATGATAGATCAAAGGCTCATTGAGATTCTGAGGGATAGAGATGAAGATGATGTCAATGTGATTGAACCATGCTTTGAAATCCCAGAATGTGTAGAAATTGGTTATTATGGTAAAGCTGCTGTAAAACCTCTTGTGATATGTTTGCCTGGATCTGTACCTTATAGTTCTAACAAAGCTATACCTTACAGATACAATGCCACCATGCTGGAAGCTGGAAAAGAAGTCGAGATTAAGCCTCTGTCTTCTGTTGAGAATATAGCAGATGTTAGTAGAGTGACTAGAAGTGGACGAGTTTTTACTCAGCTCCAAACAGTTGTGGATGTCTAGAGGAATCCTACTCAAGTGCCTGTGAACAATAATGATGCGACAAAAGTGAATGTTGGGTCATCTTCAGGAAAAGAGATGGATGAGATATTGAAGCTTATCAAGATGAGTGATTATAAGATTGTGGATCAGCTACATCGTACTCCGTATAAGATCTCTATAATGGAGCTGCTGACGAGTTCTCCTGCTCATAGGGATTCTTTGATGAAGATACTTGATCAAGACTTTGTGGATCATGATGTGACGCTGGATCAGTTTAATGGGGTCGTGAGTAATATCACTGCATGTAACAACTTGAGCTTCAGTGATGAAGATTTTCCTGAGGAAGGAAGAAATCATAATTTGGCTTTGCACATCTTTGTCAGTTGCAAAGAGGACTCAATGTCTAATGTGTTGATTGATACAGGATCATCTCTGAATGTCATGCCAAAATCCACTCTTGCTAAGTTGTCTTATGGTGGCACACCAATGAGATTTAGCAATGTGATTGTCAAGTCTTTTGATGGATCGAAGAAATCAGTGGCCGGAGAGGTTGATTTGCCTATTGGCATCAGACCGTTTGTCTTCAAGATTACTTTTCAAGTGATGGACATCTTTCCTGCACACAGTTGCCTATTGGGACGCCCATGGATCCACGAAGCTAGGGCCATTACTTCAACTCTTCACCAGAAGTTAAAATTTGTGAAAGATGGAAAAATGGTCGTTGTGAATGGAGAACAAGCTTTGTTGATTAGTCATCTCTCTTTGTTCTGTACCATAGAGGCTGATGAAGTAGTCATTGGAACTGCGTTCCAAGCCCTGTCTGTTAATGATGAATTCAAAAAGGATGAAGCTTTCATTGCCTCCTTCAAAGACGCTCAGCTGGTGGTTCAGAATGGACATTCAGGAGTCTGGGGACAAGTGGTGAGTCTGCAAGAGAACAAGAATAGAGCTGGTCTGGGATTTTCTGCCTCAGACAAGTCTGTGATGAAGCCTGAGTCTGCTTTTCGTCCTTATCAGGAGATATTCCATAGTGCTGGATTCCTACATCCAACTCCTCCAGAGGTAGACGCTATTATTGAAGATGAACCAGAGCCAGAAGTGCCAAGCTTTGTGACCCATGGAAAGATGATTAAGAACTAGATCACCATTGACATTCCTGAGTGTACTCATTTTTCAAAGTAATTTGCTTTTATGTTTTTCAAAATCCTTTCATTCTGCCCAAGATGAAAGTGAAGTTGTTGGGGCTTTTTCATGTTTGTTTTAAACATTAAAATCATCAATAAAAGTCATTTTGTTTCTGCATATAAATGCTTTTTTATCTTTTTGCTTTTTTCTGGAAAATGGTAACCCAAAAAACCTTAATATATATATATATATATATATATATATATATATATATATATATATATATATATATATATATATATGTCATTTGCCATAATCTGCACGATTACATGTTTCCATATATCTTTCCATTTCCTGAAATAATAATCATTTGTGCAGATTAATCAATAAAACCGTTGAAAGTAATGACCCTGCACCCTCTCCTAACTTCGAGTGTCCTGTGTATGAGGCGGAAGAAGAAAGTGATAAATGTATTCCTGATGAGATTTCCCGACTGCTTGAGCACGAGGAAGACACCATTCAGCCGTATAAAGAACCGTTAGAAGTCATCAACTTGGGTTCTGAAGAGGATAAGAAGGAAGTCAAGATTGGGGCACTGCTTGGTCAAGATGTTAAGAAGAGGATGGTAGAGCTTCTTAAAGAGTATGTTGACATTTTTGCGTGGTCCTACCAAGACATGCCTGGGTTGGACACAGATATTGTGGAGCATCGTTTGCCGTTGAAACCAGAATGTCCTCCTGTCAAGCAAAAGCTAAGAAGGAGTCATCCCGATATGGCGGAAAAGATTAAGAATGAAGTCTTGAAGCATATTGACGCAGGTTTCCTTGTCACTTCTGTATATCCTCAATGGATTGCCAATATTGTGCCTGTTCCGAAGAAAGACGGAAAAGTTCGCATGTGCGTTGATTATAAAGATTTGAATAAAGCCAGTCCGAAAGATGATTTTCATCTACCTCACATTGATATGTTGGTAGATAGCACAACAAAGTTTGAGGTTTTCTCCTTTATGGATGGTTTTTCAGGATACAACCAGATTAAGATGGCACCTGAAGACATGGAAAAAACAACATTTATTACGCCATGGGGAACATTCTGCTACAAAGTAATGCCTTTTGGGCTGAAGAATGCTGGTGCGACATATCAGAGGGCCATGAATACTCTTTTCCATGATATGATGAACAAAGAAATTGAGGTTTATGTGGATGACATGATTGCCAAGTCCCAGTCAGAGGTAGGGCACATGGAAGATCTTTTAAAGTTGTTTTAGTGTTTGAGAAAGTATCGTCTCCGCTTAAATCCAAACAATTGCACTTTTGGTGTCCGTTCTGGAAAATTATTGGGCTTCATTGTCAGTCAGAAGGGAATTGAAGTGGATCCTGATAAAGTCAAGGCAATTTAATAAATGCTAGCACCAAAGACTGAGAAACAAGTGAGAGGTTTCCTCGGACGTTTGAATTATATCTCCAGGTTCATTTCCAACATGACTGCTACCTGTGAGCCAATTTTCAAGTTGTTAAAGAAAAATCAGGGATGTGTGTGGAATGAAGATTGTCAAAAAGCTTTTGACAACATCAAAGAATATCTACTTGTACCTCCCATTTTGCTCCCTCCAGCTGAGGGAAGACCTTTGATTATGTACCTCATAGTACTTGAGAATTGAATGGGATGTGTGTTGGGTCAGCATGACGAGTCTGGTCGAAAAGAGTATGCAATATACTACCTTAGCAAAAAGTTTACTGAGTGCGAAACAAGATACTCGCTGCTTGAGAAAACTTGCTGTGCTTTGGTGTGGGCTGCTCACCGACTGAGACAGTATATGTTGAATCACACCACCCTATTAATTTCCAGAATGGATCCAATTAAGTACATATTTGAAAAACCTGCGTTAACCGGAAGGATTGCTCGCTGGCAAATGTTGTTATCAGAATATGATATTGAATACCGAACTCAAAAAGCTGTGAAAGGAAGTGTGTTGGCAGAGTACCTCGCTCACCAACCGATTGATGATCATCAATCTATTAGAATGGACTTCCCAGATGAAGATATAATGTATTTGAGAGCTCAAGATTGGGATGAGCCGTTGCCAGAAGAAGGACCAGATCCTGGATCCAAATGGGGTTTAATTTTTTATGGAGCTTATAATGTTCATGGCCGTGGTATTGGTGCCATTATTGTCACTCCGCAAGGTTCACATGTTCCTTTCACTGCTAGGATATGTTTTGATTGTACAAATAATATTGCTGAGTATGAAGCTTGCATCATGGGGCTTGAAGAGGCCATTAATCTGAGAATTAAGATTCTTGATGTTTATGGAGATTCTGCGCTTGTGATTAGAGAAGATTGGCTGGCAGTTTCTTCATCAATGCGGATGTTTTGTATAAGAGAAATTTTGACATGGTTTTGCTCAGATGCGTGGATAGACACGAAGCAGACATGTTAATGCATGAAATTCATGAAGGTTCTTTTGGTACTCATGCCAATGGACATTCAATGGCTAAAAAGATGCTTAGAGCAGGTTACTATTGGCTGACAATGGAATTTGATTGCTACAAGTTTATAAAGAAGTGTCACCAGTGTCAAGTGTACGCTGACAAGATTCATGTGCCTTCGACACTTCTCAATGTTATTTCGTCTCCATGGCCTTTCTCTATGTGGGGTATTGATATGATTGGCATGATTGAACCCAAGGCTTCGAATGGACATCGATTCATCCTGGTAGCAATTGATTATTTTACCAAATGGGTAGAAGCTGCTTCATATGCTAATGTGACAAAGCAAGTTGTGGTTAGATTTATCAAGAACAACATCATTTGCAGATATGGTGTACCGAGAAAGATCATCACTAATAATGGCTCGAATCTGAATAACAGTATGATGAGAGAACTGTGTGAAAGTTTCAAGATTGAACATCACAACTTTTCGCCTTATAGGCCAAAGATGAATGGAGCTGTTGAAGCAGCAAATAAGAATATTAAAAAGATTGTGCAAAAGATGGTTGTTACGTACAAGGACTGGCATGAGATGCTCCCATTTGCTTTGCATGGGTACCGTACATCTGTTCGTACTTCAACATGGGCAACTCCCTTTTCTTTGGTTTATGGTATGGAAGCAGTACTCCCTATTGAGGTTGAGATTCCATCATTGAGAATTTTGATGGAAACCAAGTTATCTGAGGATGAATGGTGTCAGAGCAGGTTTGATCAATTGAATTTGATAGAAGAAAAGAGAATGACAGCTTTATACCATGGTCAGTTGTACCAGAAAAGAATGAAGAAAGCTTTTGATAAAAAGGTTCGACCTCGTGTATTCAGAAAAGACGACCTCGTGCTCAAAAGGATCTTGTCTTTCACCTCCGATTCTAAGGGCAAGTGGACTCCTAATTTTGAAGGACCATATGTTGTTAAGAAAGCCTTCTCTGGCGGTGCATTAATTCTTGCAACTATGGATGGAGAAGAGCTCCCACGTCCCGTGAATGCTGATGTAGTCAAGAAATACTTCGCCTAAAATAATAAAAGAACAGCTCGCTAAGTTGAAAACTCGAAAGGGCGGCTTAGGCAAAAAAGAGCGTCTCGGTGGATTGAAAACCCTAAAGGGTGGTCCAGGCAAAAATTAGAGACATAAAATAAAATACCCGGTGGACTGAAAACCCGAAAGGGAGGTCCAGGCAAAGGTTAGGGATTCATGGCAAGTAACTACATCAGACAAGACTTGATCATCAGCAGTCATCTGTTTATCATGAAGAAGTTCAACACATTTCAACGGAAGCCTTTGCTCAGGAATTCCAAGTTGAGAGAGAGGATGGGGTCATTACATTTCAATGTACCTTTTCCACAAAATCACCACTTTCCAAACTTTGTAATCATCTATGGGGTCTTGCCTTTTGCAAGCCACCATTCTATTAAAAAAAAAGAAAGTTTGAGCCTTTGCCCGTTATTTGCAATCTTATCTCTTTCATATCTTTCAAAATGTCATTTATTGTCGATAGTAATTTTTGAAATGAAGAGAAAATTGATTTCAACAAAATCTTTTTTGAAAAATATAAAAGAAGTTTTGTTTTGATTCATGAGTGCATTACAAAGAATGGATATGTTGATGTATTCATATACAAAAGAGTAGTTGGTTTGAATGATATCGCTTTGGAGTCAATGAGATCTTGGACTTTGCGCTTCAGAATATTACAATCCTCAGTCGAATGTCCAGATGTCCCAGAATGGTACTCACACCTTGCATTTAAGTCATATCCTTGTGGAATCGGTGTTGGAGGGGGCTTAGACTCCCTTAATTGGACCAAGGAATCGCTGAGTAAACGAGAGAGTAGTTGACTGTAGGTCATAGGAATTGGTTCAATTATTCTTGGTGGTCTCCTCGGCATTTGTGGACCCTGTTGCTGGTGATGATTCAAATATCTAATTTGTTCAGGTGTCTTTCCTTTTTGATTTGGCTGGGAAACAATCAAAGACTGATAAAGTGGAAGATCCGGAGTCCAAAACGGTGCATTGTGCTTCTGATTTGAAGTAGATCCGACATAGAAGTATGAATCAACATTTTCTTCCACCACAGTTGGAACCCTATTGCCTTGAACACTCATGCCCTCGGAGGTGATCAAAATTACTTTTGAGTCAATGAGATCTTGAATTTGATGCTTCAGCACCCTACAATTCTCAATATCATGGCCAGGTGCCCCAGAATGGAACTCGCATCGAGCATTGGCATCAAAATTGGGGGGAAGCTTTTCAGGCATGGATAAATCGCGTAGATCAACCAACCGAAGTTCCAGCAAGCGGGGAAGTAACTGAGCATAAGGCATGGGGATCGGATCAAGAACCCTCTGAGGCATCTTAGGTTTTTGCCCACACATTCGGCCTCCTTGATTCATTCTAGGGACATGAACAGATTGACGTGGAGGTAACGACACTTGAAGTTGAGGGAGAGCTTCCTGAGTCATCCCATGAATGGAAAGAGATCCTATTGAAGAGAAGGAGTCAACAATTTCTGTTGCACCAGCAGGAACAACATCACCCTCCTTTCTTAGTACCGTTTTCAGAACTTCCATGACCAGGCTCAATTGAGTCTTCAACTGATTGTTTTCCTCCTTTAGTGCATCCTGATTATGGATCAAGTCTTGCATCTCCAACATAATATGACCCATTTGTTCCCTCATCTCATCCATTTCCTCACAGAGTTGTTCCATAGTTGATCTCGGAGCTCGTGGCGGTGAGAAGTCAAATATGTTGTTGATCTTGAAATCTGGATAGAAAGGGTCCCATAAGTCTTTGAAAGAGCCATGAAATGCATGATAGCATGAATGCAATGTGTTTCATTTTCAAGGGATCCTAAAGTCTTTTCACACACTTTTTGTTTCTCTTTTATTTTCTCTCTCTTTTTTTTTTGTATAGAATAGTTTTTCTTTTCTTTTTCTTTTTTTTTTTTTTTTTTTGGAAATAGACTTTAGGATCCCCCACAAATGAAGTGGATAAAGCAATGATGTTATGCAATGCAAAAGCATGGGATCAAGGTCCATATAATCTTAGTAACCACCACACAATCCTCTGAATAACTGATGTGAAACCTCTGTACAGGCCAAATGTCACAGGATCAAAAGTTCGACGCCTTTTTTGAATACCAGAATATCAAGCACCATGAGAACGGACCAAATAAAGGTCCGACCTCAAATATGATGAGCCAATGGTATGTAGGAGCCAAGGTTTCCTGTTCCACCCCAAATCTCACAGGTATGTGGTCTAGACACGGACAAGTGGTCCCTAATGGTCACTAGGGTCTACAGTCCCCACGGGGTACAAAGTGTTTCAGGCAACAAGCGTGCCAGACACAGTGTTCCATGAAAGAACCTCGCCCAGTTGTGGTACCCCATGTCAAACTCGATCATAGCAAGCGCTACGGGAGTCAACATGAGCATCCACGCTAATCCTATGTGTCACTGGCCTGGGTAGTGGGCCTTTTACCTCACACAAACCCCCCACCTGCAAAACAAAGCAGAAAAATATGTGGCCCCCACGGGGACCCATAATATAGTCCAGATGCATGATGTGCAAGCGGGAAATAAACGTTATATGCAAGCAGAAAATAAACATGCAAATATATATACAAGATATAGACATAAAGAACAAATAAGCACCCAATAAAAGAAACAAACAAAGGCTAGGATCGACTTGCTTAGGTAGTCCCTAGCAGAGTCGCCAGCTGTCGCACGCTCGCGAAAAATGAACAGAGTCGCCACCAATATATTTATCCCATAAAGGAAAGGAATATCAGAAAACCTAGCAAAGGAAGGAACAAGGTCTTTCGACCAGAGAATCAAGGTACGGGAGTCGGTTACGCAAGGGGAAGGTATTAGCACCCCTCGCGCCCATCGTACTCGATGGTATCCACCTATGTTTGTTTCTATCTAAAGGGTGTGTACTATGTCTACCTATATGTGAATGCATGCAAAAAGAAATACGGGGAAAAGAAGGAATTATTTACAAATGTGCTCGTTCAAGCCCCGCGACTTGATGCCTACGTATCCTTTTCAGGAATCAGAGCGCCGTAGTTCAGCTCAAGATTTTCTGTTTTTTTTTGTGTTTTTTAGTTGGGCGGAGTTAACGCTCGCGCTCTTGCATAAGGGGAGAGCCTAGGATGCAATAGAGCGGAGATAACAATGCCCTTAAGAGAAGGAGGTGAGAGAGACTTTGAGCGTTTCGAGGAAATTCCTAAGGCAAGGGAAACTCGAGTTACTCTTTGGTTTGTGTCTTTTAGAATTTGGGAACTTACGCCCGAATGATTCCCTAAAGCAAGGGAGATCCAAGCACTCGAATGATTCCCTAAAGCAAGGGAGATTCAAGCTTCCATTCCCTTTTTAATGATTTTCACTTTTTTATTAATGTTTTTTAAGTGCTTTCTTTGTATTTTTTAAAGGGGATTTTATTTGAGTATTTATTAAGTGTTTTAGTGTTGTAAAAGAAAAAGAATGAAAAGAGGGAACTATTCCTAATTTCTAAATCTATGATTAATGTTGTTATGTACAAATCTACCCTAAAGTTATGGGAAAAAGTTATTTAAATTGATTAAAACCAACTTTAATAACTAGGGGTATTTTTGGTATTTCACAATATAAGAAAATATTCACAAGAGAAAAGAATTAAATTCTAAACTATTCATGAAAATATATTCACAAGCAATAAGAATTTTTATTCATGTTAGAGACTATTTTCAAGAATTAACAAAAACTATTTATTTATGGTTTATCAACCAATCAAAAATCAAAGGAAACAACAATTAAAAAATCGATTAAAAGAAAACAATATTCCTAAAAATCTAATTGGTCAAGTAACTATTTTTTATTGATTTTTATTTAAGAAAAATTCAATTAACAAGCAAAAGAAAAAAAAAAGGAAAATCAATTTTTATTTGTTTTTTATTATTAACAGCATAGGGGTGCAAAAGTAATTTTCTATAGGAACTAAAATTAGTCATCAGCAAAGAACTGGGCTTAAATAGGGGTGTGGGAATAGCAGTAGCGCTCAGAGGCCCAGTCCAGAAGGGTGGTGCATTAAGGGAACAAGGGTGCAAGTTCAGAAACGTTACAGGCCCAGTGTTATTCGTGGCCCAACTACTATCTAACCTATTCTATTATTTATTCATTTTTATTTCACTTGTTTTCTTTTTCAGTATTTATTTACAAGTATGATCATTAGCATGTGAAACTAAGTGTGTAACGTACTAGTATCAATTGGTCAAGTGAAACATAAGTGACTAAAAGACAAAATGGCATTTAAACCAATCACGTGTGTCCACCTCATCATCTAATCATTATAATAAAACAAAACTAGCCAAACAAATGGGAAAATGAACTAATCCCTACTTGCCACGTGAGCTAGCCGTATAACAGAATGCCACCACACACAGACGCCGAAGCCTAGCTCCGGTCGTCTTCTCCGGCCAACACACGGCGGAGATCCTACGAAAATTTCCAGAAGACTGCCAAACTAACATCAATCGAGTCGGATCTCCACACTGAAAGAGGATCTAGCATTAGTTTTCACGAATGACACCTTTATCATTCAAAACGAACCGACCTCTAAAACCTATCACGATTTCAACTTAAGCAAGAATCTTCACTAATCATGTCACAGTGTTCATAATTACGCATAGAGTTCATCCACGAGGTTCACACAGTGAAATAACAACACATTCCATATAACAAAAAAAATGAAAATCAAGAGTCGGAGAGAACTTTCAAACTTGCAGTACCGAATGCATGGATTATGCTACGTAATCTGAGGTGTTGTGGAAGTTTAGAGAATCTGACCTAGAAGAGTTCTTGGTTCAAGGTTGTATACCGAGCTCCACCGGCTACGATTCAACGCCGCGAACCTTGATTACGATGTCAACTTGGCAAAGCTTCGAACTCGTTCTCCATGAAGTAAACTCAGAGTGTTGCACTCGTCGGAATAGAACTCATATCTGGTTCGTTGCCTCGTTCTTGTTGATGACGGTTAGAGATCGAGGTTGAAAGATCACGTTGCCATGGTGCTATTGCAAGTAGAGATGATCAATGGAGAGGGTGGGGACTCGTGGAGAGCGTTGGGAGTTATGGAGGTTATGAGAGGTTTGTTAGGGTTTGTTACGGTGGTTGGATGGTGGTGAGAGAGTGATGAAGGTGGCGACGGTGGTTGCGATGTGAGGGTGATGATGGTTATGGAGGTTGAAAAACGGTTATAAGTTTGTTACGTGAGGATGAGGTGAGAGAGAGAGGGGGTGAGTGAAGGGAAGAGGGAATCGGAGAGTGAAGTGTGATGAGAGAGAATGGAAACTAGAAAGAGAAAAAAAGTGAGCGTGAGTGTTTGAAGGGTGAGGGTTTGGCATTTATATATGATGTTGCATGGGTTGCATGGCAGTGTATCATGAGTGTGGGGCATGCCATGATTGCTATACATTATGCATGGTTGTATGGGGAAAATGATGGTGGTGTACATGTTTTTGTAGATTGCTCATATGAATCAACCATGGTACCCACTTTAAATGTTCATAAGTTCTACCATAGCTCACCATATGACACAAACTTGGCATCAAATTAAAGAGGGCATGGAGCTTGAAAGGTTTAATGTTCAAAAGATCTTGAATGGGCATTTGAAAATGAAAGAAAAATGGCCCTGAACTTCTGGAACCATCACTGCCAAGACCATGTGCGCGCGTGACTTCATCTGGGCTTGTCCTTTTGGCAAAAACGAGACTTGGTCAGGGCATGACTTTGAGTGCCTCTATCTTGCTCATTACATGTCCAATTGATATGATTCATGGCTCTTTGGAAAGAGGACATAGCAAGGAGTAGTTTGACACTAATATTGTTCAAAATGGAGACTTGTGGAGGGAAAAATTGAACTTGAATTCAGCCCACCATGTGTTTGTAGAAATGCCTTGCGCATGACTTGGATCTTGGCCTGCCTGATGCCGCATTCTGGCCAGTGTGAGGGCATGACTTTGAACACCCACAATTGATTCAATATCCACCCAATTGAATTAATTCTTGTTTCATTGTGTAGAGGGCATGGAGGAGAGAAGAATGATACCAAGTTTGTGCATATAGCATCTTTGTAGGGCTCAAGAACCAGCTGGACATTTGGCATGCCACATGCTTGATGAAATGCCAGGTCATGACCTAGCCCATGACTTGGATTGTGACTTGGCTCAAATGACTTTTCAGCAACTTCAAATCATTTTATCTCTTCATACAAGCTTCAAATGAAGAAATCCCCATCTGAAGAATTGTAGCATTCCATGATCTGAACACTTTTGATGTTGGAATTTTTCTCAAATGAGGCCTTTTGACACGTGTAAATCAGGGCTGAAGTGGACTGCTCATCAAGATTTAAAGAGCCAAAAAATTTTCTCAGTGTCAAAACTTTCCATTTTTGTTATTTTCCTATTTTTGGCAACTTTTTGTCAAACCTCCGATTTTATTCGTTCTTTGACTTTTCTTGACCGATTTTCCACCAAAAGTCAATATTTGAATAATTCTTCTGATTTTGACCCAAAAGTCAACTGTTCTGATTTTTCTCCGATCTTGATGAAATTCCCGATTAATATGCTTCTGACCAATGGAAATCAACTGAACACTTCCACACAAGCATCATGCCATTTCTCCTCACAAAATCATCTCTTGATCAATGTATTTGCCCAAAAAAGTCAACTGCGTTGACTTTGGTCAAGAAACCCTAATTCAGGATGACCAAATGAACAACAAGCTTGTATCCTCTAACCAATGCCTTGAGTTGAGAATGAGAAAACCCTGATTTCAAAATATCTTGGACAAGATGATAACACCCCATATTAGGCTTCAAGTCTCTCCTTCTGACCAAGGACCAATGATACAGATGCATGCAGTGATATGACCTAAATGGATGTATGTTTATGAGTTGCAAGCCAGATAAATAAGGGTAGGACAAATTTGGGGTATGACTCACTCATGCCAATGGACATTCGATGGCTAAAAAGATGCTTAGAGCAGGTTACTATTGGCTGACAATGGAATATGATTGCTACAAGTTTGTAAAGAAGTGTCACCAGTGTCAAGTGTACGCTGACAAGATTCATGTGCCTTCGACACTTCTCAATGTTATTTCGTCTCCATGGCCTTTCTCTATGTGGGGTATTGATATGATTGGCATGATTGAACCCAAGGCTTCGAATGGACATCGATTCATCCTAGTAGCAATTGATTATTTTACCAAATGGGTAGAAGCTGCTTCATATGCTAATGTGACAAAGCAAGTTGTGGTTAGATTTATCAAGAACAACATCATTTGCAGATATGGTGTACCGAGCAAGATCATCACTAATAATGGCTCGAATCTGAATAACAGTATGATGAGAGAACTGTGTGAAAGTTTCAAGATTGAACATCACAACTTTTCGCCTTATAGGCCAAAGATGAATGGAGCTGTTGAAGCAGCAAATAAGAATATTAAAAAGATTGTGCAAAAGATGGTTGTTACGTACAAGGACTGGCATGAGATGCTCCCATTTGCTTTGCATGGGTACCGTACATCTGTTCGTACTTCAACATGGGCAACTCCCTTTTCTTTGGTTTATGGTATGGAAGCAGTACTCCCTATTGAGGTTGAGATTCCATCATTGAGAATTTTGATGGAAACCAAGTTATCTGAGGATGAATGGTGTCAGAGCAGGTTTGATCAATTGAATTTGATAGAAGAAAAGAGAATGACAGCTTTATACCATGGTCAGTTGTACCAGAAAAGAATGAAGAAAGCTTTTGATAAAAAGGTTCGACCTCGTGTATTCAGAAAAGACGACCTCGTGCTCAAAAGGATCTTGTCTTTCACCTCCGATTCTAAGGGCAAGTGGACTCCTAATTTTGAAGGACCATATGTTGTTAAGAAAGCCTTCTCTGGCGGTGCATTAATTCTTGCAACTATGGATGGAGAAGAGCTCCCACGTCCCGTGAATGCTGATGTAGTCAAGAAATACTTCGCCTAAAATAATAAAAGAACAGCTCGCTAAGTTGAAAACCCGAAAGGGAGGCTTAGGCAAAAAAGAGCGTCTCGGTGGATTGAAAACCCTAAAGGGTGGTCCAGGCAAAAATTAGAGACATAAAATAAAATACCCGGTGGACTGAAAACCCGAAAGGGAGGTCCAGGCAAAGGTTAGGGATTCATGGCAAGTAACTACATCAGACAAGACTTGATCATCAGCAGTCATCTGTTTATCATGAAGAAGTTCAACACATTTCAACGGAAGCCTTTGCTCAGGAATTCCAAGTTGAGAGAGAGGATGGGGTCATTACATTTCAATGTACCTTTTCCACAAAATCACCACTTTCCAAACTTTGTAATCATCTATGGGGTCTTGCCTTTTGCAAGCCACCATTCTATTAAAAAAAAAGAAAGTTTGAGCCTTTGCCCGTTATTTGCAATCTTATCTCTTTCATATCTTTCAAAATGTCATTTATTGTCGATAGTAATTTTTGAAATGAAGAGAAAATTGATTTCAACAAAATCTTTTTTGAAAAATATAAAAGAAGTTTTGTTTTGATTCATGAGTGCATTACAAAGAATGGATATGTTGATGTATTCATATACAAAAGAGGAAGAATATATTCCACTTAATGTACCTTTGTCCTGGTTCGAATATGATGTAGAACTCAGCTATTTTGTTCTCTCAGCTCCAATGTTCCCTCAGTGTTGGGTAGCATTTATTCTGAGGCCATCAAAAGGTTGTAGCAATTTCTGCTCATGTTGTGGAGGACACCTTGTTGCACCCCAAAATTTGCCCTCTTTATTCGAGCTATAAGTTAATAATGACGTTTATTTCGTCATTCAAAAATGGGAGGAAAATAATAAAGAGTTTGCATGGGTTTAAGGGGTTAATGTGTGAAAGAATGGTTTAAACGGTGAAAGTACGAGAAAATTCATAAATACTATTTGAAAGGTGATACAAGCTAAGTTCCCCACTGTTTCGACGATATCTACAACTTTTGTGTTCGGCTCGGGAGCCAATTCTTTGAGGAAGGTTGTCAAATTTGCAAATTACTTGAGGTTTCATAGTGAAAAATAGTGCTGAATGTAGGGTTTTGCGCCTCGGAAAATTCATATCTCCTAATCCGCTCGCCGGATTCGCTTGAAAATTTAACTGAAGCTCCGTGGCATCATTACCAAGAGTTCATATGTTCGGACCGAAGGCCGAATATGCATGGAAAATTCCCAGAATTTTGAGGATCGTCGCGTTGTTTCGGTAAAAAGTGTGTTTCCGGGTATGTCGCGCCAAGTTTGAAAATTCATAACTTCTTCGATTTTTATCGTATGAAGTCCATTCCGGCGGCATTCTCTCATAAATTCCGTTAGCTTCGATTCTTCGTCACACATGCCGGTTCAGATTTTGAGCCGAAGTTGGAGTTTTATCGAGTTCTTTGAGCGGTACGCACAAAATTTCGTACAGTCGCGCCAGATGAATCGACGTTTCTCGTCATTCAAACGCGCACATTTTCTTCATCGCTTATCGGATCGAGACGATTCTCGCGGCGACGGATCACAAATTTGGTCATCTTCACAGTGGCATTGGTTTTGTTCCAGAATTCCGAACCGAACCGAGTTTCCTTAAAAACGAGCCAAAATGAGACGCACCAAGGGCAATTTGGACATTTCGCGTTGACAACATATAAACATTTTGCTCTTCACAAATCAAGGGAGGACTCTCATAATTTCAATTCACCAATTCTTCACAAACACATTCTCTCAATTTTCTCTCAATTCTCATAGATCAAAACCACATATCACATAAAACTTTCATCAAGATTCATCAATTGTCACCAAGATCAAGAACATGGATTGAAGATTCAAGAATCGAAGTTTGAAATTCTCATCCTCTCCTCTTTGCATCTCGCGCGCCCCCCACTCTCTCTCCCTCCGGATTTCGTTCGAGTTCGCGTCGTGTTCGTGTCGTGTTCGCGTTCGTATCGTGTCCGTGTTCGCGCTTCGGTTAGATCTTCATTCGGTAAGTTTTCGGATCTTGAATTAAGTGCTTAATTGTTGATTATTATGTGAATTCGGATCTTGATCTACCTTTCGTTCTTGATTAATTGATGATTGAGGATGATTGATCGGTGAATTTGCGTATTCTTGCTCGAATTGATCGTGTTCATGAGAATTGTGGCTAGATATAATGTTTGATGCACATAATTGATATCCGTTGATGATGATTTGTGTCACTCGTGGTTGAATCCGTTGATTTGTTAGTGATTTTGTGTGTATAAGTGTTGTTGATAATTTGTGTCGCTTGCGGTGTACTCAATGTGTTCGTATAAATGCGTGAGCCATATTCTCGATTGATATTTGGTTTGTTTGACGTGTCGCGCTTGGCATAATTGTTGACATATGGATTGTTTGATGTGTGAATGCATGTATACCATGATATTTGGTGCTTGTTTGTGATTAATCTCGAATCGGTACGTTTTGGATTGAGTGCGAATGGCTCCGAAGCCTTAAAAATGCATAAAAACCTGTTTTGCTACGCCAGGAACCGGGTTGTCCCAGGCGGGAACCGGTTCCCACTCAATCCAAAATGGCCATTCTCTGGTTTTTTGTATGGGGAACCGGGTTGTCCCTAGGTGGGAACCGGTTCCCAGCTTTCTAAAAATGTTGCCTCTCTGCTTTTTTGTATGGGGAACCGGGTTGTCCCTAGGTGGGAACCGGTTCCCAGCTTGCTAATTTGGTCTGTCGCTGTGTTTTTGTACCAGGAACCGGGTTGTCCCTAGGTGGGAACCGGTTCCCAGTTTCTGCCTCTGGTTTTTTGATGGGGAACCGGGTTGTCCCTAGGTGGGAACCGGTTCCTGAGTGTAATTTTTGCATTTTTCTTTGCTAATTTCAATCTTGCATAACCTTTTGCTCGTAACTCCGATTTGCACGTTCTTTATATCGTCGGAAAGCTTATGAGATGTACTATCTAGCTAGATACTTGGTTTTCATTAATTTGTAGATCATTTACGTTTGATTCCTCTTTGATGTTTCATTGTCCATTTCATGTTTACATTACGTGCCCGTTTCTCTTGGCTTATAGCAATAACGCAATTCCGATTGCGATGTTTGTTATCTCTAACTTGTGTGCTAGTGTGCAAGGCTTTTGGACGGTCACCGATTGATACTCATCGCTTGAGTGTTCCGCTTCACTTGCGGAATACGATTATATCTCATTGACTCGTATCGTGCTCTCGACTTGGAGACACGATCGTATTGCTTTATATCTGCTTGTTTGGGTTTTCTTGTTACTCTTGCAGGTGTATCGTGATTATGCTCGACGCGCGTGTCGACCTTTGTGTGCTTTATGGATAATCGGTGTGCTGACCATTTGCTTTTGCTTTGCTAGCTCGCTTGCGGGATTCTAGTTTCTTCGCTTCGCCTCTCTTTAGTTTACGGATCATCATCCGTTTGGTATTGATCCCGTTTCATTTTATTTCTCTCGCACTTTATCGCTTTCCTGCATCATCCTTTAACATGAGAAGTAGGACCTAGACATGCATCTGGCCAAGCCCTCGAAAGAGGCTCTATTTTTGTTGGTGTGTTTAAATTTGTGCTTTGCGGCAGGGAGTCACGGTGTAATAAGCCCTATATGGCACTCCGTTAAGTCCTCATGGAAGGCATGCGGTCAAGGGTTCGTAATCAACCCCGGCTTAGTCTCATCGAGTCTGTTCAGTATGCGCACGCTACGCGTTGCTCGCTTCTGAACCTGCACAAGATCTTGTTATCGAGTATGTCAGGAAAAGGGTTCATGTAGCCGGACCCCCGCCTTTCCTATAGCTCGCGTCGCTCGACGTTGATGCTCGGTGTACGCACGCACCGTTTTCCTTTACGATCCGTGACGGCTTGGTTGCTGAGAGGGGTCCGTCCTCTTGTCTATGGCCCGATCATTTTCACGAGGTCTAATGCTTGGTTGACTTGGGTTGAGCTGCTCCCCTTGGCTATGGCGGGACCGCTTTTCTACCATTCGGTCAGTACCGTTGGTTTGTTTGCTTTACGAGCGGATGCTCGTTTGTGTGCTCATTGTGTGCTTTTGCCTTTTCCCCCGTAGGTTGATAGTTTAGTTTAGACTTGTACCCTTTGTATGATAACATTAGGTAGCAAGCTTTCCCCCTTAGCTTAGGTCTTCCTCATGCATTGTTTAAAACACAAACCACACTCTTTGATTTTCTTTTTCTAAGAACTTGCTATTTCCGCCCCATTCCCAGCATAAGTCTCCAAAGGTCGAGCAGCGGAGTGTGAATGTAACTCGTTCACCTAAAAAACACAAAACAAACAGAAATTAGTTAGCCGAGCTACGGTAGCTCTGATTCTGCAAAACAGATACGTAGGCAGCGGGGTAGGGCCCGTGCGAGCATAATCCTTTCTTTTCCCTACATTCTGCATTCATTTTAGTCCAGATTAGCGTAGATTTGTTACACACCCATAGATTTAGACACAAGCGTGGATACCATCGGGTACGATGGGCGCGAGGGGTGCTAATACCTTCCCCTCGCGTAACCGACTCCCTTACCCTTTTTCTCTGGTCGTGAGACCGTTGTTTTGTTTTGTGGTTTGCTGGCATTCCCTTCCTTTTCAGGATAAATATGTTAGTGGCGACTCTGTTAATTTTCGCGGTAGCGACAGCTGGCGACTCTGCTGGGGACGTCTTGACCTGTTGCTGGTCCGGACCTAGCGAGTCGATCCTAGCGCTTGTGTGTTTATCTTTGGGTGTTTTTATTGCTTTGCATATTTTACCTGTTTGCATTGCATTCTATGTGCGCTTTTACTTTTCTGCATCATATTCTGGACTGTCTGGATCTCTGTCTGTTGGGTGGGTGTTTCAAGAGGTAAAAGGCCCAATACCCAGGCTATGTGTGAACCATAGGAACCCTAGGATAGAGTGGGAGCATGGTTTGTCTCGAGGTGTACGTCTCGGGATGGATTATGTGACCACGAGCAGAGTAGTGGTTTCAAACGGAGGTATTATCGTCACCCGCATCCGCGCTGTGATGATGCTTACCTTCGGGCGGACCGTATACTGCGTTTCATGACCTTACCTTGGCCTAGATTTTACCCGTGAGTGGGGCGGGAATCAATGATCATTTAACAGGTACATTGTTGGTGACCGCTGTTCTCGTTCGTGGGTTACCGCTGTTCTTGTTCGTGGGTGACCGCTGTTCTCGTTCGTGGGTTACCGCTGTTCTTGTTCGTGGGTTACCGCTGTTCTTGTTCGTGGGTTACCGCTGTTCTTGTTCGAGTGTACTATTGGTTTCTGTTCGTGGGGTACTATGGTTCTTGTTCAAGTGGTAATCTGTGTTCTATCCCAGTGTGTTATTGACTATGGGCTTTGGTTCCGTGGATTGACATTCCGTGTTCCGTGTGGTATACCATTTGGGGGCCGAACCTTTGGCTTTGTATTATGTGTGCTACAGGCAGTCCAGAATGCCTGGTGGGCGGCAACAAGCCCCACCACTTTGCATCATAGCATATTTATTTCCAAAAGAAACGCAAAAAAAAAAAAGATATGTATAATAAGCATTTGCATGTCATGTTTTTCAGGGACATTCAGGAGTTCATTCAAGCTGAAGATGGATACTCCCATTGATACTGTCAAGGAAGCAAAGAGAAATACGCATACTTACAGTTTCTTCCGAGAGCCGTTGACCGCCTTAGAGGGTTTGAGTTCATTGATGACCGCTTTCTGCTTGAAGAGTTTCACGGATAATTATGGGAATATTTTGACTTTGTTGGAAACCGTGGTTGAGACGCCTGCTTTGCAAACTTTGATGCAATTCTATGATCCTGAAATGAGGTGTTTTACGTTCCAGGATTACCAGTTGGCTCCGACATTGGAAGAGTACTCTATCATTCTTAATCTCAAGATAAAAGGTGAAGTGCCATTCATCGATGTTCGTAAAGAAGTGAATTTCAAGTTGATCGCTGCTGCTCTTATTTGAGCATAAAAGAAGTATCTGATAATTGGAAGTCGAATGGAGGTGTCTCGGGGCTCTCTTTGAAGTTTTTGGTGAGAAAAGCTAAAGAGGAATTTGAGAAAAAGAATTGGAACGCGTACAATGCATTGCTTGCTGTGGCTATTTACGGGATTGTGATGTTCCCAAATGTTCCCAATTTTGTAGACTCGGCCGCGGTACACATCTTCATGGGAAGGAATCCTATTCCTACTTTGTTGGCCGATACTTATTATGCTGTTCATTCCCGATATGAGAAACGTGGTGGTGCCATCACTTGTTGCCTTCAATTATTGTTCATCTGGTTCCTCTCTTTGTTGCCCAGAAAAGGACCTTTTGTGAAGACGAGGGAGACACTTAAATGGACCCACAGGATTATGTCACTTACCTCTTATGACATCCAGTGGCCAAAGTATCGAATTAACGTTTCTGAAGTGATTGTTGGGTGCGGTAAGTTTGATAATGTTCCTTTGGTTGGTATTAGAGGTTGCATCAATTACAATCCCGTGGTATCCTTGCGCCAGTTGGGGTATACGTTGAAAGACAAGCCGGCATATCACTTGATAGCGGAGACAGTCTGTTTTGAGAAGGGGTCGGATCCAGAAAAGTTGAAAGAGATAATTGTGGCTTGGAAGAAGATCCGTAAGCATAATGGAGCCCATTTAGGGAAGAAGGAATCACTTGCTTTGACACCGTATGTTGAATGGATTGTGAAACGGGTCGGAAACTTGTTGCTGCCATATGACAGGGTTGCACCACTTCAAAAGCAACCTCCTTTGATTCTATCTGAATTTGTGCCAACAGAACTTTACAAGGATGCTTTGGTTACCAACTACAGGTTGCACGAAAGGGAACAGGAGACCAACTTGAAATTCTTTGAAGAAAGAGATGCAAAGATGAGGTTGATACACCAGCTCAAGCAAGTCGAAGGTGCAAGCTCAAGTCAGGCAAGTGCCCAGAGGCGTCCTTATGAGTTGATAAAGGAAGAGTTGCATCGCAAACAACAAGAGTGTCTACAGTTACAAAGATCAGAGAATAGTCTCAAGAGGCAGAAGCGAGATTCAGATAAACAGCTAGCGGAAGAGAAAACTAAGACCGCTCGACTTGAAGAAGAATTAACAAGACTCCGAGCCCAACGGAGAGGAGATGGAGGAGCTCATTCTGTTACCAGGCGATCCTAGTGTTGTTGTGGAGTGGATCTGTTTGATCCATGATGTCGATTTGCTGTTTATTTTGATATTTGTCGCCCATGTCCAGGATTGTTGGATGGGGTCGCATTATGGATGTTCGGGATTTCTTTTGTATGCCTTAAGAGCACTTTGTGACACAGTTATGTGCCATGTTTGTATGAACTCAAATTTTCAGTTATGATTGAATGAAATATGCTCAGTTTGATGAATTATTCTCGTGTGTGGATTGCTATTCAAATATATTCGGCATCAGGGTTGCTATGTCCTATCTGAAAGTGGGATGAACTCTTGGATACCTGAAAATTGACAAACATCTCATGCATATCATTCATATATCATACATGTCATATATTTGCAGGTTTTTGCAGGGCTTATATCTTATGTCTCACTGTTTTGTTACCAGAAGGAGTTCTAAGACGGCTAATCACCCGTATCCGACTAGGAGCAATCAGAGAAGGCAGGTGGAACAGATTCAGGAACAAATGGCTGAGATGAGAGCTCAATTGACAGAGCAGATGAATGCGCAGATGGCGCAGTTTATGGAAGCATTGACTAATGTGACCAAGGGGCAGGATGACTTGCGAGTTCTCGTCGAGAATTCCAGAAGGGTTGAGAATGGAGGACATTCGAGGCTGTTTGACGATGTGTCTGGCAGGATTGACGATCATCATGATCCTAATGAGTTTGATCGCATGGGAGGGCACTATAATCCTTTCAATCAGCATCACGGGTTTCCACCTCCACCTCTGTCTCGTCTGTTGGGAAGGAGAGATAATCAGAACCGTGATAATTTGGATTTCAATGTTGAAAACTTTGATCAGGTATCGAGGCATAGTGCTGATGGTGCACCTGAGGAAGCCGAGAGGTATCGTCTGATTGAAGAACGTCTCAGAGCTGTTGAAGGCAAAGGGGTGTTAGGCATGGATATCAATGACTTGGGGCTGGTTCCTGGTGTGAGGATTCCACCGAAATTCAAAGTGCCATCTTTTGACAAATACAATGGGGCGACTTGTCCTATGACTCATGTCAAAGCATACTATCGCAAGATGTCAGTTTATTCAGAGGATGAGGGTTTTCTGATGCACTTCTTCCAGGATAGCTTGGCTGGGGCTTCCTTGGAGTGGTATGTTCAACTCGAGCGCACTCATATTCATTCTTGGAGAGATCTTGTGGAGGCTCTCATTAAGCACTATCAGTACAATGTTGACATGGCGCCCAATCGAACTCAGTTGCAAAGTTTGGTTCAAGGATCTAAAGAATCTTTCAAAGAGTACGCTCAGAAATGGCGTGAGTTAGCCGCAAGAGTTCAACCACCTATGACTGAACGTGAGATGATTGACATGTTCACCAGTACTTTGTCTGGACACTATTACTTGGCCTGTAGTGCTTCAGCCAACTTTTCTGAAATGGTGAGATATGGCGAACGTGTTAAGATGGGTCTAAAGATGGGGAAAATTCAGTTGGGAGCTTCTTCTAATACTCCTAGTGGTAAGAAACAAGCTGAGGGTTATGCCCGAAGGAAGGAAGGAAATGCGGATGCCATATATGGAAGAAGGGGTTCAGGGAGAAACAACTCACAGGTCAATGCTGTCATGATCCCAGTACCACAACAACAACAACACCAGGGACAACGTTCCAGTAATGATCGCTATCCTCCCAGGACCAGACCTCACAGAAAGATTGATCCGATTCCTATGACCTATGCTCAAGTGCTACAACATTTGCTCAATATTGAGAAGATTACTTTGAGAGATGCTCCGAATGCTCCGGACACACAATCTCCGAATTACAATGCAAATGCACGATGTGCTTTCCATTCAGGAGCTGCTGGGCATGATACCGAGAGGTGTATTGCGTTGAAGAATAAAGTCCAGGACTTGTTGGATCAAAAGATAATTCAGTTCACTCCTACACCCAATATTGTCAATAATCCGATGCCTGCTCACGGAGGTGCGGGTGTGAATGCCATTGAGAGTGAAGAGATAAGTGTTATATCTGACGTGGGCTGTTTGACCTTCCCTCTGGTGTCTGTGAAGCAACATCTGGTTAATAGTGGCATCTTCCCGGGCTGTGGTGTTGATTGTGAGAATTGCAAGAGTCAACCCGAAGGTTGCGCTGATTTGAAAAGTATGGTACAAAAGCTGATCGATGAGGGTCCTCTTCAGTTCTATCGAAGGTTGAGAGGTGCGAAGAGTAATGATGGTGAAGTGTCTGTGATCTCAATTCCTTATGAGCCTGTTGTTCCAATATGTATCCAAGTGCCTATTCAGATACCTGTCAGTATCCCGTATGAGGAACAACCAGCGGCGTTGATGATTACTGTGCCTGGGCCTATTCCATATGAGAGTGAGAAAGCTGTCCCTTGGCATTATGGTTCAGACGTGTATTACTATGGTACGAAGGAGGAGGATGTGTCATCTAAACAGAGTTCTGTGGAAGCCTCAGTTGCAAACACTGATAATTTTACCGGTACTGGTAGAATTACTCGCAGTGGTAGGGTGTTCTCTCCTCAGCTTGTTCAAAGTAATGCTGATGCTTTGGCTAAGGCCAAAGGAAAACAAGTAGTGACTGATGTCCAGAATTCTCCGACCCAGAGTGGGGCACCTGATGGTGCCGTGCCTACCAAGGATGTGGAAGAACTGTTGAGGATTATCAGGAAGTCTGATTATAAAGTGGTTGAGCAGTTGGGTCAGACCCAGTCAAAGATCTCTATCTTGCAACTGCTGATGTGTTCAGAAGGTCATAGAGATGCTCTCTTGAGAATTCTGAATGGCGCTTACGTTCCACATGAAATATCTGTGAATCAGCTAGAGGCGGTAGCCAATAATATCTCCGCTAGGAACGGTTTGGGATTTACAGATTGTGATCTTCCGCCAGAAGGGAGAAACCATAACAAGGCTTTGCATATTTCGATTGAGTGTAAGGGGACGACTTTGTCCCTTGTTTTGGTTGATACTGGGTCTTCTTTGAATGTACTTCCTAAATCAGCTCTCATGCGAATTGACTATGCTGGTGTTGAGTTGAGGCCAAGTGAGTTGGTAGTGCGCGCCTTTGACGGTTCAAGGAGGTCTGTGTTCGGGGAGGTAGATCTACCCATCCAAGTGGGTCCTCAGATCTTTACTGTAACCTTTTATGTCATGGATATTCAACCCGCTTACTGCTGTTTGTTGGGACGACCATGGATTCACAAGGCTGGTGCTGTGACATCCACTCTTCATCAGAAGTTGAAATATCCGGTTGACGGTAAAGTGGTGACGGTCTGTGGTGAAGAGGATTACATCGTGAGTCACTTGTCCTCTTTCCGATATGTAGAGATCGAAGGTGAAATACATGAGACGCCATTTCAAGCATTTGAAGCTGTGAATGCTGTGAGAACTCCTCCTTGTGAGATAACGAAGCCAAGAACGGTTATGTCCTCTTTGAAAGATGCTCAGGTTGTTGTTGAGACTGGAAGAGTGGAAGGCTGGGGGCAAGTAATTGACATGCGTCCCAAATTTGACAAGAATGGTCTCGGTTTCAATCCTGGAAAGCAGAATGCACCGCCCAAATCTGGTATTCTTAGTCCGGTCAAGTTTATGAGTGGGGGTGTCATTCAAGATGGTCAGGTGAACGCCATTGTCAATGGCGAAGAGGTGGATAGTGACTGTGACTTTGATAGCTGGATCCGTCCAAGTATTCCTGGGGAGATACCTCGCAACTGGACAATTGAAGATGTCATTCAAGTTACACAAGCTCAGGAGTAAATTCTTTGTTTTAACTTTTCTTATCATGCAATAATTCCTACGCTCTGCCCAAGGCGTAGTGAATCATTTGTAGGGCCATGCAGTTCGCATTTTCAAAGTTAATCATGAAATAAGGACGTTTTTGCATTCAAATGTTTTGCTCTTTGTCTTTCTTTTTTTAACTTTTTTCCTTTAAATGGCAATGTTTTTGCACACACTTGCACATAGCTTAATAAAAACAAAACTAAAATAAAAACATCAATCATGCAGATGTTCCACTACCACGGATTCCATTGGTAACAGTTCCGCTATTGCTTGTTATGATTTTGACAATCCGATCTACCAAGCCGGGGAGGAAGCTTATGAAGATTGTGATCCCCCCGATGAGTTGGCCAGATTATTGAAACAAGAAAAGAAAGCGATTCAACCGCATCAGGAGGTAATTGAGATGGTAAATGTTGGCACTAAAGAGCAAGTCCGAGAAGTCAAGATAGGGGCTGCGCTTGAGAACAGTGTGAAGCAGAGGCTTACTGATATGTTGAAAGAGTACGCGGATATCTTTGCTTAGTCCTACGAGGATATGCCAGGCCTTGATACAGATATTGTGGTACACCGTCTACCTCTCAAGGAAGATAGTCCTCCTGTCAAGCAGAAACTTCGAAGGACTCGCCCAGATATGTCTGAGAAGATTAAGAAAGAGGTTGAGAAACAGTTTGATGCTGGCTTTCTGCAAGTTGTGAATTACCCGCCGTGGGTTGCTAATATTGTTCCTGTGCCTAAGAAGGACGGAAAGGTCAGGATGTGTGTTGATTACAGAGATCTGAATAGGGCGAGTCCGAAAGATGATTTTCCTCTTCCCCACATTGATGTATTGGTGGATAATACTGCTCCTTTCAAAGTGTTTTCCCTCATGGATGGCTTCTCTGGGTACAATCAGATCAAGATGGCACCAGAAGACATGGAGAAAACAACGTTTATCACACCGTGGGGAACTTTCTGCTATAAAGTCATGCCTTTTGGGTTGAAAAACGCAGGGGCAACGTATCAGCGTGCCATGGTGACTCTTTTTCACGACATGATTCACAAAGAGATTGAAGTGTATGTCGACGACATGATTGCAAAGTCTCATACTGAAGAATAGCACTTGGTTCATTTGCAGAAGTTGTTTGAAAGGCTTCGGGAATTCAGACTGAGGTTGAATCCAAACAAATGCACTTTCGGAGTGCGATCCGGAAAGTTGTTGGGCTTTGTTGTTAGTGGAAAAGGTATTGAGGTCGATCCTGCAAAAATAAAAGCCATACAAGAGATGCCTGAGCCGAGAACAGAAAAAGAGGTTCGTGGTTTCTTAGGGAGATTGAACTACATTGTTAGATTCATCTCTCATCTTACGGCCACTTGTGAACCAATATTCAAGTTGCTAAGAAAAGATCAGACGGCCAGGTGGAATAATGATTGTCAAAAAGCATTCGAAAAAGTGAAAGAGTATCTGCAGGAACCTCCGATACTAATGCCTCCAGTTCTAGGAAGGCCTTTGATTATGTACCTCACAGTTCTTGAAAATTCAATGGGATGTGTGCTGGGTCAACATGACGAGTCTGGCCGAAAAGAGCATGCAATATACTACCTTAGCAAAAAGTTTACCGACTGTGAATCCCGATACTCACTGCTCGAGAAAACTTGCTGTGCTTTGGTGTGGGCTGCTCGCCGGCTGAAGCAGTATATGTTGGTTCACACCACCTTGTTGATTTCCAAGATGGATCCTATCAAGTATGTTTTCGAGAAGCCCGCTCTTTCCGGAAGAGTAGCCAGGTGGCAAATGATCTTGACTGAATATGATATCCAATATACTACTCAGAAAGCCATCAAAGGTAGTGTGTTGGCAGATTATCTTGCGCACCAGCCTGTTGAAGATTATGAACCGATGAAGTTTGAATTCCCCGATGAGGATGTCCTGTACATCAGAGATTGTAACATTCCCGGACCAGAGGAAGGACCCGAACCAGGATCGCGATGGACGCTCGTGTTCGATGGTGCCTCTAATGCACTCGGGAATGGTGTTGGAGCTGTAATTACTTCTCCATCAGGTTTTCATATTCCGTTTACAGCCAGAATCTGTTTTGATTGCACTAATAACATGGCTGAATATGAAGCCTGCATCTATGGTATCGAAGCTGCGATCGATTTGCGAATCAAGTACTTGAAAGTTTTTGGGGATTCCAATCTTGTCATTAGCCAGATCAATGGAGATTGGGAAACTCGCCATCAGAATCTGATTCCATACAGAGAGCATGTGATGAGACTCATTCCGTACTTTGATGAGATCACATTCGAGCATATTTCTAGAGAAGAGAACAATCTTGCTGACGCTCTCGCTACTTTGGCTTCCATGTTCAAAGTGAAATGGGTCAATGAAGCGCCTAACATCACCATCAACAGGTTGGATGAGCCGGCGTTTTGCTTTGAGGCTGATGTCGAATTAGATGGTAATCCCTGGTATCATGATATCAAAAAGTTCCTCGAAACTCAAGAGTATCCTCCCGAAGCGTCGATGACTGATAAGAAGTGTCTGAGAAGGTTTGCAGATAAGTTTTACCTCAACGGTGGGGTGTTGTACAAGAGGCATCATGATGGTGTGTTGCTCCGATGTGTTGTGAAGGAAGAAGCTTCGAAAATCATAGAGGAAATGCACGAAGGCGAGTTTGGTACCCATGCTAGTGGGCATACAATGGCTAAGAAAATCTTGAGGGCTGGTTACTATTGGTCCACTATGGAAACTGATTGTCATAACCATGTCAGAATTTGTCACAAGTGCCAGATCTATGCTGATAAAGTGCACGTGCCGCCTGTGCCTTTGAATGTTTTGACTTCTCCGTGGCCTTTTGCAATGTGGGGCATTGATATGATTGGAGAGATTAAGCCTACTGCTTCTAATGGACATCGCTTCATTTTGGTTGCCATCGATTACTTCACCAAGTGGGTTGAAGCCGCATCTTATGCGAATGTCACCAAGCAAGTGATTACTCGTTTTATCAAGCACAACATAATATGCCGTTATGGGATTCCTGAGAAGATCATTACTGACAATGGATCGAATCTCAATAACAAGATGATGAAGGAGCTTTGTGAGTCCTTCAAGATCAAACACCACAATTCTTCTCCGTATCGTCCAAAGATGAATGGCGCTGTCGAAGCGGCCAACAAGAATATTAAGAAGATTGTGCAGAAGATGGTAGTGACTTACCGAGATTGACATGAGATGTTGCCTTTCGCCTTGCATGGTTATCACACCTCCGTGCGTACATCGACTGGGGCAACTCCTTTCTCACTTGTTTATGGCATGGAAGCGGTATTACCTGTTGAAGTTGAGATTCCTTCCCTGAGGATTATGAAAGACATCGAGCTTGACGAGTCAGAATGGATACAAAATCGGATGGATCAGTTGAACCTCATTGATGAGAAACGTTTGGCAGCTATTGGTCATGGTCAAGTGTACCAAAAGAAGATGAGGAAAGCTTTTGATAAGCGGGTGCGACCCCAAAGTTATAAACCAGGTGATCTGGTACTCAAAAGAATCATTCTTCCTCAAGGCGATCCACGAGGCAAGTGGACTCCGACGAATGAAGGTCCTTTTGTTGTGCAGAAAGTATTCTCTGGTGGCGCCATGATGCTTGCAACAATGGATGGCGAGAACTTTCCGCACCCTGTGAACGCAGATGTAGTCAAAAAATACTTCGCATAGACCTGATAAAAAAATGAAAATGAAAGAAAAAAAATGAAAGAAAGAAAGAAAAAAAAAGAGAAAAAAAAAAGAAAAAAAAAGAAAAAAAAAAGAAAGAAAGAAAGAAAAAAAAGAGAAAAAAAAGAAGAAAATGAATCAGGCAAAAGAATGAAAAAGAAACAAATATACCCGCTAAGTTGAAAACCCGAAAGGGCGGCTTAGGCAAAAAAGGGACAAAAGCGAAGGGCTACATCTCGCATGCCACCTTGGCAATCACTTTTCATACATGCTTAGGGCTCCCGACCGAGGGATAAGCAAGACTCCGTGTTCTTGAGTTCGCACCTGGCAGCTCAAATCCCTAAAGCATGCACAACATCCAATCACTTTGTTTAGGGCTCCCGACCGAGGGATAAGCAAGACTCCGTGTTCTTGAGTTTGCACCTGGCAACTCAAATCCCTAAAGGCACTCACAAACCCCGTCGGGTCCACGAGTTCGATGATGTCACAGCAATCAGTTGTAAATCGGGCAGTGATCAATCCTAATGAGTACGGTCTTCCAAAGCAAGGAGATGAGAACGTCGGAGTTATAAAAGTGATAGCGGGATCGTGACCAATGGATATCCGTTTCACGTTGCCATTTCTCTTGTACTCAATAAATGTGTGGTTACCTCTTACTAGGAACTACCTTTGAAATGTGTTCGCCTCTTTTATGAGCATTGCTTTTGCAATTAATAAAGATCCTTTTTATCTTGAACAACTGTTTTCTTTTACTGTTTTGTTTGCATAAAACGTCCTGAGTTTGTGTTAAACTTTGCATATGAAAACTGCATTGCTTTTACAATACATGATTAGAAATGATATAACCTTTGAATCTACTTCGAAGTCTTGTGTAACCAGGATGGCAGGCCAAGATGCTATGCTATATCCTGGGGCATGTTCATTTGTTTGTCTCGCAGGTACGTCCTTGCAAACGCTTCGCATCAGCATATTGACGGATCTAGCCAGGAGAGATTCTTGCTCCCCAGCCGAGTGCTTCCTAATGAGAGATTCTCACTCCCCAGCTGAGTACTTTCAGAAGAGACTTTCTTTGTTCCAAGATTCTCATACCCTCAGCAAAGTACATCTTAAGGCATTCTCTATGCTCCAGAGGCCTTATTCCCGACGGAATGTCTTCTCCCCAGTTGAATCATGATGAATGGTGTCTGATTCCCCATCTAGCTCTTAATGAGGTTCCTTGCCTGAATGCCTCATTTTCCCCAGTAGAGCGCTTTCTCTCCCCAACAGTTTGACCTGTTTTTCCCAGGAGAGTCATCTTATTCCCCAGTGGAATGGTCTTAACAAAGGTTCTTATGCTAAGTTCCTTGTCCCCAGTGGATCTCTCATATCCTCAGCAGTTCGCTTTGTAGAAGTATTCATCTTCCCCCACTGAATTTCTTCCCTCAGCAGAGATTCACATGCATCCTCAGCAGGATCTGTTCTCATCTAGGATTTCCCCAGCGGAATGCGTCCTACACAAGCAAGTTGGTTACTCCCCACCAGAGTTATCTCCACGACTTGCTCTTATCTCTTCATCCCCAGTATGTCGAGAATTTGCTTCTCCAATGAAGTTGCAAGGGTATTCCCCAAGCAGTCAATCGGGATGTTCATATCTTCAAGCAAGATTATTCCCCAAACAGAGCTCGCGTCCAGATTTGATCATCTCCAGCAGATTTCTGATCCATCTTTGCCAGCTCGTAGTTGTGACTTGTGGTCACTCATCTTGTCCTCCCCGCAGAGTTCCATGTGCTCTCTCCAGGACTTCTTCAGCAATTCAGTGCTCCTCTGCTGTTTCCCCAAGCAGCGTCCAAATCATGCATCATTTGCATTGCATTCTCAAAAGCGTATAACGTCTTCCTTCGCGGAAACGTTATTCCATACACATTCATACATGCATCATGCATAAACCATATCATGTCTGTTGTTTCTTTCTACAGGAAAGTTATCCAGATTCAAATGCTCCCTAGAGAGCAATATTCGCCTAGTCATTACAGGCGCTTATCCTGATATTTCGAATCAGAAGAGGATTGTTCTACTTATTTTCTGGCACAACTCAGATCAGTTCAAAGACATTCCTATTCCCGATGCCCCCAGATCGGTGGAAGATATTTGTTCCCATTCCTGATAAATCAGACTTTCAGTTGAAGGAACCGCCTCCGGATCTCCCAAGATCTTCCGAAGGAGTAAGCCTTCTGATACATCAGATCAGTTGGAAATATCTACTCCCTGACGATTTAGTTTGTTCAGAAGAAGAAACTCGTTTGCCCAGTCCTGATACCTTACTATCAGTTGAGGACGTTTTCTTTACCCGGCGTACACAGTTCGGAAGAAACATCCGTTCCTATCCTAATATCCAGTTTCAGATTAGTTGAAGGAACCGCCTCCGGATCTCCCGTGATCTTACTAAGGAGCAAGCCACTGATATCATCAGATCAAATGGAGATGTTTGCCTGATCGACTTTGTCTTTCAGATGAAGATTGTCCTACTTATTTTCTAGCATCATGTCCAGATCAGTTTAAAGGCATTCTTTCCCCGGCGTACACAGTTCGGAAGAGATATTGTTCCTATCCTGACTTCTAGTTCAGTTGAAGGAACCGCCTCCGGATCCCCGTGGTCTTACGAAGGAGCTAGCCGCTAATTCCTAGATTAGTAGGAATATCTACCTGATGATTTAATTGCATCAGAAGAGATGTCTGCCCAGATTCCCAGATCAGAGATACCTATTACCCGTTGACGTCCAGATCAACCGGCGTATCTCCCTCGATTCCCAGATCGACTTAAGACATCTATCCCGATGCAAGTTCGGAGACATTTGCTACGTCTGATGCCCAGATCAGTCGAGATGTTCCTTCTCTTGATACCCAGATCATTTGAAGTGTTTTCCCCTGCCTGTGGGTGCCCGTTCCTCCTTTTTCACAAGTTGGAGCATATTTATTATCCAGATCAGTTGAAGTTTTTTCTCCCTGCTCGTGGGGTGGTACATTCCTTCTTATTTCAAGACGGAATCTTCTATTGATCAAGAGTGCAAATTTTCGAGTTCATTTTGGTATTCAATCTCCTTCCACCTCAACGGTTCGAAACTTTCGTTTCTCGCTCGTCAGGTTCAAGAAGTTTGAATAGGGGCAGCTGTTGCACCCCAAAATTTGCCCTCTTTATTCGAGCTATAATTTAATAATGACGTTTATTTCGTCATTCAAAAATGGAAGGAAAATAATAAAGAGTTTGCATGGGTTTAAGAGGTTAATGTGTGAAAGAATGGTTTAAACGGTGAAAGTACGAGAAAATTCATAAATACTATTTGAAAGGTGATACAAGCTAAGTTCCCGCGTTGTCCCCACTGTTTCGACGATATCTACAACTTTTGTGTTCGGCTCGGGAGCCAATTCTTTGAGGAAGGTTGTCAAATTTGCAAATTACTTGAGGTTTCATAGTGAAAAATAGTGCTGAATGTAGGGTTTTGCGCCTCGGAAAATTCATATCTCCTAATCCGCTCGCCGGATTCGCTTGAAAATTTAACTGAAGCTCCGTGGCATCATTACCAAGAGTTCATATGTTCGGACCGAAGGCCGAATATGCATGGAAAATTCCCAGAATTTTGAGGATCGTCGCGTTGTTTCGGTAAAAAGTGTGTTTCCGGGTATGTCGCGCCAAGTTTGAAAATTCATAACTTCTTCGATTTTTATCGTATGAAGTCCATTCCGGCGGCATTCTCTCATAAATTCCGTTAGCTTCGATTCTTCGTCACACATGCCGGTTCAGATTTTGAGCCGAAGTTGGAGTTTTATCGAGTTCTTTGAGCGGTACGCACAAAATTTCGTACAGTCGCGCCAGATGAATCGACGTTTCTCGTCATTCAAACGCGCACATTTTCTTCATCGCTTATCGGATCGAGACGATTCTCGCGGCGACGGATCACAAATTTGGTCATCTTCACAGTGGCATTGGTTTTGTTCCGGAATTCCGAACCGAACCGAGTTTCCTTAAAAACGAGCCAAAATGAGACGCACCAAGGGCAATTTGGACATTTCGCGTTGACAATATATAAACATTTTGCTCTTCACAAATCAAGGGAGGACTCTCATAATTTCAATTCACCAATTCTTCACAAACACATTCTCTCAATTTTCTCTCAATTCTCATAGATCAAAACCACATATCACATAAAACTTTCATCAAGATTCATCAATTGTCACCAAGATCAAGAACATGGATTGAAGATTCAAGAATCGAAGTTTGAAATTCTCATCCTCTCCTCTTTGCATCTCGCGCGCCCCCCACTCTCTCTCCCTCCGGATTTCGTTCGAGTTCGCGTCGTGTTCGTGTCGTGTTCGCGTTCGTATCGTGTCCGTGTTGTAGCGGCCGGCCAAAAATATTCGAGCATTTTCACATTCGAAATACAGAGTCGCCACCAAATTTTATTTATTCCAAAAAAGGAGAGGGAAAATATCGATAAAACCCAAAAAAAGGAAAAAAGGATAAGATGGTCTTCGTAACCGAATATGGGTTCGGGAGTCGGTTAAGTAAGGGGAAGGTATTAGCACCCCTTACCTCCATCGTACTCGATGGGACCCATTTAATTATTCTTGTGATTAATTGTTAGCGTGATATTTACTTGCGTTCTTATTATTATGAGAAAGAAACAAAATTAAAGTTTTTTATTATCGTGCTCGCCAAGACATTTGTATCTTGTGCCTACGTATTCCCTAGTGCAATGGGAAAGTCAGAGCAATCGTAGTTCGGGTGAACTACGAGTTTGTTAATTAATTTTGGGATGGATGTTTAGTATTTGGTTCGAAAGATCAAAGGTATTCAAGAGGTGTGCACCCCTTGTCACTTAATCGTTTCGATTTAATTAAGAAATATTTTTAATATTTAATTCAAAAGAAAAAAGGTATTCAAGAGGTGTGCACCCCTTGTCACTTAATCACTTTGATTTAATTAAGAAATAACTTTTAAGGTTTGACTCAAAGGATCAAAGGTATTCAAGAGGTGTGCACCCCTTGTCACTCAATCACTTCGATTTAATTAAGAAAGATTTTTATTCAAAGGATCAAAGGTATTCAAGAGGTGTGCACCCCTTGTCACTTAATCACTTTGATTTAATTAAGAAAGATTTTTATTCAAAGGATCAAAGGTATTCAAGAGGTGTGCACCCCTTGTCACTTAATCACTTTGATTTAATTAAGAAAGATTTTTATTCAAAGGATCAAAGGTATTCAAGAGGTGTGCACCCCTTGTCACTTAATCACTTTGACTTAATTAAGAAAGATTTTTATTCAAAGGATCAAAGGTATTCAAGAGGTGTGCACCCCTTGTCACTTAATCACTTTGACTTAATTAAGAAGGATTTTTAATATTTGATTCAAAGGATCAAAGGTATTCAAGAGGTGTGCACCCCTTGTCACTTAATCACTTTGGTTTAATTAAGAAGGATTTTTAATATTTGATTTCAAAGGATCAAAGGTATTCAAGAGGTGTGCACCCCTTGTCACTTAATCACTTTGACTTAATGCATTTTGATCCAAAAGGTCAAGGTATTCAAGAGGTGTTCACCCCTTGTCACACGATCTTTCGGTATGGTAAAAAAAAGGTTTTCAAAAAGAAGAAGCTCGACGTTGGATCGAGAAGTTTATTTGTAACGACTTGGCGTCGGACCAAGGTTTATTGGTTTTCGGATTGAAAGATTAGTCTAATATTTTTTGGTATTTTTAATATAAGTAAAAATCTAACAAACTTACATAATAAAATGTATTTTTTGCATTTTTCATTAAACAAACAAAATCATAGTTATAATAATAAATGACAAAATAATTAGAACAAATAACAATTAAATGGACTAAAAAAAACTGAGCAAAAATGGGAGGTGTATCAAAGAAAACACGTTGGGCCCAAAGAAAGAGTGAATCTGCCAGGGGGGTATGAACTAACGCAGGGTGGTGTAGCATGGGACATTGGATCAGAATCCAAATACTGAGGCCCAATGACAACAAAGAAACAAAAAAAAACAAAAACCCTAAAGTCACACAAGGGAATCTGCCTCTCTTTCACTCGTTTTTTCACGATTTTTTGCGATTTCCACTTCCATGGCTTCTGATCCTCTCAAATTCAAACTCTCCTCTCAAAGTTTTCTCGTGGGAACTCTCTGCTCACGGAAAAAAAATGTAAACTCAGACAGATCAAAAGCTTTTTCACGCGATCTCTCTTCACTCTCGTGATTCTCTCACGATCTCTCTCGATTTCGCTCTGTTCACCGATTCTCTTGGTCACGCAAGCAAAACATAGAAACACAAAATCAAACACACTATGAACCCTAACCCCCAAATTGAACCAAAGTCGACCTCAATCCAGTATTCTCATTGTTTGTTTCGAAGAACAGGAAAAGGAAATCAACAAAAAAACAGACTTATCTTCATCAACGAAAACGACTCAACTCGGTTTTTCACAGAATTATCAATCTCAAAGGTAAGAACAACATTTTAATTCTTCTTACTACTCTCTGCTATTGAGTCAGCAACTATGTTAGGGTTGATTAATTTCTCAAACATGTTATTCGGTTTTGATTTCAAGCTTTCTTACGTGATGTGTTTGGTTATGGCAGAGAAAGTAAGAAAATAAACAAAGACAGACAACATCAGTAAATGGAATCGAGATACATAGGATCACCTCAGCACCATGGGTTCAGCTTAGAAGAGCTTTCCACTTGGGCTTTTCATTGGTGATTCGGGTAAGTTTCAGATATGGCACAAAAATGGAATCGAGATACACATTCAGCAGCAAATAAATGGATTATTCAGATATAAAGCACCACCAATATTTCAGAACTTATACACAGGTTTGAGCAAATACCTTAATCTGATAATAGGAGCGATAGAGTTTACATATGAGCTTCCTCTATGTCTTTCTCTCAAGTGCTTTCTTGTTGAATCTGAACTGAGACCAAACAACTTAGCTTGTATGCAGGGGCTATGCTCAAATATCTCAGAGTTTCAATGTGAAAACTCTGAGTATTTCTTTGTATCTTTTGCTGAGCTTTAAGTGATGAGTTTAGGGTTTTTTGTGACAAAGGGTGGCTGCCGATCCCCCTCCCCTCAATGAAACAGTGGATGATTATATAGTGTGTAGGTTTGGCATTTGATTCTAGGGTTGGATAAAAAATATTGAGGTTTGGCATTTGATTTGGAAATGTTGCAGTGAACCTTTGTGTAGCAGCTTGTGTTTTTTTACCATTTTCTTGCAATTTCTGATGCTGGCAGCAACTTTGTTTTGTTTTGTAGACTGCATCTTTGGACTGTTTATTGCTTTTTGATGCAGGTTTTTTGTATGTCTATTTTGAGAAAATTTTGGACTATTGTGGGCTGTTTTTGCAGGTTGAGGCAGCAGCACATTCTTGGAGCTTTATGGACACAATTTGGAGGGAATGATAGAATTTGAAGACTAGGATTGAAGCATATGTTTAAGACTTCACTTAGGTTTTAATGAGCTTGTAAATGATATTTCTTGTATCTTGTGAGCATCTGTAAGACTTGTATACCATTGTAACATTTTTCCATCTTTCGCAACACTTGGCATTTTAATAATCCAAACCAACATAATTCTTGTAAATCTTTTTTATCTTGGTAACACCTTATGAACAATTGAAATGCCATCACAAGTTTTGTATAGACCAAGTAGCATGACTTTCAAACTTGATGCCTTTGTAGTATTAGGTATAGCATGCAAACCAAACAATTCGAAATGACCTTGAAATCACAATCAATTCCTCTTTGAAAACTTTGATTCTTTTCATGATAATCACGTTTGAAGATCAAATGAGCTTTTCTTCCATCTCTTGAATTGCTTGAACAAGATGTCTTGTTAAAGTTTGAATAATCAATATCTCAAATGCAACCTCAAACCAATGGAATCCCAATATCTTCCCATTCTTAATGCCTTGCACCTTAAGTCACACCGGATGAATAATGCACCACAGCTTGACCAAAAGTTAAAGAGAATTCAAAACCTAATTCCCTCCCATACTCTACTAGAAACAACATTGAAATCAAGCTCAATTGACATACTCAGCTAACCATGCAAAAACCCTGATTTTGTACAAATGTCGATTATTTGAAATCATGCCTCAGTGAATGATTGATATGCAAATGATCTAATGGAGCGAAATGTATGGGTCAAAAATTGGGGTATGACACGTGTTCGCGCTTCGGTTAGATCTTCATTCGGTAAGCTTTCGGATCTTGAATTAAGTGCTTAATTGTTGATTATTATGTGAATTTGGATCTTGATCTACCTTTCGTTCTTGATTAATTGATGATTGAGGATGATTGATCGGTGAATTTGCGTATTCTTGCTCGAATTGATCGTGTTCATGAGAATTGTGGCTAGATATAATGTTTAATGCACATAATCGATATCCGTTGATGATGATTTGTGTCACTCGTGGTTGAATCTGTTGATTTGTTAGTGATTTTGTGTGTATAAGTGTTGTTGATAATTTGTGTCGCTTGCGGTGTACTCAATGTGTTCGTATAAATGCGTGAGCCATATTCTCGATTGATATTTGGTTTGTTTGACGTGTCGCGCTTGGTATAATTGTTGACATATGGATTGTTTGATGTGTGAATGCATGTATACCATGATATTTGGTGCTTGTTTGTGATTAATCTCGAATCGGTACGTTTTGGATTGAGTGCGAATGGCTCCGAAGCCTTAAAAATGCATAAAAACCTGTTTTGCTACGCCAGGAACCGGGTTGTCCCAGGCGGGAACCGGTTCCCACTCAATCCAAAATGGCCATTCTCTGGTTTTTTGTATGGGGAACCGGGTTGTCCCTAGGTGGGAACCGGTTCCCAGCTTTCTAAAAATGTTGCCTCTCTGCTTTTTTGTATGGGGAACCGGGTTGTCCCTAGGTGGGAACCGGTTCCCAGCTTGCTAATTTGGTCTGTCGCTGTGTTTTTGTACCAGGAACCGGGTTGTCCCTAGGTGGGAACCGGTTCCCAGTTTCTGCCTCTGGTTTTTTGTATGGGGAACCGGGTTGTCCCTAGGTGGGAACCGGTTCCTGAGTGTAATTTTTGCATTTTTCTTTGCTAATTTCAATCTTGCATAACCTTTTGCTCGTAACTCCGATTTGCACGTTCTTTATATCGTCGGAAAGCTTATGAGATGTACTATCTAGCTAGATACTTGGTTTTCATTAATTTGTAGATCATTTACGTTTGATTCCTCTTTGATGTTTCATTGTCCATTTCATGTTTACATTACGTGCCCGTTTCTTTTGGCTTATAGCAATAACGCAATTCCGATTGCGATGTTTGTTATCTCTAACTTGTGTGCTAGTGTGCAAGGCTTTTGGACGGTCACCGATTGATACTCATCGCTTGAGTGTTCCGCTTCACTTGCGGATTACGATTATATCTCATTGACTCGTATCGTGCTCTCGACTTGGAGACACGATCGTATTGCTTTATATCTGCTTGTTTGGGTTTGCTTGTTACTCTTGCAGGTGTATCGTGATTATGCTCGACGCGCGTGTCGACCTTTGTGTGCTTTATGGATAATCGGTGTGCTGACCATTTGCTTTTGCTTTGCTAGCTCGCTTGCGCGATTCTAGTTTCTTCGCTTCGCCTCTCTTTAGTTTACGGATCATCATCCGTTTGGTATTGATCCCGTTTCATTTTATTTCTCTCGCACTTTATCGCTTTCCCGCATCATCCTTTAACATGAGAAGTAGGACCTAGACATGCATCTGGCCAAGCCCTCGAAAGAGGCTCTGTTTTTGTTGGTGTGTTTACATTTGTGCTTTGCGGAAGGGAGTCACGGTGTAATAAGTCCTATATGGCACTCCGTTAAGTCCTCATGGAAGGCATGCGGTCAAGGGTTCGTAATCAACCCCCGCTTAGTCTCATCGAGTCTGTTCAGTATGCGCACGCTACGCGTTGCTCGCTTCTGAACCTGCACAAGAAAAGGGTTCATGTAGCCGGACCCCCGCCTTTCCTATAGCTCGCGTCGCTCGACGTTGATGCTCGGTGTACGCACGCACCGTTTTCCTTTACGATCCGTGACGGCTTGGTTGCTGAGAGGGGTCCGCCCTCTTGTCTATGGCCCGATCATTTTCACGAGGTCTAATGCTTGGTTGACTTGGGTTGAGCTGCTCCCCTTGGCTATGGAGGGACCGCTTTTCTACCATTCGGTCAGTACCGTTGGTTTGTTTGCTTTACGAGCGGATGCTCGTTTGTGTGCTCATTGTGTGCTTTTGCCTTTTCCCCCGTAGGTTGATAGTTTAGTTTAGACTTGTACCCTTTGTATGATAACATTAGGTAGCAAGCTTTCCCCCTTAGCTTAGGTCTTCCTCATGCATTGTTTAAAACACAAACCACACTCTTTGATTTTCTTTTTCTAAGAACTTGTTATTTCCGCTCCATTCCCAGCATAAGTCTCCAAAGGTCGAGCAGCGGAGTGTGAATGTAACTCATTCACCTAAAAAACACAAAACAAACAGAAATTAGTTAGCCGAGCTACGGTAGCTCTGATTCTGCAAAACAGATACGTAGGCAGCGGGGTAGGGCCCGTGCGAGCGTAATCCTTTCTTTTCCCTACATTCTGCATTCATTTTAGTCCAGATTAGCGTAGATTTGTTACACACTCATAGATTTAGACACAAGCGTGGATACCATCGAGTACGATGGGCGCGAGGGGTGCTAATACCTTCCCCTCGCGTAACCGACTCCCTTACCCTTTTTCTCTGGTCGTGAGACCGTTGTTTTGTTTTATGGTTTGCTGGCATTCCCTTCCTTTTCAGGATAAATATGTTAGTGGTGACTCTGTTAATTTTCGCGGTAGCGACACACCTCTGGTGTTCAGCTTGAGACATTGCTTGATTATGTACTCTATCTTTTGAGTTACTCCTTGTGCTAAGTTTTGGCAGCATATGCATCATTAAAAAGCATCAAAAACAGTAATGCATTCATATTTGCTATCATGAAGTTTACTGTCAATCAGATTCCTCTTCCATTTAGAGTGTCTTTAGGCAGAAAATACCTAATATCCTTGAAATCACCACTGAATTTGTTTCTATGTGGATAATATATTTCAGTTATTCTGTTTAGATGCCTACGAACAAAAATCCAGTGAGTTTCTCCCTCACTTGGTCCGGTTTTTTTGGCAGCTTCTTTCCATTTGGCCATGGATTGAATTTTGGTCGCTGGATGATGAATGTTGAGATTATGCATTTGTGTTTGCATCCCCAATCTTTGAAAAGAAAAGCAAAGTATTATTGTTTGCTCTCCACCGTCAGTGGTACGGCGGTACATCTCTTTCCTACCTCCAGTGGAACGTTGGTAGTTCACCTTCAGTGGAACGTTGGTGTATTTTGTTATATGATCATCGTCAGTGGTATGTCGATGTATTTCTCTTTAATACCTTCAGTGGAACGTTGGTATGTGTTATCGTCAGTGGTACGGCGGTACATCTCTTTCCTACCTCCAGTGGAACGTTGGTAGCTCACCTTCAGTGGAACGTTGGTGTATTTTGTTATATGATCATGGTCAGTGGTACGTCGATGTATTTCTCTTTAATACCTTCAGTGGAACGTTGGTATGTGTTATCGTCAGTGGTACGGCGATACATCTCTTTTTCTACCTCCAGTGGAACGTTGGTAGCTCACCTTCAGTGGAACGTTGATGTATCTTATTATCTTCATCGTCAGTGATACGTCGATGTATTTCTCTTTATATCATCAGTGGAACGGTGGTATATATTATCGTCAATGGTACGTCGATGCATTTCTATTCATATCGTCAATGGTACGTCGATGCATTTCTATTCATATCATCAGTGGAACGATGGTGTGTTCTCTGTTAACGAAAGATAGGTATTCTGATTCCTCAGTGAAAGAGGATGCATATCTTCTCATCCCCAGTGAAAGAGGATGTCCCCTTTTCTCATCCCTAGTGAAAGGTGATGCTATAATCTCTCTAGCGCAAAATGTTCTCCCCAGTGAAGTTTCTTTTCCCAACAAAGTTTCGTCTCTCCAACAAAGTCTTGTCTTCCCTAGTGGAGTTCATCCCGCAAGACATTTTGTTTTCCCCAGTGGAGTTCCTTTGCCTCCCTAGTTTTGCCATGTTTCATCGTTATCATATGCATTCATTAAACATCGCATCATGTTTTAGGATCAAAAATTGTGTTTTATGTATTTAAGTCTCTTCAATTTCGTCAAAACGAAGATTTCCAATCATCGTATCTCTGAACCGAAGAAACTTAAATAGGGGCATCTGTCATACCCCAATTTTTGACCCTAAGATCATACATCATTTGCATTTTAATCACTAATCAAGAACACCATTGTGAGGCTCTGTCTTTGATACTGTGATTGTCTCTAAGGGGAATCATCAAGCACTTTTAGCTTTTATTTGTTTAATACTAACCAAAATACAAAAAAATATGTGTTTTGTCTCTTTTGTTTATGCTTTACAGGTAAAAGATCGGACAAAAATCAAAACAGTACAAGAAGAAAATTTTTGAAAATTGAAGGTGGAAATCGATTTACCCCTATGGGAAATCGATTTCCTGTGCGCAAAATTCAAAAAAATATAAGGAGGGAAGCTTGATATCATTTTGGCACCTTTTTTATTTGATCATTTTACCAATTTTCCACCTCACCAAAATTAATCCCTTCACTAAACCCACTTAAACCTCATTTTATCATTTTTACCATTTAAATGCCATTTAAACACCAATTAAACACAAGTTAATTAACCAAGAGCAAATGACCAAATTGCCACTACTCTTGCTCTCATCCTATAAATAGAGGTCTCTACTCTCTCATTTCTCAAGCTTGGAGAGCCAAAAAATTGCTTACAAATTCATTTCTCACCCTTTCCAAAACCCTCACCCAAAGTTTATTTTCATAGAATTAGTAAGATTCACATTGAATCTTACTAGTTTTGAACTAAACCTCCTACATTTCACTCTTTTCTTTGATTGTTCATCTCCAAATTTGGAGGATCTACACACTTTGTGCTTGTTCTTGAATCTACTTCAACACTTTAATTCAAGAATTGGTAAATTCCTCAATTCTAAGATGTAGATCTTTGTTTCTTGTGTTCAATGCATCTTTGATGCTATATTGGTGCTATTTAATGGTGGTTTGATGGAAAATTCGTGCTCCAATGGATATGTAATCATAAGGTGTTTGTATGTTTGCCTAAATCAAGTTTCAAAGTTCACAATGCTGTTTTTTTTGAAAACTGTGCGCAGGAAATCGATTTCCTACAGAGGGAAATCGATTTCCACTCTGTTTTTTACGCCAGATCTGAACTCTGCACTCAGGAAATCGATTTCCTACAGAGGTAAATTGATTTCCAGTGAGGCAGAATGCTTGTTTTTGCTATTTTTGACTTGTTTTTTGTTCTAACTCTTCTTCTACTCCATTCTTTTGATATTTTCTTTGAATTACAAGTTAGAGGCCTAATTTCTCTCTAATTTCAATAGACTTAGGACGTCGATAGGATGAGAATCCAAATTCGCAATATTAAGTGATTGAAATTATGGATGAAAGGAGCTTTTAATGTGGTTCCATCTTTTGTTTCTCTTTATTTTGATAGATGAAAGTCTTAATACCTTGAGAATTCTTATGAATTCTTGGTAAAGACGAGATAACTCACCATTTTTCTTTTCCTGTGGTATTGCTTTCGGAGAGTGATCTACATATCGCTTCTCTCGCATGCATTAGCACATAAAGTTTTGACCGGCCTCGTTGTAGAGTGATTTCTACATAAATCACTTGGCGATCTGCTTAACATAGCGCAATATTTCGTGTCCTGAATCATAAAAAGATCAAATATGGAAGAGAATCGTATGCGATTGATTTAAGACTTATGGAGGTTTATTGTGTAGTCGCTATGATTTTATCAAGCTTCTGATAAATGTCCATTGAATTTAAATCTGAGTACATCTTTCACTCACCATCGATCTTCATTACTAACTTTGATAACATACTTGACAAGTTTCAAGATGGTTATCTTTAACATTTAACAATTGACTTTAATTTCCGCAATTTATTATATTGCTCTTTATATTTTGCTTTATGCTTTACTTTATCATTACATCATATTTACATTCCGCTATTTTCTCTTTGTCCATTTGGACACTATGTTTATATTTCCTCTATTTTCTCTTTGTCCACTTGGACCGTACTTTACTTTTATGCTAAAAACACTAATAAACAACCAAAATCTAAAAATCGTTTAAAGCTCTCTTTCGGACTATTGGTTACTATCCCTAGCATTTTGGAGATTTGGACTTATGGACTTAGTGCCTCTGGACCCTAATTCTGTTGTTACTCTGCTGTTATTCTGTCTTTCTGGCATTTGATTGTTGTCTGTTTGTGTATGCAGGTATTTCCTTGAAAGTCCTTGATGGTTAATTCCAAGGCGCTGAGATAAGGATTTTACCCGAAAACAGCCGTTACTCTGCCCGATTTTTGTCAGAATTTTAATGTGCTTAATGCAAAGTGGTGCTAAGATAATAAGTTCATCTGGATCCCCAAGTGGTAAATGTGTTGGTTTGGTATTGATATTCCAAAGGATGGGAAATCTACCTTGACCCTTAATGTCAAGTGTTGGCTTCTTATTTCGGTTAGACCGTTTCTTTTCCTTAGCTTTTATTTTGTGCAATAGGATAGCCTCTTCATCTCCTCCCCTTCTTAGATTTTCAAAATCTTCTCCCTTTTTACAAAACCTTCTTATGTTTGCAACCTTTTCAAAACCTTTTCTTAAAAATATCTTTTGCCCTTAGTGGCTTTTCTTCAAAAAGTTTAGACACGATTAATTGTTGAAACGAGTGGCAATACCCCATGATTTTGAAATTGATTGATATGATGAGATCTTTTCCGCGTGAGAGAGTTAGTGTCATACTCATTGATTTTATCCGAGTTGGAGCCCTTCTTTCATTTGCGATGCAAAGAAATCATTTGTTCTCATGCTCAAGATCAATGGCTGAGTATTTATCTCCGACGACGATAAAGTGTTTATTCGTTTTTTTAAAATGTTTTCCCTTTTAAGTGGAACTACATTAGCTCTGACTTCTCCATTGCACCAAGGAGGTATGTAGGCACAAGACTTAATGTCTTGCCGAACTTATTTTTTTTAAAAAAATAAAACAAACCCTTTTTTAGCACACACGACACAGATTTTCAAAAAGGTTCCTGTGAAATACCACAGATATGAGGGGTGCTTAAAACCTTCCCCTCATATAATCAACACACGTACCTGAGATCTCTTTCTTGTTTTAAAAGCAAAACTTTGGTTTTTACGTTCTTTTCCCTTTTCCTTTGGAAACAATAAAGCGCGGTGGCGATTTCAAACGAAATATTGAGTCGAGTCAATTAATGGCTTCGATCTCAGAATTTCCACGCTACAATATAAATCCAATAAGATGTACAAGGAAAACATGAAAAGGTACCATGACAAGAAAATCAAGAAAAAAGAGTTCAACATGGGCGACCTAGCGCTTCTGTTCAATTTAAGACTAAGACTCTTTCCAGGTAAGCTAAAGTCAAAATGGTCAGGACTGTTCATCATCAAGGAAGCCAAACCATATGGTGCTATCACCATTGAGGAGAGTAAGACGAAGGAGAGTTGAACCGTTAATGGAGAACAGTTGGAGAATTATCTTGGAGGAGAGTTCGACAGAGAAGTGTGCACACTCTCACTGTTAAGCACTTAAGACCAAGAGGCCAGCCGTAGAGCTCTGACGACGTTAAACAAAGTGCTTGTTGGGAGGCAACCCAACGGAGTAAGTTCTTATGTTTTATTTTTTATTTTATTATCAAGTCAGTAAAATTGAGCATATGCAAAAGCTGAATCAAATAAAGGAAGGAAATGCAACAACAATTTTTTTCTCGCCTTCCCACGTCGCGGTCCCTTAGGGCGCGCCGCAATCTGCTCCAGAAAGTTTGGCGCGGAAAAGGGGTCAATATCCGCGCCGCGGCCACGCGAAACATAAACCCTTTATTATTTAGAAACAGTTGCAATTCATTTCCCCCCTCCCCCCATTATTTGTTTTCAAAAACTTTCCAACTTCTCTGAGGAATCTCACAGGGTTACGAACTTGAACCCCAAAATCTTCATCTCTATCCATCTGAAATAGAATCAAGGTATGTATTTCTGTTGCTCACTCTTCCATTGTCTCTGCCATGAACATAGATCTGAAAATTTAGGTTTGAGGAAATTTCTTGTCATGAGCAAAATCCATGAGAAATTGTTGAACCCTAGGGTAGATGACTTATGTGTCTGGCTGTAATTAAAAGGATTTGAATAGTAGATTGATCTTTGAGGCAGGTAAGAAGCCATGGGTTTCAAAACCCCTTTTGCTGCGCCGCAACCGCGGCATACCGCAGTCGCGCCGCGACTGGGTAGCAGATAGCCCAGATTTTTGTTTTTTTTTTGTGTGGTTTCTGATAATTCTAATAAATTTCTCTGCATATATGTCTGTGTGCTGTGAATATTGCAGATGCATCCCACAAAAAGGGGACGCACCAAGACCAAAGGTTATGGCCCTAATAGAGCACGTGCTCAAGCCGGAAGAGGTCAGGAGGATAGGTTCTTGGGTAGTGCCCAGGAAGAACGATTCAAGGACTTAGGACCCCGTACCATTCTAGCCGAAAAGATGATCACTGTACTTGATGGAGAAGTCCAAAGTAGGTTCAGTGACATGTGGGCTTACAACGGGTATAGAAATTGGCAGCGTGTGTGCGAACCATTCAAGGTCATCAACTATGACATTGTCAAAGAATGTTATGCGAATTCCATCAAAACCACAGATGAAACGGTGGCATACACGTACCAGTCACATGTGAGAGGGAGAATCGTGTTTTTCGACAGAGATTCGATTAATGAGTTTTTTGGGTGAACTGCTAAAGTTAGCGGAGGATGAAAAATGTTACTATCGGAAACATGTAGGTAATTGTGCTAACCTTGTGCAGGAGATCACAAGAAGGATCTTCATCTCAGGTAGAGGGCCAGAACTCAGCAAGCAAGGAAATCCGACCCACTACAACAGGAAGGATCTGAACATCAAAGCAAGGGGAATTCTAGCGGTGATTCTGTATAACATCAGGCCACAGACTCATGTGACTACCATCCCTCTGGAGGTAGCATTCTTGATCAGGGTTATTATGTCTCAGCATTCAATGGATGTCGCTTTCATTCTCTAGAATGAATTGCGGCGAGCAGCTTTGAGTAATACACAGCATGGCATTAATGCCAAATATGTACTTCCCCTCCCTTATCTGATTATGGGTCTGTGCAATGAAGCAGAGGTGGATTGTTCAGGAGAAGTTCATCAGGTAATTAACACCTTCATTGATGATGTCTTTATTGAGAGGTTCTGTGAGAAACCCTATGATAAGGACTAACAGAGTACCACTGATCCTTCCAGATCTAGTCCGTCCACATCAGCCACCTCATCTACTTTTGACCCTTTGGTGGCCCATCACTATTACTTTGCCATGTTTGAGGCCAACCAAAGCTATCATATTTTCCTACACAATGCCATGCAGCAACAGTGCAGGAACCTGTCTGCTGCCCCTGAAGAGCGCACTTTCCCGACCCGGGAGAGTTATTTCTCTTATTGCGGTTGGCCGGAGTCCAACCCTTTTCGTGTGGGGGGGAGGCATGATCAGAGCCAAATTAGGAGCAGCCAGAAGAGAATGTAGAGGAGGATTCCGATTCTGACCAGATGTGGTGATAGTATTCTTATTATGACTGATGTGATGATACTTTTTTATTTCCGTTTGTTATTTCCTTTTTAGTTTTTCTATGCATTTCTAACCTGTACTACGGTGAACCTTAAGGTCTCTATGACTTACTTTTCTTTAATTTCTAGTATTGAAGTTTTTTGTCAGTTTTGAATTTTTTTTCTTCTGTGTATCCCAATTTAGAGTGAGTAGTACCGAAAACTCAAAGAAAAGCTCAAGTGAAGAGTAATGAAAATGATCAACAATGGAGCAACATGCGTTTGAATGATAATGATAGTTTTTGTTTGAAAAGCGAGAAAATAGGTAAAATTCTAGCACTCCCAAACTTTTGATACGAGTATGAAACTTAAGTTGCTAGTAAATACCATTGGAAGTTTCTTGAGGATACATATTAATTGTTTGATCGGTTAGCCTTTAACCATTGTGAGGAAATTCTTCCACTTTTTACTAAATGCAGGAGACCATCAATCTTGTCAACATTTGTGTATCATTCTAAACCATAGTAAGCATTATCCTGTGAAAATATGTTAAAGGGACTAAGGCAATTGTTTCAAATTGAGAGTTTGCTTAGCCAAATTTGTTCTTAATTCTCTATTGTGAGAGTGCGATCCTTTGCCAACCATTCTTTGAGCCTGAGATCAAGAAAAAGAAAAAAATTGATGAAAAAAAAAGAAAATTTGAATCTTGATCTCAATAAAGTTTTTGTTGCTAAAGCATCAACCACAATCTTTGGTGATGTGTTTTCTTCTTTACCTTCTTAGAAAGTAGGGAAGCATTCATGATTTAGATAAGAGGTTGATATCCAAGTTGGGGAGAGGAAAGCCAAAAGAAGGAACAAGTTGAACAAAGGGAAAGAAAAGATAAAAGCTCTACAATTAAAACAAATGGAACAAGAAGAAGTTCCAAAGAAAAAGAAAAAGAAATTCATAAATCAAACTGTAAGAGCGGGTGAAAGTGGCTAGAAAAATGAACCGTCAAGGTAAACAAAAAGTAAGAAGACAAAAGAGATGATTATAATGCTTCCCTAAATAGGATATCCTTTGAATATCTTCTTTTTCTTTGACTCTTAACCACATTACAACCCTAGAAAGACCTTTCGATTTTCAGATATCACAAGATTTAATGCTGCTTTTGGTAAACGTATGATATGCGTAATTGTTGATTTGATTGTTTGGATGAGTGTTCACCCTTTTTCTATTCGTCATATCTTTTTACGAGAGTGTTTGTGCTGATCTAACTGTGTTTATCTAGTGTTTTGAACTTTCCGGTGGTAATTTATGTGTGAAGTTTGTTTCATATGCGTATCTTGAGTCTATGGTGTGATGAATTGCTCTTGGATTGTCCTTTGATGTGAACCATTTGAATTTTGTTAAAAGAAAACTTGCATGATTGTTGAGAAAGATTATTGACTTCACTAAGGTGAGTACTTTTGTTTAGGGACAAACAAAACTCTAAGTTTGGGAGAGTTTGTTAGGAATGAATTTATGGTATTTTCATGGGTTATTATAACCAAGTTTTGAGCTAAAACGTAAACAAAGTGTGCTAGTTTCATGTGTTTTTCAGTAAGAATTGAATTACATATGTATAGTTCATGTTGTGAAGCAAATTGAATCACTTTGGGTACTATTGATGCAGGTTTGGAGAAGAAAAGGATCTGTAAAAGAAGTGAAAAGGAAAGGAAGTTGGAGGAATCAAAAGGAAAGCAAAAATGAAGAGTTTTCAGCAAGGCGCGCCGCGAAGGACGGTAGTGCGCCACCCCAAACCTTCTGCCTTGGGTCGCGCTGCGAGGTTCCGATCCGCGCCGTGGGCAATGCGTATTCAAGCCCAAACTTTATAAATAGAAACTCTACTTCCTAATTAGAGGGGGATTCTTTTGGTGAATGAAATTAGGAGAGAAGTCTGAGTCTGAAGCACAGAGCAATCATTGGAGAACAATTCTACATCAATTGAAGAGATTTTGTTGATCATGATGAATTCCTCAATCAATCCTTGTGTGTTCTTCATGTCTATGGAGAGCTAATTCTATTTTGTTGAGTTTAAGGTAGTAGTTGACCTATGATTATGCAATACCATTGATTATTTCTTGTGATCAATTGTTTCAATTCATTATCAATAAGAAACCTTGTTTTTATGTTAAATTATTGTTAAATCTTTGATCGAAGGAGAAGGTTCAACTTTTTCCCTAGGTTCTTTTATTGCTTCATTCATAATTTGCAGAGATGGAATTGTGAATGAGTTTTCATTACTATCGTGGTTTATTACTTTAATCGATATTGAAATTTTGAGAGACCGAATCTCATACCAGTAGAAGTTTCTCTAATTTGATCTGTAGACATGAGATCTAAATTGAGGATAGATGAAGGTGATGATTTAAATGATGGTTCACTTATGATTTAATTAATATGTTGTATAGGAATAAGTTGATGAACCCCAAAGCTCAACATATCTCTTATATCATTAATCAACTTTCAGCATTTTAGCTTTAATATTTGTTTAAATTTAATAGCATCTTTAAAATAACAAAACACACTCAACTATATTTTTCTCACTCAAGATAATTTGTTATAGAACGGAATTGATATTAAACCAATCCCTGTGGATACGATATATAGAAAATATTTACCCACAAATACTATCAACACCAAGTTATTGAGCTAGTTGAATAGTGTGACGGCCGAGTACTGTCTAGTTAATTTCTAACCATTATTTGATGTTTGATGTGAATCAGAAGATGACTGGAAGAGACGATGCCTCTATTGCTGCTACCTTGAAAGCTATGGCCCAGGCAATGCAAAATCAGCCTAACGCTGGCGCGATTGACGAGTCTTGCACCTTTGAGACTTTCTAAATGGAGAAACTGCCTACTTTCAAGGGCGGGCATGATCCCGATGGAAAGCAAGCTTGGCTCAAGGATATGGAACATATCTTCCGAGTGACGGATTGCTCTGTAGCACAGAAGGTGCGATATGGCAATGTAAGTTCTCTGTTTTTACGGTTGACTTAATTTTTGTAAAAATAAATAAAATCAACAATATGTATCATAGGATGTAAAACTTTCCAATAGAACACAAGAAAAAAACACAACAGGTACAACAATGTCATACCCCAAAATTTGCCCATACTATTTCTCCTATTCAAATTCAAATCAAGGTACAAAGCTCAAAGATACCCTCTCCTAAAACAAGGCTCAGAGAATCAGGGTTTTGTTGTTCTGAGAAGAAGTCAATGAACCAAAGGCTTCAAGGAATACCATATGGTCTATTATACCCCATACTACCTCCATGACAAATTTATGGTCTCAACTCAAAAGATTGATCACTCAATTGTTCAGAAAGTCAACACTCGACTAGTTTAACTTAAAAGTCAACTATGGTCAAAGTACAGTCGAAACTCCTAATTTTTTGTAAACGTCCTCATATTGAATTATCATTCACCATTTGATCAATAATTGATCATGGTTCATCAAGGAAAGATCGGAAATCAACAATTCCAAAAGTTTCTAAATTAGGGTTTTCATAGGAGAAAGTCAAGTGAACTTTGACCAACCATAACTCCCACATGGAAAATCAGAAATTTTCCATCCAAAGCTCATCTTGAATGAAATTGAATTACCTATAAATATTTCTCTCACATGCCAAGTCTAAAAATACTTCATTTGAGATATATGGATCAAAATATTATAGGTCCTTTTTAAAAGTCAACCAAAAGTCATCTTTTTCAAAAGAGCACGCAAGGAGCATGGAAAATTATTTTGATATGAGACCAAAAACATTGGTTAGAGGACTATTTAAGGTTTCTAAAAAGTCCAAGAACTTGGAAAAATGTTGAGGTATGAGGAAATGGCAAGGTGTACAAGTTCACCTATTTCCTAGGGCATGTGTGAAGAGAAAAGGTCTAAAATTCCAAATATTTTCAAATGGGCCTATTTTATTTTCATCCAATCTTTATCTTAAGCCCATGCAAGACCTAAAAATATGTCTTTCAATTTTATAGCATTTTTATTGATTATTTTATGATTTTTACTCATTTAAATCATAATTTAATTATATAAAATAACAAATTAATGAAATATATGATTGTGCTTTGATTCTAAGCCAAGTATCAATCAAATAATGTCCCATAATCATCAAAAATTCTTGCCAAGAGGAATTGGAATAATTGAAACAAATTTTGGCCATAATTAGTAATATTTTCAATCAAATTTTGCCAAATTGCCAATCAAAGATTCAAATGGATTTTCTCCAAGATTAGCAACCCTAATGCATTCCTATAAATGCCCTAAACAATTCAGAATCAGGGTTCACAATTTTCTGCCCTCAAGAGCCCCAAAACCGAGTTCAAAATTCCAAGATATTCAAAAGTTGAATTCAGAGTTTGAACCAAATCCAAGGCATCTCATCGATCCTAACACGTCCCTGAAAGCATTTGGAAGCGATCCAAATCTTTACATTTGAGAAAAAAGTCCAGAAACACCTCCAAAAATCTCACGGTTTGTGCACTTCTAAACCATCTTCGATTCCCTGGATACGTGCATCATAATTGAATTCTAATGATATATTCATGGGCAAAATACCCTTTTTGGTCCCTTATGTTAACCTCTGGGTTCGTTTTGGTCCCTTAACTTCAAAAAGTGCCATATTGGTCCCTTAACTCTTCAAAAGGTGTCATTTTAGTCCTTTTTGTCATATTAGCGATGGAAATAGCGACCGATTTTTCAGTTTTTTCGTCGCGAATGTGATAAAAAGGACTAAAATGACACCTTTTGAAGAGTTAAGGGACCAATGTGACACTTTTTTAAGTTAAGGGACCAAAATGAACCCCGAGGTTAACATAAGGGACTAAAAAGGGTATTTTGCCTATATTCATTTTTGTATTGACTCTCTGATCGATTCTGTAAAATTAATTGCATTAATACCCTATTGTGTGAGTTCTGCCATAATTAGGGTTTAGGATTTCAAATTAGGGTTTCTTATTCTAGGAAAAATTAGGGCTGATCTTGGTTACCAGGGGACTCGTCGTATCTGGACGATCACAACTGTGAGATCGCGAGAAATTTTTGTTGCGTTTTGGATGCTATGCGTTTTCACAGGTGTAAAAAAATAAGGACCTTTTATAGCGCTTTAGAAAAGAGCGCTGTAGAATCGTTTCTGCATATTTTCAAGGAAGGAGATGAAGCGGGGCGCGTTGTCATTGGTCCAATTCAAAGTTAGAAGCGCGCGCATGCTTTCTTTAGTGCTTGAGGATTCGGTGCATGCACTCCCAGCGCGTCCATGATGCACCCGCAGAGAAGAGCCATTGGATTAGATCAATTCCTCATCAGACGTCCAGAAACTTAGGTCTATGTCATACGCCCTTAGCCTCGCCACACTGGATCCAAGCTAAGTTTTTCCAATTTTTTTCTTTTTAACTATATAACTAGTAACAAACCCGTGCGTTCGCACGGGTTCTGGTACGGGACGCGCATTTGTTTCAGATATATATTTTTTAATAAAAAATGTCTGATTACTCGTAAAAAAATTAATAATTGAATGTATAATTAATAAAAAATATTTTGACCAGTAACTTCATGTTCCGTTAATAATCAATATTTTGATCAATAACTTCATGTCCCGTTAATAATCAATATTTTGATCAATAACCTCATGTTCTCGTATACAAATATTAGTTTGATCAATAACTTCATGTCCTCGTGTACCTTAAAAAAAATTTTGGTCAGTAACTTCAAATCCCGTTAATAATCAATATTTTGATCAGTAACTTCATGTCCCGTTAATAATCAATATTTTGATCAATAACCTCATGTTCCCTTGAACAAAAGTTTTAGTAAAACATAATCTTATTTTTGCATCACATTTTATACACTAAAACTAACTTAAATAATATTACAAATTGTAAAATTGACCTACGTTTTAAGTTCATTCACAAAATTATTGGCCTTAAAATCACTTACTACCAAATTCATTAAATGACTATTATGATAGTGAATGATAAAAAATTTAAAAACAATCATTAATTGTAGAAGGTAAAGTAAATCGTCTTAAGTATTAAAATCAATCTTTTGTAGAAGGTAAAGTAAAAGAAGTATTTGAGTATGGATTTAGATAAAGTTGTATAGAGAAGGTAAATGAAAGGTATAATATCCTTTTATATAATTTCCTTAAACTCGTGACTACGTTAGAGTATTGGTATAGTAGTTTCATTTAAACTCAGATACACGTGTATTCGCACGGGGTACTGATGTATTGCGCGTATTTGCTTCCAAATCTAATAAAAATTAAAAGAAAGAAAAATAAAATAATTTAACCAAAATAATTTATTATTTAAAAAAAATACATATTTTTTACTTATAAATAATATATTATAATTTTAAAATAAAAAAATTAAACTATATCATAGATATTATAAATTAATAAAATAGAATAAAATATAGATTATAAACTAATAACTATGATAGAAAGTAGAGACAAATGATTTTTATTTTTAAATCATGAATTTCCTTATATATTATTTTCTTTTTAAAAGCAATAATTTTAGAAACTATTTATTAAAAAAAATCATAAAATCATAACTTTAAATTGTTCAGAAAATGTACACGTCTTTGAAAATAGCAGACGTACACTGTGTTGAGTAGACATCTTTGATTTGAAAATGTGAAATTTAAAAGTGGTTTAGAAAAGTGATTGAGCACAAGTTAAAATATATTGAGTGTTTTAGATCAATAATAAATTTTATCCCATGTATAAATATTATTTTTATTTAAGTGAGATGAAAGTTGAAGGTTGATGGTGAGTTAAAAATCAGGTGTACTTTCAAATCAGACATGCAAAAAGATATTTGGTATCAATATCAAGTTTGTCAAGTTTTAACTAAATTCAAATCTTTATTTTAACTAAATTTTCGCAATATTAAACTTTAAAATAAATAAAATACAAAGAGCACGTTCAAAGTAATGATTTATTATTTTTGTTACTTTTATCAATTCAATGTTAATAGTAACATCCATTCACTATTTTTTTTACTGTGTATTCACATTGTATAATATAATATCAATGATCAACATAATTTACATAGGGACTCACAAAAGTCTAAGATATCACATGCCATATATTTTTCTCTTTTCACACAATTTATTCTATTAACTTATTTAACACGCATCTCCCTACAATTTGACACACTTTTCAATAAACCATAATTTATTTGTCACTTTGAATTATTCACTTTTCAATTTCACACACCTTTACATTAACAATTATTTAATTATTAGTATTATAATACTAATAAATTATCATTGAATATGTTTTTATTTCTAAATTGTAAATGAGACCAATTTTATTGCTACAAATAATTATATCACTATTAAAAATCAATTAATATCGTTGAACCATTTTATATATCGTACAATTATGTAGACTATCATAAATAATTATAACACTCTTAATTATTGATTAAATGCAACAATACTACAATTATAAAATATTAAATTTTAGAGTTTAATGTAATGATAAATTTTATAAATAACACTCTTAATTATTAATTATAAATAACACTTTTAATATAAAGAAATATAACAATTTTGAAATATAATAATAGAATAAATAACACTCTTAATTATTATTTATAAATAACAATTATAAATAACCTTAATATAAAACTTTGATAAAATAGAATAAATATTTAATATTAAGAAATATAATAATTTTCCAACATATAAATGATAACAATGAAACTATCTTTTAATTAATATTCTTTCTTTTTATAAACATTAAGTATTTTTAATCCAACCAACGTGTCATAAAGATTTCAATCAGTAACAAAAAAACATACATTTCACAAATATGTAAATTTTATTCAAGATTTCCAAGAATCTTATAACAACCATAATAATTAACTTAAATCAAAACAACATCAAGTCACACCAATAATAAAGATCAAACAATACCAAATATCAAATTCTCACCATTATTATAGTTCAAGTTTTTTTTTTTGCAAAAAATAAAAGATCAAGAACAAACAGAAGGAGGAAGCAGAAGATCTGATCCAAAACTCTTTCGTGTCGACATCGCTCACACACCTTCATTTGGGCAAAACCACAGCCGCATGTGTCCTGCTCCGAAACACAAACACGAAAAAGAATCAGAAAAATGAACACATAGTAACAACTCACCTTCAATTTTATATGGTATAATCTCATATCTGAAAATTTTTTGTTCCATCTCATTATAGTCCAGATCTACAAAAATTAGCACCCAAAATATTAATGAAATGCAAAAAAAAAAAATTTTAAAAAATAATAAATATAATGGTTGAATCTTCAAAGTAAGAACACAACACAAAAAAAGATAATAACTTAAAAATCATAAAAGTGAATGAAAAATATAGAGATTAGAAAGAGAAGGAGAGATATGAAGAAAATATTTAAAAAATCATGTTTAAGATGAAACACAGGCCACATCATAAAGATTGAATCTTTAAGAGGTTAAGGAAGAAAGAAGAGAGAATGTTGAGATAAAAAAGAAAGATGAAGTAAACAAAGAGAGAGAAGAGAGAATGAAAAGTGGATGAAAAAAAAATGAGAATAAAATATTAATCTATGGTAAACATGCAAATGGTAGAAGTAACCAATGGTATTGGGAAAATGTAAGTTGTGTAAAGTTATGGAAAGAAAAAAAAAAGAAGGAAGCAGAGGGTGTCCACGTGGACAGCTTCATTGATGAGTATTGGAAAAAAGGGCAAAAAAGGTATTTCAAGAACATCTATCTTTCTTATATGATAGATACCTTTTTATTTTATTTATATATAGAAATTTTATATATAAAAAAAAGTTTTTTTTTTTACAAAACTCTAAAAAACCTTTTTTTAACAAACTTTTTTTTATTTTATTTTTATCATCGATTATTCGATTCTATTTTATTTTTACTTGTTTTGAAATAGTTTAATTTGTTTAAATTATTTTTATTAACAAATTAATTTTGATTACTTGATAAAAAATAAATCTTGGCATTTTAAAAATTAAAATTTTATTTTCTGATCGATTTAATTAATTAGGTTGAAAAACCAATAATTAATTAAATTTGATATTTTATTTAACTTATGCCCGAATTAGGGTTTGCGAGAATTAGCCATACACTGAAAAAATATCTCTTTGTGCATTTTTTCAGGGTTAGCAACAGGTTTTCTTCTGACTATGCGCCTTGCCTATTACGAAGCTAAGTCCCGATTTAACCCTTATTTAAATATTTGTTATTTTATTTAAAATTAGGGTTTGCCTTCAAATATAATGAACTCCGCCTACACTTACCTCCTTTTCTGTCTGCCTTTGCCAATTTTTCAGGGTTAACCTCGAGGCTACTCCCGACTACAAATCATATCAGATCAAATCAAAAAGCTAAGTCCTACTTCATATTTATTTTAAATATTCATTCTATATTTCATTTTTAATTTTCTTTTTCCATTTTTTTATTAAATTAGGGTTAGCTTTATCTGTCAACGAATTGATAATGCACTCACCCCTTTGTATTTGTTTTCTTTTTCCTAATTTTCAGAGTTAGCCAACCGTCAAAGCTCGAATAGTCGGTAACCCTAAAACTTATCTAATTTTCTTTAATTATTATTTATGTCAAGCCTATTGCATTGCCGGTCCACTGGTTTCTTTTTTCCCTTCCCCATAAATATTGTAACTGCTTCCTGGTGTATTGTTTGGCCTTGAAGGCACTTAACCTGTCATTATATTATTGCGTGGTTAGTAATCCTAAGGATTGCAAGCCTGAAATTAATCTAGAATCACCTAAATTACAAGATAATATATTTGAATACAATCACATGATTGATGCACCCACACACCTTTTGGGGTAACCTCTTTTGTTGCCTTGTTGCCTGTTGCCTGTTGCCTTGTGTTTAATGCAGAATAGCCAAAGTCCCTCGAATACGAGGATACCTCAGCGATGTTTCCCTCGATTCATTCAAAGGTCATAAGTCCCTAATGATGTTGCCTTCGATTCTCCAAATATGACCTCGCCCTTGGAAGTTGCCTACGAAGCGCTGAGGTATCCTCTGGTTGCCTAACGATAAAGGCTATTATGATCCTTCCCTTAGACTACCTGCCCCTCTATGGAATGGGACAGTCTTATGGAAAACGATAATTCGACGACCCTTCAACCTCCAAATAAAAGGACTTCCTTACCCTCTAATGGTAGGGATAGCCCTGAAAGGCTAAAAGAACTCTTCTACAAATATTAAGGTAATTGCTCCTAATTGCCTTGCTCTGGCTAAAATCTTTTTCTACTCCATTTTCTTAAACATTCTCAAGGCTACGCTCATTTACGAGCTAAAGTCTTTGTCTTCTTCTTCTTCTACATTTCTTCAAAGAGCAAAGCAATTAATAGCCCATGGAAAATCATCGATGCAAAGGGTGCCTTACACCTTCCCTTTGCATAAATTACCTCCCGAACTCAAAATTTCTTTTAAAGGTTTATTTTCTGTTCTTTTAGCCTTTCTGATATTTGGATAAAATAAAAGTCGGTGGCGACTCTTGCTTACCGCGACATTTCGATAAAAAGTCAGTTCACCGTATTACAGAACTGGCGACTCTGCTGGGGATTAATTTTCGAATAAAAGAGGGGTTACCTTAAAAGCTTAGGTGAACGGTAAAATAGCAAATGTACTATTTTGCCTCTGTAGTAATAATAAGGAAATTCCCTGAATGTCGATCTCAAGGACTGCGTAGTAATATCGAGTTCAAATTGTAGTTCAATTAAGCAAAAACTAATGTTGGGGTTGTGTTTGCAAATTGTGACTAAACAATAATTAAAATAAGCAGAAAAGTAAATTGGCCTTTTGACAAATATGAGTAATATGCTAGGGTAAAGTGTGTGATTGTTCTTATAATAACCTTGGATTTAGATCTCCTCAACAAGTTCATACTATTCAATTACCAGCCCTTTAGGATATTTTACCCTAATTCCTTAGCGGGAAAACCTTTGAACATTCATCCTAAATCCTAAGTCCTTAGAGAATTATGATGGAATCAAGCCTTTATGTTATCAAGAGTTAACCGGTAACTATAGGGTATCCCTAGTCCTAGGTGATATCTACTATAGTCTAATCGTACAAAAACCTTAACAACCGCTGTCCAACAAATCATTAACCGTAAATCAATCTTGTTGGTCCGACAAAGAAAGCAAAAAAACATTGTGCAATCAAATTGAATAATAAAACATGCAATTGAGGAAATTGGGAATTCAAAGTCATTACATGATCCAATTAGAGACAACCCCTAGCATTAGGGTTTAGTTACTCATATTGTTCAAAGAAAACAAAATATAAAATAGATACATTACAAGAATTGAGATGAAAGTTAATCTTCAATCGCTTCCGTTCATGAAATCCTTCTTCTCTCCCAAGCCCTTGCTTTCTCCAATCTTCAACCGTGTCTTCTCTTGGCCAAAAAGTCCTCTAATTCATCGTTAAAACTCTTCTAAATAGTACATACTCACTTAGGTTGGTTGGAAGTACCCAAAATGCCCCTTGGGTCAACACTTAATAAAAAATCACAAAAATCAGCAAAATCAGCGTTTTAGCCAACACTGCCCGTGTCAGGCAACACGGATGGCCGTGTTGGCCCTCTGAACTTAAATTCTCGAAATCACTCCCAGCACTGCTGACACGGGTGCCCGTGTTAGGTAACACGGGCCGTGTCAGCCCTGAACTTCATAATTTGGCTTTGAGTTCTTCAGGAAAGTTGTAGCCCTTTTCGTTAGCAAAATTTTTCCACCGGAACCGCGTCATTTCGAGTTACGAAGCTCTATTTATGATCACAATACTACACACTTGTCACGATGAGAAACATGTTGAAAATTTCCAGATCTCACACTTGCTAACACGAGCCGTGTCAGCCTCGTGACTTTCATCTCTTTTGCATTTTCTTGGCGACGCTTCATCCTAACATGGCCTGTTTCAGGTGACACAGGTGGTCATGTCAGACCTCATGTAGTTTGATTTTTCACTTCCTTCAAAACACCCCTTTTTGTACTTTTTCGCATTAATGTGTCTCGATTTATTCCTTTGAGCCTGCAAACAGTAAAATACACAACCAAAACATAAAATGTAGAAGAATAAAGTAAAACACTTGATAATATAAAGAAAAGACGACTAAAATCAACGGTAAATAAACGTGTAAAACCACTGATCAAACTCCCCCAAACTTAAACTGTTGCTTGACCTCAAGCGACAATTACAAGAGAAAATGACCTTCTAGGCACACCGGTGTTCATACGTGAGATATCCGTTTGTATTGATCAAGAAACAGTTGGTCCGGTATTCACATGACGCGACGAATTTCTGCTAGAACATTAAACCTTAAGCTCCCTTTTCAGATACCTCTCCAACTATGCTTTGCACTTAAGTCTCTTTCCGATTTTCCTCCTCTTCCATTCGGACAATCACATTAAGGAACGGCATTTCTTATAATGATCATCACATGCATGAGACGGATCAAGGCTTTTTATTTTCTTTTTCTGGCACCAAACGAGCAACATTTGCTACTTTTACTTACCGATGAAATTTTCAAACTTTGCAGTTATATATTGTCCTTTTTGGACGACGTTTGGGGATCAACCTCCTTTGGGCTGAATAATCGGGTGAGGGTTACCCAACTTAGCGATTCGGTTGCCTTTCACCTCCTTTTCATCATCTGGTGCCAACTTTATCAATTTTTTTTCTCAACCAGTCATCATGCATGTGAATCTGAATTATGCTAGACTGTATCAATAAACTACTCGAGGAGTACTTCTCTAGAGACAAGTACTATGGTGCAAATCTACACATTAGAATCGTATTTCTTTTAGGGAACCAAGGGTGTTTAAACAAAACTCTTCTTGTCACATTATTCTAAACTTCATGTCCTCAAACAATCCTCCCTTCATCTCTATATATTATTCCCGATCACTCTTTAAGATCAAAACTCTTCAACAAAAATTAAAATTTCGGTCAAAATTTGGGAAGAACTCAATGTTTGGTTTTAAACATCATAACAAAAACATAAAAAGAAAAATGCAAGAGTAAATCCTCCCCCAAACTTGAACTAAACATTGGCCCCAGTGTTTCAGAACAAGCCCGATAGGGGTGACTCTCAGAGGGTAGTGCAACTCTAACTGCAACTTCCTAGCATTCACCAGAAATTCCCCCTTTTTATTTCCTGAAACAAAAAACAAGCAAACACAAACAGAAAACTAAGTTGTTAAAAGCATGGGTTGCCTCCCACGAAGCGCTTCATTTAACGTCGCATGGCTCAACGATCCATTCCCCTTGTTAGGGTGGCATATATGACACAAAGAACACATCATCTTTTTTCTTTATTTTGTTTGGTAGCAATCCCGTGAACTTAAAGTATTGATGATGTTGCTGCCAAATCCATTTTAGCTTGATTTTATTGAACAAGGCATAAATGTCTTCCAATACTTTTTCAATTTCTTGTCTTTCATTTGCCTTGTTGTAAAAATAGTTTTTGGGGATACTCTCTTGTTGAAGATTTTCTTGTTGGGTGACCACATCTTCACAAATTGTTAAATTTGTGGTTTTATCCAAAACTCGATCATCTTCAAGTTTCCTTATTTCTTCTTCCCCATATTTCTTTTTTACCTCAAATTCTTCTATTCTTACTGCATCCTCTTCATCTGATATTATGCATTTTTCTTCTGGTTCCACATATTCTTCTTCCAACTCTAACTTTCTCCAAATAAACCTATCTGGATAAAAGTTAGCTTCCTTACATTCATTTATAAGGATTCTTACCTCTCTCTTATATGCTTTAAAAATTTTAGGCGCCTCTTCCATGGTGACTCCTGAATCAAGCGACCAACATGCAGGAGATACAGGTGGCAATGTATCAAAACAATACATCGCTACAAAACTCAGACAATTTTTTAGCAGCAAAGTATAAAAGAATTCATGAAGCAAAAATAATCAGCCTTTTTTTCTTTTTTTTATAAAAAAATCAAATTCAAATAAACAAAAATTGAAAACAAAATTTTAGTTGACGAGCAACAAAATTTCAATTGAACTAAAATTAAAACTCTATATTTTGGCAGTCCCCGGCAACGGCGCCAAAAACTTGATCGGTAAAATAGCAAGTGTACTATTTTGCCTCTGTAGTAATAATAGGGAAATTTCCCGAATGTCGATCTCAAGGACTGCGTAGTAATATCGAGTTCAAATTGTAGTTCAATTAAGCAAAAACTAATGTTGGGGTTGTGTTTGCAAATTGTGACTAAACAATAATTAAAATAAGCAGAAAAGTAAATTGGCTTTTTGACAAATATGAGTATTATGCTAGGGTAAAGTGTGTGATTGTTCCTGTGATAACCTTGGATTTAGATCTCCTCAACAAGTTCATACTATTCAATTACCAACCGTTTAGGATATTTTCCCCTAATTCCTTAGCGAGAAAATCTTTGAACATTCATCCTAAATCCTAAGTCCTTAGAGAATTATGATGAAATCAAGCCTTTATGTTATCAAGAGTTAACCGGTAACTATAGGGTATCCCTAGTCCTAGGTGATATCTACTATAGTCTAATCGTACAAAAACCTTAACAACCGCTGTCCAGCAAATCATTAACCGTAAATCAATCTTGTTGGTCCGACAAAGAAAGCATAAAAACATTGTATAATCAAATTGAATAATAAAACATGCAATTGAGGAAATTGGGAATTCAAAGTCATTACATGATCCAATCAGGGACAACCCCTAGCATTAAGGTTTAGTTACTCATATTGTTCAAAGAAAACAAAATATAAAATAGATACATTATAAGAATTGAGATGAAAGTTGATCTTCAATCGCTTCCGTTCATGAAAACCTTCTTCTCTCCCAAGCCCTTGCTTTCTCCAATCTTCAACCGTGTCTTCTCTTGGCCAAAAAGTCCTCTAATTCATCGTTAAAACTCTTCTAAATAGTACATACTCACTTAGGTTGGTTGGAAGTACCCAAAATGCCCCTTGGGTCAACACTTAATAAAAAATCACAAAAATCAGCAAAATCAGTGTTTTAGCCAACACTGCCCGTGTCAGGCAACACGGGTGGCCGTGTTGTCCCTCTGAACTTAAATTCTCGAATTCACTCCCAGCACTGCTGACACGGGTGCCCGTGTTAGGTAACACGGGCCGTGTCAGCCCTTAACTTCCGAATTTCTTTAAGTTCTTCAGCAAAGTTGTAGCCCTTTTCGTTAGCGAAATTTTGCTATTGGAACCGCGTTATTCCGAATTACGAAGCTCTAGTTATGATTAAAATAATACACGTTTGTCACGATGAGAAACATGCTGAAAATTTCCAGATCTCACACTTGCTAACATGAGCCGTGTGAGCCCCGTGACTTTCATCTCTTTTACATTTTCTTGGCCATGCTTCATCCTAGCATGGCCAGTTTCAGGTGACACAGGTGGTCGTGTCAGACCTCATGTAGCTTGATTTTTCACTTCCTTCGAAACTCCCCTTTTTGTACTTTTTCGCATTGATTTTTCTCGATTTATTCCTTTGAGCCTGGAAACAGTAAAATACACAACCAAAGCATAAAATGTAGAAGAATGAAGTAAAACAATTGACAATATAAAGCAAAGACGACTAAAATCAACAGTAAATAAACGTGTAAAAACCACTGATCATTAGGATTCACTTTAAAATGTTTTCTATTGTTTGCTTTGCTTGCTTTAATTTTCAAGGTTTTTTTGGGTATTTTGCTGTGTGAAAGATCCTACACTCGGATCTAGTGTACCTTAAGTATGTGGCATGAGACCAGGGAGGCTGTACGACATGTATCGTTATGGTTGAACTGGTAGCCACCGTTAGTGCAACGCTTTGGTTTGTCCCGATGGCCCTTGAATCTGATCGAGGAGACATTTGGCTACCGCGTGGTGTCACTAATTCGCCTTTAGAACCTTAGTTTAACTTGAATTTAACTTATAAGAAGTAGCGAGATGGCGGGCTTCGGATTCCTGACTGAACCCGGTTGATACTCGATGCTACACTCATTGAGATTGGACTCTAGGGATGCTTTTGGCTGGCCGATTGAGCGCTATGTTGAGACAATTCCCGTGAGAAAGATCAAAGATATGAGCACCATAGAACCCGGTTACTTTTTAGGACAAGTTGAACCTACTAAACGAAACGAAAGAGGGTATATACCTATGAACTTCATGCAAGCCTACCCTTAAGGCAATTGTATGACTTGTTTGTGTTTATTATCTACTTGGCATCATGACATCATGACATCATGGCATATCATATCCACTAACAATTTTAGGGACCACAAAATTTATCTTTGTACTGTTTTGTAGGACATGGCTTTTGTTACTAGGGATTATGTATGACTCAACTTCGTGGGGATACCTTATGAGCTTAAGGAGCTTGTCTCAAAGGTTCCTGGAGATTCCAAGTTTGTTGAAACACATGGTTATCTACTCCGACTGGTCACCTCTAAATTTGAAAAAGATATGATGAAAAGTGGAGAGATTTAGCTAGAAGAGTCCAACCTGCCTTGACTGATAGGGAATTGGTGGACATGTTCATGGGCACGCTAACTGGGTCGTTCTATAGTCACCTGCTGGGTAGTTCTTCATCTGGTTTCACTGATCTCATACTGACTAGAGAACGCGTGGAGAGTGGTATTCGAAGTGGGAAGATTCAAGTAGGCACATCTTCTGGTTCTACAAAGAAGCCCTATCATGGAAGAAATGATTCTAATGCTGTTCATAGTCAGAGGGGCCATAATAAGAATGATCAGAATCAATCTGTTGGAGTTGTCCTCATCTCTACACCAACATCTCAGAAAGCTCCTAGACAAGAGTATCAACGCAATACTGATAGACCAAGGAGACAATTCAACCCGATCAACATGCCTTTGTCTTAAGCCCTACAACATCTATTGAAGGCTAAATTGGTCACCCTGAAGGATCCTCCGAAGTTTGTCAACACTGCAAGTCCAACATATGATCCCAAGGCTACATGTGCTTACCATTCCAATGCTCCTGGACACAATGCAGACAATTGTTGGGCCCTGAGAAACAAAGTCCAAGACATGATAGAAGCTGGTGAAATCGAGTTTGACGCTCCAGAGACTCCGAATGTCATTACTGCTCCCATGCCAAAACATGACAAGACCGTTAATGCTATCATGGACACAGTTCATGTATATGATGTGAGAGATCTGTCAACACCTCTCCCTGACATCAAGAGAAAGCTGTTGCAAGCTGGTTTATTTCCAGGTGACGACCCAGGTTGTTACTACTGTGCATCCCTACCCAATGGTTGTGAGAATCTGAAAAGAGGTATCCAAGGCTGGATGGATTATGGCACTATCAGATTTGAGAAGATTCCTTCTATTGAAAATTTGTGCGAAGGTTTCTCCCATGGCTTGAAGTTCGAAGATGTATACGTAATTTCAAAAGCTCCGCTAAAGATCCCTACTAAGGCTCCCATCAAAATTTCTGCTGAACCCCGTGTGGCTTCGATTATTATTACTAAACCTGGTCCAATGCCATATTCTTCTGATAAAGCTATCCCTTGGAATTATGGTGCCGAGGTCTATGTTCAAGGAGTTAAGCAAGAGCTCGTAACTGATAAAGTTTCTGAGGACGCCAATCTTGATGTAAGTAATATTGCTGGAACTAGTAAAGTGACAAGAAGTGGAAGAGTGTTTTCTTCAGAGATCTCTCCGAACACTACTTCATCTGCTGTTACCATTATCCCAAGTGTCGATGCTCGTGGTAAAGGACATTTACATGAACCTGAGACTGTCATTGAAAATTCACCATCTAAAGAAACAAATGAGTTCCTGAAGATCATTCACAAGAGTGATTATGACTTTGTTGAACAAATGGGGCATACTCCTTATAAGATCTCTATGCTGTCACTCTTGAGTTGTTCCAAAACCCACGCCAAAGCAATGATGAAGTTCCTAGAGGCTGCTAATGTGCCATAAGAGATTTCTGTCACTTAACTCGAGAATTGTATTACAAACCTGACGATAGATAATTACCTTGGGTTCTTTGACGCTGATCTGAGTCCTAGTGGAAGGAACCATAACAAAGCGCTACATATATCCATTGAATGTAGGGGCACCACTCTGGCCCATGTTCTAGTGGACAATGGTTCGTCTCTGAATGTGCTACCCAAGCTGGTGTTGGACAAACTTAAACCTGAAGGAGCTATGCTGAAATCTAGTGATGTGATAGTAAAAGCTTTCGATGGCTCAATGAGTACTGTAGATGGTGAAATTGAGCTCCCGATCAGAGTAGGCTCTCAGACTTTCAACATTGTGTTCTATGTGATGGACATTCATCCTGCATATTCTTGTCTACTTGGGCGTCCTTGGACACATGGGGTAAACGCTGTGACATCGACTCTCCATCAAAAACTGAAATATCCAGCAAAAGGCAAGATTGTCATCGTTCATGGCGAGGAAAAGTATGTGGTGAGCTTCGTAGATGAAACCAAGTACGTTGAATTCACTATAGAAGGTTTTGAGACTCCTCATCAGGCTTTTGAATTGGCCCCTCAAGTGACTCCTGACACTAAACCCATCAATGTTGTTCCTAAAGTTACTAGGATTCCTCCTACAATGGCTTCTCTAAAAGACGCTATGGCTGTGGTAGAAGAAGGTGGCTGCACTATCTGGGGGCAACTTCCTGATATTCCTTACAAGTCCAACAAATGGAGTCTAGGCTGCACTACTAAGGATCAGAGTGGAGAAAAACATCCTCGTCCAGAAGGTTTGAAGCATCATTTCATCAGCAAAGGAGTCAACGCCATCAGTGAAGATGAATATAACTACAATCTAGACAAATGGATCTTCCCTACATCAGACAAAGGGCTAGATAACTGGAAGACTGTAGACATTGTTTCTATCTCCTATAGTCAGGAGTAATCACCGTTCTTAGTTTTTGCTTTCCTTTAGGTTTCCAATTTAATTTTTTGTATTTCAATAAACAATAAACTTCAAAACCATGTGTCAAGCCCGAGACACAATGGTCCATTGTTAAGGTTTGTCATTTCATAAGCATATTTTCATTCAATAAAGCATTGGACGTTTCATATTCAAATTGTGTGTTCGCTTTTATTTTTTTTACTTTTATAGCTGTGTTTTCTTACACACACCCACATAATGCACTGCAGATCCATATCCCCTCTGGATCCTATTGATAACGACTCTGCTATTGCTAAATATGACTTTGAAAATCCTATCTACCAAGCTGAGGATGAAGGCGATGAAGATTGTGAAGTGCCTAGAGAACTTGCCAGATTACTAGAGCAAGAAGAGAAGACTATACAGCCGCACGAAGAGCCAATCGAGGTTGTAAACATAGGTACTGACGAGAAAAAGAAAGAGATCAAGATATGGGCTGAATTAGAAGAAGGTGTCAAATAAAGGTTAATCTAGATGCTACGAGACAATGTTGAGATCTTTTCCTGGTCCTACGAAGATATGCCTGGGCTCGATACTGATATTGTAGTCCACCGTTTACCTATCAAAGAAAATAGCCCTCTGGTTAAACAGAAGTTACGAAAAATAGACCTGACATGGCTCAGAAGATCAAAGAAGAGGTTGAGAAACAATTCAATGTTGGGTTCCTGAAAGTGGTAAGCTATCCGCCATGGATCGCAATATAGTACCCGTGCCTAAGAAGAATGGAAATGTCAGAATGTGCATAGACTATAGAGATTTAAATCGAGCAAGTCCTAAAGATGATTTCCCCTACCACATATTGACATTCTAGTTGATAGTACTGCACAATGCAAGGTGTTCTCATTCATGGATGGTTTCTCAGGTTATAATCAGATCAAGATGGCACCCGAAGACATGGAAAAGACAACTTTCACTACGCCTTGGGGCACCTTCTGTTACAAGGTCATGCTGTTTGGGTTGAAGAACGCTGGGGCAACGTACCAACGTGCGATGGTAGCGTTGTTCCATGATATGATCCACAAAGAGATAGAGGTTTATCTCGATGATATGATTGCAAAATCCAATACTGAAGAAGAACATCTAGACCATCTGCAGAAATTGTTTGATAGGTTGAAGAAGTACAAATTGAGACTGAATCCAAACAAATGCACCTTTGGCGTAAGGTATGGTAAACTATTGGGTTTCCTTGTTAGTAGTAAAGGTATTGAAGTCGATCCTACAAAGGTAAAAGCTATACAAGAGATGCCTGATCCACGAAACGAGAAAGAAGTTAGAGGATTCCTAGGACGTCTGAACTACATTGCTAGATTTATTTCCCATCTGACCGCTACTGGCGAACCGATCTTCAAACTACTGAGGAAAGATCAAGTAGTAAAATGGAATGATCAATGTCAAGAAGCCTTTGACAAGATCAAGAAGTACCTACAAGAACCTCCGATCATGATACCACATGTTGAAGGAAGACCTCTAAATATGTACTTAACAGTGTTAGAGAACTCGATGGGGTGCGTACTGGGGAAACATGACGAGTCTGGTCGAAAAGGGCATGCAATATACTACCTTAGCAAAAAGTTTACCGACTGTGAAACAAGATACTCATTGCTCGAGAAAACTTGTTGTGCTTTGGCATGGGCTGCTCGCCGACTGAGACAGTATATGTTGAAACCATACCACTTTATTGATTTCTAGAATGGATCCTATTAAGTACGTGTTCGAAAAGCCTGCTCTCTCTGGACAAATAGCGAGATGGAAAATGATATTAATAGAGTACGACATCCAATATACGACACATAAAGAAATCAAATGAAGTATAGTGGTAGATCATCTGGCTCAACAAGCTGTGGACGACTATCAATCCATGAGTTTTGAAGTCCCAAATTAAGATGTTATGTTTGTCACTGAATGTGAACAACCTGGTCCGGGTGAAGGACCTGAGCCAGGATCCCGATGGATTATGGTTTTTGATGGAGCTTCAAATGCACTTGGTAACGATATTGGCGCTGTGATCATTTCTCCAGAAGGTGGACACACTCCATTCACCGCAAGGTTATGTTTCGATTGTACCAACAATATGGCTGAGTATGAAGCGTGTATCTTAGGCCTTAGAGCTGCTATTGATTTAAGAATCAAGCTCTTTGAAGTATATGGGGATTCAGCCTTAGTAATCAGTCAAGTCAGAGGAGAATGGGACACGAAGCATCCTAATCTCATGCCTTATAAAGATTTGGTGCTGTCCTTAATTCCACACTTCGAAGAGATTACTTTTGAACATATTCCTCGAGAAGAAAATCAGTTAGAAGATGCATTAGCTACTATGTCATCCATGTTCAAGGTCGGATGGGACAATGAGGCTCCTATAGTTATTATTGAAAGAAATGACGAACCCGCATACTGTTACGAGATAGTTACTAACGAGGTCGAAGAAAAACCATGGTTTCATGAAGTAAAAAGATACCTCGAGAATCAAGAGTACCCCGAAGGGGCATCTATCAATGACAAGAAATTCTTAAGAAGGTTCGCATACAAGTTCTTTCTGAGCAATGGAACCTTATACAAACGTAATCATGATTCAACATTGCTTCGTTGTGTGAACAAGAAGGAAGCAGAGGAGATCATGGAAGACATGCATGATGGTACTTTTGGAACCCATTCTAGTGGACATACTATGGCTAAAAAGACTCTGAGAGAAGGTTACTATTGGTCCACTATGGAAACTGACTGTCACCAACATTCCAGAACTTATCACAAGTGCCAGATCTATGTTGACAAAGTACACGTACCTCCAGTTCCACTGAACGTTCTGACTGCTCCTTGGCCTTTTGCAATGTGGGGCACTGATATGATCGAGGAAATCAAACCCACTGCTTCCAATGGACATCGTTTCATCCTTGTGGCTATTGATTACTTCACCAAATGAGTAGAAGTTGCTTCATTCGCCTCCGTTACCAAGAACACGGTGGATCGATTCATTAAGCACGATTTGATTTGTCGGTATGGCATCCCCAAAAGGATTATCACAGACAATGGTACCAACTTGAACAACAAGATGATACTGAGCTCTGCACACAGTTCAATATAAAGAACCACAATTCTTCTCCATATAGACCAAAGATGAATGGCGTTGTGGAGGCCGCCAACAAGAATATAAAGAAGATTATACAGAAAATGACTGTGACCTATAAGGATTGGCATGAGATGTTACCATTTGCTCTTCATGGTTACCGTACCTCAACACGTACCTCAACTGGGGCAACCCCGTTCTCACTAGTCTATGGTATGGAGGTTGTGTTACCAATAGAAGTTCATATTCCATCTTTGAGAATCATAAAAGATGCAGAGTTAGATGAAGACGAATGGATTTAGACTCGACTAGACCAGATAAACCTGATTGATGAGAAGAGGCTCGCGGCTGTTTGTCATGGACAACTGTATCAGAAGCGTATGATCAAGGCATTTAACAAGAGAGTCAAACAACAAGCATACCAGACTAGTGACTTGGTCATAAAGAGAATTATTCTACCGCAAGGTGATCCTAGGGGCAAGTGGATGCCCACATATGAACAATATATATGTATATAAGTTGGAATACATGAACAATGTTGTTGTCGTGATGCAAATTGCTTATATTTAGAAGTGGTGAATTGTGTATGATTTTATCTTGCTATATCTATTATCATACTGTCCTGTTTGATATCTCGCCCCTTCTGTTGATGTTTCCCCTACCATGGGAAATGGGCAGGTACTCAAGTATAGTTGTGGAAGTTTGTTGCTTCATCGGGTCTTGTTGGTGTGTCGCTCTGATAAGTAGCACTCAGGGGGTTGTTTATATTGTTGTTTCTATGTTGTTAATGTTTTAGTTATTGTTATTATAACCGTTGAATCGAAGTTGAATAATATGAAGTACTTGTTATACTTCCAAGTTGCTTGAGTTGAATAAAGCTGATAGTTGACTGTTATTCGAATGCTATGTATCATTGTTGAATGAAATACAAGTTGAAGTTTTAAGTTGATATGTGATACTCCAATTTGTTGTTTGAAATTTTAAATACTCTGATATTTCTCGCATTATATTTTCGAGTAGAATTGGGGTGTTACAAGTGGGATTAGAAACAATCGGCTATCAACATTTTTGGTGCAATTCTCTTGTAGTTTTGTAATGAGACTTTGTAATGTATCTTAAATCTCGATTCTTATAAGTGCAAAGATTTGGTTTTTCCAAATTGATTTGAATTGTATTTTCCCTCCAAATACTCTTGAATTTGTATTTCCAATCTTTTCACTTCTATTTTGCAATTCAACTCAATTATGTATGATGAAAAATCCAAAAGGATTAAGATGGGCTTATGTCATGGTTTGACTAAGATCTTACCCCAATTTATTTTTCATATACTCAATCTTGACTCTTAACGCTTGTTTCAATTTGCACCGAGGGTTGCTAGCGAGACACTATTGAATTGCCAAACCAAAAATGGATGAATTTAAATCTTTAAAGAACGAATCAACTCTTCGAACATCTGACTATCAAACCATGAGATAAGTTCAATAAACCAATTGCTCACTAACTATTTAGAGAACTAAACTCTAAGCCATGAATTTTATTTGGTTGTTTAATTAATGAACCATGAAGTCCATCTAACTAAATATCACATACCACCCGCTTCTTTATTTATGACACATAGACGAATAAATAAACCTCATTATGATATTCCTCCGAGCTCTTTATCATTATAAGGGATAGGGAAATTAACCCTGATCCCTAATCCAGGGGAACTTCAATTGAAGCAAACTTACAAAAGATAATGAAACCCTAATTCGCCCCAAGACCTTTGATCCCATGCGAAGCTACTGATTAATGAATGAATGATGTGTAAGACGACCTAAAATGCAAATGAATGAGATATGTAAGCTAATTAAGAAATAATTAGATGGGCAAACTTTGGGGTGCAACAACTGCCCCTATTTAATCGTCTTAAACTTGAAGGTGAGATTGGCGCCAGCCTTTCAATCATTCAAGGTAGAAGGAGATTAATTATCAAGAGAACCTGAAAATTTGCCTCATGGAGAGATAGGACCTGCTGGGGAAGAAATGGTGTCAACTCCACTGAGGAATATCAACTCTGGATTGAACAAATTAACTCTAGGTTAGAAATGAAATAAACATCAACTCTGGGTTGAAAAAGGAAAGTAGGTCAACTCTGGGTCGAAGAATAAAGGGAAGTCAACTCTGGGTTGGGTAAGAGGTAAACATCAATTCTGGATTAAGCAGGAAAAGATGAAGAATCAACTCTGGGTTGAATGAAACATGACCGTCAACTCTGGGTTGAGTGGGAAAAGAAGAAAAAAGATCGTCAACTCTGGGTTGAGTGGGAAAGGAGAAAAGATAACAGTCAACTCAGGGTTGAATGGGAAAGGACAAAAGATAACCGTCAACTCTGGGTTGAGAGGGAAAAAAGAAGTCAATAAGAAGTATGCGTCAACTCTGGGTTGAGAGGGAAAGAGAAAAGGCGACCTTCAACTATGGGTTGAGTGGGAAAGATGAACAAAGGATAACCGTCAACTCTGGGTTGAGTGGGAAAGAATCAACTCTGGGTTGAAAAAAGGATAACTGTCAACTCTGGGTTGAGTGGGAAAGAGAAATCAATTATGGGTTGAACAAAAGATAACCGTCAACTCTGGGTTGAGAGGGAAAGAGAAAGCAACTAGAAATAACCGTCAACTATGGGTTAAGAAGGAAAGGACAATTGATAACCGTCAACTCTGGGTTGAGTGGGAAAGACAAAAGATAACCCTCAACTCTGGGTTGAGAGGGAAAAATAAGTCAATAAGAAGCATCTGTCAACTCTGGGTGAGAGGGAAAATACAAGACATAACCGTTAACTCTGGGTTGAGAGGGAAAGGAGAAAATGTGACCGTCAACTCTAGGTTGAGTGGGAAAGAGAAAGGAAAACCGTCAACTCTGGGTTGAGTGGGAAAGGAGAAAAGATAATGAGCAATATCTGTCAACTCTTGGTGAGAGAGAAAAGGACAAAAGATAACCGTCAACTCTGGGTTGAGTGGGAAAAGAGAAGTCAATTCTGGATTGAATACAAGATATCCGTCAACTCTGGGTGAGAGGGAGAAGGACAAAAGATAACCGTCAACTCTGGGTTGAGTGGGAAAAGAAACAAGAGATAACTGTCAACTACGGGTTGAGAGGGAGAAGAAAAATGATGACCGTCAACTCTGGGTTGAATGGGAAAATATAATTAAATCGGGGTTAAAAGATGAAAGGACAATCAACTTTGGGTTGAACACCAAAACATCAACTCTGGGTTGAAAAAAGGATAACCACAACTCTGGGTTGAGTGGGAAGAGATAATTAACTCGGGACAAAAAGATGAAAGGAAAGTCAACTCTGGGTTGAACACAAAAACATCAACTCTGGGTTGAAGAAAGATGAACATGATTGACTTTGGGAGATAACACCGCAATGGTAACTCTGAATGATTCAGTGGAATATCAATTGAATGCTTTGTAGGGACCTTATCTAATGAGTTACTTGGCTTATACTTCATATGCAATGTTTGATTTGTTTCATTCATTTCTGGAGATGCAATGAATTTTATATGCAGTGTACTGATTGGATATTCAGGGTTTCTGCTTTTGTGCGGGGAATAGATTAGGTGGAATTCAGAAATTCTGTTTGAGAATCAAGGCATGGTGGATGCCCCTGGATTATTGATGATTGGATTATTGATTTATGAGAATGCAATGATATGCATGATGCGTGTATGATTATGAATGGAATGATCGTTTCCAGGATATAAGGGATGGATGGAGACTGCCTTTGTGGAAAGGTCATTGCTTGAAGGATAGAACTTGTGAAGGTATTTGGATTGACCCCTCAACACCTATCTCGATATCTGACACTTGATTGAAGATGAAGAAATGACTTGCTACTAGTTTGCCCCAACTTGTATGATCTTTTGAGATAGAACTTTGATAGTGCTTGAATCATGGAGATTTGTAATGGTCTGCCCTAATGTTGATCATGAAATGAATGCCCCATATTGGAAGGAACTTTTCCACCTAATGGATTGCTTTAGATATTCGCTCAGTGGATGACCAACCTTTGCCTTTGTAAGACTACTCGATGGAATCTCAATGTTGGAGTTTCCTTGGTATCAAGTACTTACTTTCAGATTAGGGACAATTCTGTTCTGAAAAAGATAATGAGAATGCGATGCACATGTTAATCTCAAAAGAAATGTTTTTATTTGTCAAAATGTTGTACTGATACTAACACAAGTGACAAGAAACATTAGGAGTCATTTTTGACATGATTTTATAGTTTGTATGCTTTCGAAACGAACCCTGCTTCAATTAGGACTTTTGAGGGTTGTAACGTGGCCGAGTTCTTGGTTTAAGAAAAAAGGGATAAAGGCTCAAGTTCTACTTAACCCACCCGTTCTTCGTAATATTCTCCAGCCCTACATTCAGCTAGTTTGACACGAGTATTCACCTTTCAGGAAGGATTGTGATGGATGAGGATCCTTTATGGCTTTGACGGAGGTGGCAGCCACCCTTTGGTGCTTTTTGTTGATGGTTATAACAACTTGTCCCTCGGAGGATTCTTCTTTTGCTTTTTCCTTTTATTATCCCTGACTTTTTCCTGGACAAAAAATTCCTTTTGATTTTGGTTTCCGTTGTCCAGCGAGATATGCCCTAATTTTTGCCTAAGTCATTTGCTTCAAAGCTTTCCTTCTTTTTGACTTAGCGGGCTATTGTTTCTTTCCTTTTATTTTTATTTTTATCATGATTCATAACTTTCTTTTCATTCTTTTTTTGTCTCGTTCGGGAACAAGTTGATGAAAAGGTTGTGACTGTCTTCTTCTTAGTGAATGAGAGACATCCATTGTGGATTGTGCTCTTCTTCTTTGTTGTGAGATATGAGGTATGATTGATCCTATGATGGAATACCTAAAAGTTGAGCGCTCGGTCGCACTAACTGAAGACTACCCTGCCCCTGGTTAAGATTGAGGGTTTTGTATATTTGAAAAGAAACTCCTACTCCTTAGGCTCAAAGGGGTTGACGAGGGTTTCACTCCCTTATAACTCCAGTGTTTAGGAATTGAAATAATGCTTGTACATCGTCAGCAGGATTTTTATTCCAAAAGCATACAGTTAGTAGTTCATGTGTTTTTTATTTTCGTCATTCTCCCTTTTAGTTTCTTAAGACAAATGAGTTGAATATCAATGAACATAATAACAAAGATGAAATGATTTGAGAAAAACATGTATATTACATTATTTTTATTTGTTCAAACAAAATGAGTATCTTATGATGAGAAGTAATTGACAACAACAAAAATAGTACAATTGAAAATGCTTAAGAAGTCTAAACAATGGAAAGATTGGCCTTATTCTGATGCAAATGAAATGTTCTCTGACAAACACAAAGTCTTTAGGCTCCACTTGTGGAAGATACCCTCATGAGGAGGCATGAGTTTCTTAGATAGTAGCTTGATCTTGTTTGTAATTCCACATGATTCTTCTTCTGTGAGCTCTTGTCAGATATCGGCGTGGAAGAATCGTCCTGACTTATCTGATGGAGAGGAAGAATGTAAGAGTCTGGGTAACCATGGATGCACATGCATGAATGCAAAAATGTTAATGAAGATGCAAATGTATCATAAATTAGGATCAAGGATCAAGGCCTCTTGGATAACAGCTTCTCATGGTCAATAAGATATGGTCGAATCCTTCAGATTCAGAGGTTCGACGTTGCTCTCTTGATAAATAGCTTGTGCATAAGTCAAATAAGGTCGAATCCTCCAGATTCAGAGGTTCGACGTTGATTCTAATATATAACTGATGTAGAACTTCTGTATAAGTCAAATGACGTCGAACCCTCCAGATTCAGAGGTTCGATGTTGATTCTGATAGATAATCTGTGCATAAGTCAAATAAGGTCGAATCCTCTAGATTCAGAGGTTCGACGTTGATTCTGATAGATAACTGATGTAGAACTTCTGTATAAGTCAAATGTCCCAGGATCAAAGGTTCGACGCCTTTTATTAAATAGGAGAAATCCGGTTATGATGAAGGTCAAGTTTCCTATCCCATCCCAATCTCACGGGTATGTAGTCTAAACACGGACAAGTGGCCCCTAATGGTCACCAGGGTTAACGATTCCCATGGGGTACAATGTGTTTGAGGCAAAAAACGTGCCAGACACAATGTTCCGTGAAAGAACCTCGCCTGGTTGTGGTACCCCATGTCAAGCTCGATCGTATCAAACGCTACGGGAGTTGACATGGGTATCCACACTAATCCTATGTGTCATTGGCCTGGGTAGTGGGCCTTTTACCTCACAAAACCCCCCCACCTGCAAAGACAAACAGAAAAATATGTGGCCCCCACGGGGCCCATAATATAGTCCAGGATGCGAGAAAATAAACATGATATGCAAGTAGTAAATAGACATGATATGCAAGCATAAAATAAATGAAGCGAAGCATAAGCAATATATAAGCACACCCAATAAACAAACAAATAAAGGCTAGGATCGACTCGCTAAGTACGGACCCGCAATAGGTCTATCACTTCCCCAGCAGAGTCGTCAGTTGTCGCACGCTCGCGAAATGTTTTCAACAAAAGAATCGCCACCAATATATTTATCCCAAAGAGGAAAAGGAATATCAGAAAACCTAGAATAAAGAAAGGATAAGAAAAGGTCTTGCGACCAGAGATAGGGTACGGGAGTCGGTTACGCAAGGGGAAGGTACTAGCACCCCTCACGCCCATCGTACTCGATGGTATCCACCTATATTTGTTGCTATCTAAAGGGTGTATAATCTAAAGCTTAATGCAAAGGGAATGCATGCAAAGGAAAGAAAAGGAAATACGGGGAAAAAAAGGTTTATAAATAGTTGTGCTCGCTTAGGCCCCGCGACCTAATGCCTACGTATCCTTTTCAGGAATCTGAGCGTCGTAGTTCGGCTCACATGTTTTCGTTTGTTTGTGTTTTTTAGTTGACGGAGTTACATTCGCAGTCTATCATTAGGATAACAGCTCGTTGAGTGGAGTCTTATGCGTTACCTGTCTGTGATCGAAAGGAAGCAACATGTCCGATTAATGGGAAAGAATGCCCTGAAGGCAAATGGGAGAAGAGAGAAATTTGTCGAGCGTCTCAAGTACCTCCCGTAAACAAGTGAGGTTTGATCTACTCTTGTTAGTGTTTTTTAAGATTGGGAAATTTCACTCAAGTGATCCCCTTAAACAAGAGGGACGAGAGTTTCCATTCCCTTTTTATTAGTCTGACCTTTATTAAGCATTTTTTAATGTATTTTCTTTGTATTTTTTAAAGGGAATTAAATCAACTATTTGTTAAGTGTTTTAAAGTTGAAAAGGAAAAGAAATGGGAAACTAGCCTTATATGAATTAACTAGCCTAATGTAAAAATGAGAATTTCTAAATCCTAATGTTATCATGGTTTCTACCTAAAGTTAGGATTAAAGGAAACATAGAAATTAAAGTCACATTAGAAGCAAAAATTTGAGAATGACACAATGGTACAAAATTACACACAAGCATGAAATAACAAGTCAAAAATGGACTAAAAACTACTACTATTTTTTTTATTGGTTTTTATGAAAGTGAAAAGAATTCTAAATCAAGTAAAAAAAGATTAAAACAATTAGCCTAAAATTAATATTTTTTATGAACATTTTTATATGTCAAAAATTGTATTAAAGCCTAAAAAATAAGAGAAAAAACTGAATAACATAGTCCTAAATTCTACTAATTCTATGTGAGATGGGGGGTATTAATGGAAATATGGTAGTGTGCCAGCAATTTGGCGCAGGGCCCAAACAGGGAGGCCCAAAAGATATATTGTTGCAGATTTTGGATTAATAAGACTAATTCAGATTTTTTTGTTTAATTCAAATTAATCCTATATTAAAACTCAATTAATCTTAATTAAAGAAACAATTAATCTTAATTAAAACTGATAAAAGAAAAAAAGGGGAATTAGGGTTTAACGTGTGACCCTTCAACTTCTCATTATTCAGACTCAACCTTCTCTCATTTCACTTTTCACAAACCAATGCCGGAAATCGCTCCGCCACGCCGGAGGCGGCGGAGCTCGACCAAAATGTAAAACAAACACATCATCCTGATCGTCTCTCCTTCCCCTACCCCAATCTCATGCCAATTTCTGCAAATTTTCCCTAAAATTGAAACCCTAAAACACTTTCAAAACCGAATTAGATGAAGAAGACAAAGTCATAGGCTTTAAGACCTTAGGGGAAACGTTCAATATGCATCAACTAACACGATTACATCAAGAAAATAGAGACGAAGAGGATTACCTGGTGTGCCGGAGGGAGTTGGAGACTGAGGAACCTAGAGGTGAGAATCCAAATGACGGAAATGCGAAATAAACGTGTGACTTTCTGAGTTCTTGAGTTATTATTGATGATTATGAAAGAATGATGATTTCTGAAGATGCGTTGATGTTGTTGCAGGGAGAATTGAAGCTGAAAATGATCGACGGTGAAGGTAGAGTTTGAAGGTTGCATTGATGATGAGATTGAGAATGAAGAACTGAGATGATGATGAATGAGGAGGCGAGGGATTGAAGGTGAAGAAGTGAGGGATTGAAGCAGGTTTGGCTGATAGAAGAAGATGATCAAAGACTGAGCCAAAACCAGAGCGTGAAGAGTGAAAAAAAGTTAACCCCTGAAGAATGGAGAAGGCTCTGACTTTATAGAAGATTCCAGGTTGAAATCTCCCTCTTATTTTCTCTGCTTTCTGTTAGTGATTCTCTTTCTATTAGAAAATTAGTTAGAACCGGTTATGTTCAGTTAGAGAAATTGTAACTGACTTTTTGGAAGTTAGTTAAGTCTGTTAGGTTTGTTATAAAAAGTTTTAGGTGGTTGGTTACAGGGTGGTTATATATGGTTAGAATGTGGAGTGATTTTCTGTTTGTGAGTTGGGTTTGAAATAGTTTTGGGAAAGTTAGTTATGAATCGGTTTTAGGTTGTTAACAAGTTAGTTAGGAGAGTTAGTTTAGAAGTGCACTTGTTAAATGCTACATGCTAGAAGTTGTTTGGAATGAAAGGAGTTAAAAGAAAAAAAAACTATTAGGAATGAAATGTTAATAAAAGGTTAGTAACTTGAACTGCTGATTAGTTACTTCTGTAAGTAACTGAATAACTTAATATGTGGTAGTTGCAATGGTTTGTGGCTGCTGCTAGAAGACCAAGAATTTCTCTTCTCTATTTTTTTTGTTGCACAATTTTTCTTTGAAATGAATATGGCTGCTGGTATATGAATAAAATGTGGGAATATGTCTGTTGAACTGGACCTGATGATGATAGATACAAATGTCAAACTGTGTGTTTTTTGTATTGACATGAAGTTGAAATTCAATAGGCAATGTTAGGTTATTTTGGTATGAGCTGGTGACAATTAGAAGTGAACATATCTCAAATGAAGGCTATTTTTGAACTGGTTTTAGAAACTGTTTGTGGGATTTTCTGACATGAATTTATTTGGGCAATGTAATGTTGCATGGCTATTATGGACTAACTTGTATATGTAGGGTGTTGGTTTGTTTGAAAACTGTCAGTGTTTGTGTTGTATGCATTTTTTGTAAGGCTATTGCACTGATGAGTGCTTGAATCTTATTGCAGGTCCACAATATTGCCTACCTGAAGGTGATGAAGATGGAAGCATCTTTGGTGTAACATGAAGTTATTCAAGAAAGTGTCATGGCCAACTGAAGATGAATAGAGGCTTGAAGGTGGCATAGGAAGTGGGATTAGAAACAATAGGCTATCAACATTTTTGGTGCAATTCTCTTGTAGTTTTGTAATGAGACTATGTAACGTATCTTAAATCTCGATTCTTGTAAGTGCAAAGATTTGGTTTTTCCAAATTGATTTGAATTGTATTTTCCCTCCAAATACTCTTGAATTTGTATTTCCAATCTTTTCACTTCTATTTTGCATTTCAACTCAATTATGTATGATGAAAAATCCAAAAGGATTAAGATGGGCTTATGTCATGGTTTGACTAAGATCTTCCCCCAATGTATTTTTCATATACTCAATCTTGACTCTTAAAGCTTGTTTCAATTTTCACCGAGGGTTGCTAGCGAGACACCATTGAATTGCAAAACAAAAATGGATGAATTTAAATCTTTAAAGAACGAATCAACTCTTTGAACATCTCTTTGAACATCTGACTATCAAACCATGAGATAAGTTCAATAAACCAATTGCTCACTAATTATTTAGAGAACTAAACTCTAAGCCATGAATTTTATTTGGTTGTTTAATTAATTAACCATGAAGTCCATCTAACTAAATATCACATACCACCTGCTTCTTTATTTATGACACATAGACGAATAAATAAACCTCATTATGATATTCCTCCGAGCTCTTTATCATTATAAGGGATAGGGAAATAAACCCTGATCCATATTCCTGGGGAACTTCAATTGAAGCAAACTTACAAAAGATAATGAAACCCTAATTTGCCCAAGACCTTTGATCCCATGCGAAGCTACTAATTAATGAATGAATGATGTGTTAGACGACCTAAAATGCAAATGAATGAGATATGTAAGCCAATTAAGAATAATTAGATGGGCAAATTTTGGGGTGCAACAATAGGCGCATGTGCTTCTTCCCATTTGGGGGGGACAAGATTGGTGGGTGCATCAAATATTGCTTGATTTTCTCAAAAGCTTCCTGATCTTTAGCATGCCATTCAAACTTTCCTTGCTTTAGTCGAAGTAAGGGGGGAAAAAGCTTGCGTACGCCCACTCAAATTAGAGATAAATCTTCTTAAGAAATTTATCTTTCCCAATAGAGATTGCAATTCTTTCTTCTTGGATGGAGGCTTTGTTTCCATAATAGCATTCGTTTTATTCTGATTAATTTCTATTCCCTTTTTGTGGAATACGAAGCCAAGGAAATCTCCAGCCTGCACAAAGAAAGCACACTTAAGAGGGTTCATCTTTAAGCCATGTTTTCTCATTCTTTCGAATGATTGGCTCAGATGATCTAGATGACTATCCTCTGAAACGGATTTTACAACAATATCATCTATGTACACCTGCATGAATGTTTCTATAAAATCATGATATATAGAATTCATTGCTCTTTGATAAGTTGCCCCATCATTTTTCAAATCAAAAGGCATAACGACCCATTCATAGGTACCTATTGCCCCAGGGCAACAAAATGCTGTTTTGGACACATCTTCTTCTGCAATGAAAATTTGATTATACCCTGAATATCCATCTAGCATACTTAGATATTTGAAGCCTACGGCTGAGTCTACTAACATTTCTGCCACAGGCATAGGATATTCATGTTTAGGAGTAGCTGCATTTAGATCACGAAAATCTATACATACCCTTAAAGAATCATTCTTTTTAATAACAGGTACAATATTAGCAATCCATTCGACATACCTCGTAGTCCTAATGAATTTGCACCGAAGGAGTCTTTCGACCTACGCTTTAATCTTCGAGAGGATTTCTGGTGCGAACCTTCTAGGAGTTTGCTTGATGAGATTTTTCCCTTCTTTAATAGGAAACTTCATCTCGACCAAATATCTTCCCAAACCAGGTATCTCATCATAGTCCCAGGCAAAGAAATCTTTATTTTCATTCAGCAACGTAATTACCGTTGATTTTAGGGCTGGCTCTAACTTTGCACTAATGTATGTTACCCTCTTTTGACCTTCGTCTCCAAGATCTATTTTTTCGAGTGGATACTGGGCTAACATCTTTATATTTGGCGCCATTGGATCTTTCTCGAACCCTAAAGGTTCTTCATCATAGATTGCGTCTAATCTCTGGCTTGCTTATCTTCCTGGAGCATGTTCGTCGTACCTTTCCTTGTTAGGTGGTTGTGGGATATAATGTACCCTTGGGCCTGGTACTTCTGACTCTTTGTGAATGGCTTCGACAGCCATGCTTGCTAGTTCGGCTTTAAGAGCCGCTTTTCTTTTGTTCTCGACTATATAAGCCGAAATCTTTTCGAAGAAAGATGATTCAGGCATAATTACCGTCTTCATCCCAGCCAGTTGGCCGTATCGTTGGTAATCCTTCTATGGGTTTTTTGTATTCTGGAGCGTCCATTATTTATCTATTCCATTGGAATCTATTTGGGTGTAAAGATAGATAGTACATAGCATTCTTATTTGGGGAGTACACATCTTCTGCTGCATTGCATGGCCCTGTGTTGGCCAGATTCCTGTCGAAACTGGTTTTGTTGACTTGGTTGACTTCAACCATATAATAACTTTGATCACCTTCTATATTTTCCACTATACCATTTTCTCTCCAGATAGTTAGCCTTTGATGCATTGTTGAAGGTACTGCAACAACCCCATGGATCCATTCTCTTCCCAACAAAAGATTTTAGTTTGCTTTTGCTGATATAACCATGAACATTGTAGGCCTTGTGACTGAACCCACCATTAAGTTCACTTGGATCACTCCCAAAGTATGTCCTACATTCTCTTCGTAGTTGGACAACACCATATTATGAGGCCTTATGTCGGTATCGAACATACCAATCCTTTTCAGCATATATTGAGGCCTGAGATTCACTGCTGTTCCTCCATTAACTAGGACTTTGTTGATTCCCACGTTTTCAATTTTAGCTCTTATATAAAGAGCTTTTAAGTGATTCTCATACCTTGGTCTGGTCTTTCAAAAAATGCATTATGCCCTTCGTAGTTGGACAACACCATATTATGAGGCCTTATGTCGGTATCGAACATACCAATCCTTTTCAGCATATATTGATGCATGAGATTCACTGCTGCTCCTCCATCAACTAGGACTTTGTTGATTCCCTTGTTTTCAATTTTAGCTCTTATATAAAGAGGTTTTAAGTGATTTCTCATACCTTGGTCTGGTCTTTCAAAAAATGCATTCTGCTCTTTGATAGCTCCATTATTCAGCACATAATAACACACAGGTCTGTGTTTTGCCATCTCTTCTGCATCAGCTTCCTCGCAGTCTTCGACCTTCGTTTCTTGGTAAAATTCGTGAGGAAGTACCGACACCACATTGCAATTAAAGTTTATGGATGAAACTCCATCTGAGACGAAATCATTAGTCAACCTATCATCTTCTTTCCAAGGGCTAGGCTGCATCCTTTCTTCCTCTTTCTCATTTCCAGAACTGAATAACTTGCGTTCTACCGGAGGTTTGCTTATCCTTGCCCCCTGGATTGGAACTTTATTACTGCTAGACTATCCAACCTCCTTCGCCTTATATTCTTTTTGGGCTTTCTTCATTCTTTGGTGTCTTCTCCATTGAGATCTGGACATTGGGTTTCTTCCTTTGTAGTTCTCCAACTTGTATGTCTCTCGATTTGATGCTTGGAAGTGCTTTCTATACGCCATTGCAGTTCGTCCACCTTGGTCCTAACTTCGCCATTTGTTATTTCTTGCACCAGCTTGTGTCCACCTATCCATGGGTATGTCTGCAAGGAGTTTGAATGTAACTCTTCGAGCTCTAGGATGAGGACCATCAGGCCTTTCTGATGGTGTTCAGTTATCGAACTCATATATGTTGGGACGGAGTCCTTGAGTCTCCCGACCAGTGGTGAATAGAACCCTTTCGAATGATTGTGCCATAAGGTTGTCATAGGCTGCCCCACATCTGGGACACATAACAATCTCAGTATTTTCCTTGTGACACCTGACAAAGAAACTCACCAAGCTTTCTTCTGACCTTGGATACACGTTCAGCAATAGGTTTCCTCCTCTCCGGGGTTGTTCCATCCTCTCTCGTTGGGCCCTTTCATAGTTAGCTTGGACCCTTCGATTCAGCATAATCGAGCATCTTGGACATATTAGCATCCGTCCAGCATTTTTCTCATGACATTTCTAGAGGTAATATTTCAGACTTCCACCTGTCTGTGGTATTTCAATGTTCCCCTTCTCCCTCAACAGACACTTCTCAAGTTCCTCTATTTCAGATAAAGGTTGCCTAACATTTACCATGTTAACACCTGCTAGGGAAACTTCATAAATCTGTATCTGTTGAAGTGTCACTCTGAGGTCTTCAGTGGCCTCGCTAGTTTTCTCCTTCAGATCTTCAGTGATCTTTGCCTCGAAGGATTCTTCAACATCAATATTAAAGACTGCATTGTCATTTAAGCTCTCAGTACCCTGCTTTCCAGTTGAAACCATCTCCCATTCAGCAATGTCAACTTCAGACACATCCACCATATTAGTGTCAACTGGTTCAGCGTAGTTTGTGTCAGCGACGTTCAAAGGATCAACATCAACTTTCATGTGATTCTTTGTCTTATCTGCAAATTTCAAACGTCCATCCTTGATAGCATTCTTAATTAGATCCCTGAAAAGAAAGCATTGTGAGGTTTTATCGCCTAAAAAACCATGATATTTACAAAAACCTCGTTTCTTCCGTTGCTCCAATGGAGGAACTTTGGAATTGGGAGGCACTATCATTTGACCATCTTTTACTAATAAATCAAATATTTCGTCACATTTAGTGACGTCAAAAGTGTAAGTTTTCTTAGGAAATTTATCACTTTTGTCATTCTCAAGTGGATTCTTTCCATTCGAAGGGGTGAGCAATTTGCAGGAGTAAGGTGGTGCTTCTTTTAATTCAACTAGGTCTATTTCGACTTCATCGAAACTGTAAGAGTCTTCGAAGGCTTCGCCTCACTACGCCAAATTTGGCTTTTAGCAGCACAGCTACGAAAGCGCTTTTAGGAAAAAGCGCTGCTATACGGTTCGCTAAAAACAAAACAAAAAAACAAGGGAAAAAAGCGCTGGTATAGGTGATCCTACGAAAGCGCTTTTAAAAAGTGCTGCTATAGGCTACCTTAAGAAAGCGCTTTCTAAAAAGCGCTGGTATAGGCTGGTTACAAAGGCGCTTTTGAAAAGCGCTTTCGTAGCTAATTTAAAATTAAAATTTTTAAAACAAAATTAATTAACTAACAGAATAAAAAAATAAAAAGAAGAATAAATAGGAAAAGGCATTAGGGTTTGTGTTGGTCAAAACACGTTCTTTTCTTTTCCTCCTCAACACAAGAACGACACCCTTCATCTTCAACAAAACTGGTGGCTTCTCTCTTCCTCCGATCGTCTTCCTCTTCTTCTCCGGTCAATCGCCGGTGACTCAAACCCTTTTTCGATTTCATTCTTTCTCCGAACAGTAAACAATAAGAAAGTTTATCCAGTATACGAAATCGAAAATAGTGATGGTTCCGGCAAGGTTCCGACGATGACGAGGAGACTCAAGTAATGGTATTTAACTTTCCTTTTCCTCTTCTACTTTTATTCTTCTACTCTGTGCGTGTTGTTATTGCTGTGAATCATTGAAAATGCAGGGGGATGAAGCTCTATCAATTAGGGACGATAATTTTAGTGTGATTTAGGGTGTGAGGATCTTTAGATGTTTTCATAAGGAATTCTGCATAGTTTCCTTAAGGTATTTTTTCCTGTCAATGAGTGTCAATGAGTGAGCCAAGGGACTATTCATATTTGTTCCTTTGGATTTTCAGATTAAAGGGTAGCTTCTAAAATTTTCGTTAATGTTTACTTTCCTCTATTAGGATTATATTGGGCTATTGAGTAATTTTTTGAGGGTTTTGTTAATTGTGAAAACAACAATCTGTGTGCAAAAATTGAGGGAAGCAGTAGTTGAAATTATCTAAATTTATAGTCTTTTGAAGAAAATCCTTTGGTTTCTGCCTTGATTTGGCTATCGTATAGCATTTGAGTAGTCTCGACTTTGGTTCTCGAGGAAAATAGGCCATAGTAATCCCGAATTCGGTTCCCGAGGAAAATAGGCTTTAGTAATGTCGAAACTGAAATGCTACAGCCTTAGGACAAATGCTATACGATAGCGTTTAGTTTATGCGGTAAGTCGTTGGAAAAAAATAGTCTCATTTGAGCTTTGTTATTCAAGTGACCCTCATGACCCTTATGGTAGGGAAAGAAGAAATCCAAATGTTGTTTTAGAAAGAAGTGAAGATGAAATTTATTCTCCAATAAGTTATCTAGTGAAATCTTTGGAGGGAGAGTTGTGGATGGTGAGAAGGTTTATAAAATGGGGGGAGGACAACAAGAACAAAGGCACTGCAAGTTTTCATGTATTTAAGTTGGAATTAGATCATAAATGTGAGAAGCTTATTAATTTCCTCTCTCACTTTCAAAATGCTTAAAGTTGTGAGCAAAATTCTCTCTCACTTTCTCTCTGTACTTGTTGCAATTTTGCTGCAACTTATTGGCTGCAATAAGAAGCTATGTGAAGCTAATATTCAAGTAACTTTTGCAGATTTTTTTAAATTGAGGTCAGTTTGAGATATTGCATTTCTTAACTAGATCTGCTATTGGACAACATTGTCTATTATCTTTGACTACTATTGTTTTAGTTTAGTGAGGATTTTGAATCCACTTTGAATATGGCGGAGGCTGCACAATCCAACGCTGAGCTATTGGAATGGCCGAAGAAAGATAACCACTGATTCCTGCATGTCGTTTACCGTGTTGGTGATCTCGATCACACCATCAAGTAAGGTTTAGTTAACTTGGATTCTTGAATTCTACTGTCGTGTGAGTAGAGGCTAATAATTTTCTCGCTGTATGTCTCAGGTTTTATACTGAAGTTTTTGGAATGAAGCTTTTGAGGAAACGAGATGTTCCGGAAGAGAAATATACCAATGCTTTTCTTGGATTCACGTTGGCAGGCAAGTTAATGTTCGTTGTTTTATTTGATCATTATCATCATTGTATTGACATTATTCTTAACTATGGTACTAAAAAGATTTTACAATTACATCTTTCACAAAATGGTTAGCGTAATTTTGGTTAGTCATGTGCGCATGCGTCAAAGCATTACCTAAGCTATTATAATGTATTGAACTGTTAGTGTAATTTATTGCAGGTGAGAATCTAATTCTCTGTGAGTAGCTCATAGAAGTAATAATTTGTAGTTTGTGCTTTTTTGTTTTGCAGAGGGATTTGACTGATTCAACTATCTTAAGGAACATGGGTGTCAATTTTGGTTATTGTCTTCTTGCATATAAAAAGCACACTTCAAGGAATTGGGAAGCTTCAGGTATGCAATCCAACACAGAATCTGTGTATCTTTTCTGTTAGATTCATTATATATAGATAGTATACTATGTATCTGAGAAGTTGCAGTCACCGCCTATTTGCACCGTGCAAGTTTCTCACGTTTTTACATTTAATCTAAAGAAAAAACAACATTCTTTTTGTTTATTCATTGAACATCCTTGTAAATATTATAATCCACATCTTAAGTCAACGAAGCTCGCTTGAGCGAAGATTTGAACCAGTGCTGGGAGGTACTTGCTGAACCAATACAAACGGTATGTATATGCTTTTGTTTTTACTTGATTATCTGGTTTAATATTTGTAAACTATATTTGTAACTTGATAGAACATTACAGTGCTTGTTGTGGTTGCATACTTGGTAGAACATTAGGAGGAAAATTTTCTTATAAGATTTTTCAATGATATAGTTTGCAAATCTTTCTATAGGTTATGAGAAGATACAGTGTTCCTGAGCCTTATGAAAAGTTAAAAGAGCTGACTAGAGGGAAAGCAATTACCAAAGAAAGTTTAAGAGATTTCATTGAAGGCTTAGAAATTTATATATATATATATATATATATATATATATATATATATATATATATATATATATATATATATATATATATATATATATATATATATATATATATATATATATATATATATATATTTGTATTGTATTTTGTGTTTTGAGAATTTGATTGTAAATTTAGCTTCTAGAGCGCTTACAAAATTAGTGATGTTTTATTTGTATTTTGATAATAAATATATGCAATACTAATTCATAAAATGTTTCATATTTAATGTATTTTTTTAAATTTTTATTTATTTAATATAATAATAATATTTCTCAAAATATTAGTGAGAATTTGAGATATGTCTAAATATTAGAAATTATAAAAATAATAGGTTTATTAAAGCGCTGCCTTAGGCCTATATATGAAAGCGCTTTTTAAGAAAAAGCGCTTCCATATTCTAATATATGAAAGCACTTTTTAGGCAAAAGTGCTGCCTTAGGGGGGGAGGGGCTACGAGAGCGCTTTTCTGGAAAAAGCGCTGCTATAGGGGGACTACGAGAGCGCTTTTCTGGAAAAAGCGCTGCTATAGGGGGGCTACGAGAGCGCTTTTCTAGAAAAAAACGCTGCTATAGGGGGGCTATGAGAGCGCTTTTGGAGTTTCAAAAGCGCTATCGTTACCGACGGCAGTGCTAGCTTTGACAGCGCTCTTAAAGCCCAAAAAAAGCGCTTTTAAAGCCCTTGCACGTTGTAGTGCCTTCAGCGTCCTCGCCATCAATATATGCTACCCTCTCCTTTTTGTAATTTTTATTCGCCCTGGCTTTTTCAGCTTTTAGTCGCTCGACTTGTCGAACTCTGTCTCCCAATTGGGCCATATCCCTTAAGTATTGGGTATCCAGTTTCTTTCTAATTGAATAGTCTAAACCTCCTGTAGCCATTTTGACTAGTTCATGTTCTGGAACCACGGTAAAACACCTTGATTTTAACAAACGGAACCTATTCAAATAATCATCTATAGGTTTTGTGAACTTCCTCTTAATGCTAGCCAACTCTTTCAAACTTATCTTGGTTTGACCCATATAGAATTGTTCGTGGAAGATTTTTTCCAAGTGTGCCCATGCATCTATGGAATTTGGGGGTAAGGTAGTGAACCATGTGAAAGCATTTTTTGTTAGTGAACTTGGGAAATATTTAATCCTCAAATATTCATTGCATGCTAGATCACCAGCCTCTGTCAAGTATCGGGCTATGTGTTCAACAGTCGATTCACTAGTATCTCCTGAGAATTTTGTAAATTTGGATACTTTGGTACCTCTTGGTAATTCCGTTTGCATAATATATTCTGCTATAGGGAAAGTGTAATTTGGACGTCGAAGTCCAGTGCTAAGGCCATTATTAGCCATAATTCTTTCTATCATGGCAGTGAGATTATTTTCTGTTGTCATATTGTCCCTCCTAACCCTATGTACAACTTCGTCGGGATGTTCGTTCCTTCCTACTACAACTACCCTAGGCTGCTGTTGGGGAACTAGTTGTTGGCTAGTGTCAATCTCTTGATTTTGATTTTCTAAATCTATCACTTGATTTCTTTCGACGGGTGTCTGTCTAGGTGGCGGAACTGCATTTCGAACTTGTTCTAGGATTAGGCCTCCTTCTCGATAGGTAGATTGGTTGTTTCTTCGCCTAGTTTGAGGGACTCCTAAGAAATCTGTCATTTGACCTATTTGTGAAGATATTTTTTGGTATGTTTCTACATTATCCTGGTTAGTCCTGGTAATGTTTACCACTAATGGATTAAAGATTGACCTCAATTCTCTAGCAAGAACACCTAGCATATCATGGTTACTTGCATCCATTTCCTTCCTAAATGTCGCTTAGCTATTAGTGGTTAAGAGAGGCATTTGGCCTGATGGGCCTGTATTTTGTGCGCTTGGAGCTATCGAACCGACATTAGGCGAAAACGCCGTTGCGTTAGGTGCAGTATACGTAGGTCCTGCCCCTCGTATTCCTGCCATATACGAATACGGCATTCCATAAGGATTCCCAGGTCTCCAACCCTCGAAAGTGGATGAGGATGGTCCTGGGGTATGTAATTGACTTGCGGCATTTTTCGAGAAATGTGGCATCTCGTTCGTGCCTGTAAAAGGAGGCATGGAAGTCGAACTAAAAACTGGGACAGTCCCCGTCGGCCCTGATGTATTTTCGGGCATAGCCTGGGAACTACCTATGGCTGCAGATCATGTCGACGCTGGTATATCTTGCGCTCCTTGTGTAGAAGTCGAAACATGCGTAGTATTTGCTGCTACTGTTTCTGACCCTTGCGGGGGGTCTTGATCTCCCCCTCCACTGGCCGCGTTGACCATTTTCTTGTTGTACCTTCTTTTAGGAATCGACTATGCACTGTTGGTTAATTTACCGTTCCTAAGGTTCATACAAGGTCTTGATATATTCTAGACAAAAACAAAACAACAAATTAATGACAATTTGGTTGACACTGTCCCATTGGGCGTGCCAATTTGTTTATGGTGATATCCGGTAAATAACCGCTAGTCTTCCAAACTATAATTTATACTTTGGTTACTCGAAGGATCGACTAGATTGATCATAGGACATAGTTAAACAATTGTCTATTGATATAATTTGGTTCATATTTGTTGGTTTTTTGCTTCGAAAACTCGTTTACAATGTGATCATATGACTAATCATGCGAAGTAAACTTGTTATACACGTAAATATAACTTCGAAAGAAACATAAAAGAAATGTAAATTGCAGAAATGTAAAATACAAGAATGTAAAGTGCAAGAATGTTAAATGCAGGAATGTAAAGTGCTTCGAATAAAAATCAAACGAAAGATAAAGTAATTGGAAAGATACTTGAATAAAGGAAAATACAACTGCATTTAAAGCGGTGTTGGTGTCATACGTACATTTCTCAGTGAACTCTTTCTCTTAAAACTTGATACTTGAGTAATTTTTTGAATGATTTGTACAAAATGAACACCCTTGATCCTAATATTAAGACCCTTATTTATAATAATTTCGACCCTAACGGTCCTACACTAACGAAATGCCACGTTGTTCACATGCATCCGCTTCGAATCCTTGGACGCCATCTGTCCTCATGCGGTTATTCAGAGTGTTTCGAATTTCAAATCCTCCCGCCTAAATTCTATTATGATACGTGGCAACGTGATCTAAAACGAAAACGCCACGAAATACGCAAAGCTTCAGCACCCTTTGTATTTCGCAAAAACGCTTAAGTCCAAAAGACAACTTGATTCGAATCAGCTTCAATTTCCGTCATCTTTACTTCAACTTAAATAACATCCTCGAATCATGGCCATCAGGAGCCATTTTATTCTCGGCAATGGCCATCAAAAGTCATTCTTCCTCGAATTCTAATTCTTCAAAGAACATTTCCTTCAATCAAAATCTCCAGCTAACAGATGGCTGCCAAGTTCTTCTCAAAACCAGTAGGTGAGAGAAGTATTGTTCTCACTCAAATCTTGTAGGTCAGAGTTGAGAGATTTGTTTCTTGATCAAAGCTTTTAAGCAAGATCAAGGTGTATGTCTTGAAGAGTGTCTTTAGTTTCTTTGTTGATGTTATCATTGGTTGTAATTGAGGGGGATTGAGGGGGGCCTCATATCTAGGTGAGTCTTAGATAGAAATCTAACCCGGGTAGTGATTAAGTGAGAATTTGTAAACGGGGGAGTTTAGCTTTGAATTGATATTATCATAGTGGATTTATCCCTGGCTTGGAAGCCCTTAGAGTAGGTTGGTTGAACCGAACTGGGTAAACAATTTTGTTGTGCTTTTATTGCTTTCCTGCACTGCACTGTTGTTTGTATTCTTATCTTGTATGTTTCCGAATGTCAAATCAGATGTTAAGACAAGAAATTAATTTATTCTTAAAAACCATTTTCAAATCAAGAATTTAAAATCAGTTATTTGTTTAAAAACACTTTTTGAAAATAACTAAGTTGTAAAGTAACTTTTTGTGGGAGGGTTCGGAGGAGAAAGGGAAAACTCATTGGGTTAGTTGGAAATATGTTTGTCTTCCGGTTGATAAGGGTGGTCTCGGTTTTAGGAGATTGGAAGATTTTAATATTGCTTTCCTTTTCAAGTGGAGATGGAGAATTTTAGAAGCTTCTAATTCTTTGTGGTTCCATATGTTGAAGGAGAGGTATGTTGATGTCAAATTAAGATGTGTGATAGGAGGAATGAAGTTTGATAAAAATTTCTCTAGGTCGGTTTGGTGGTCGAACATTTCTTCTTTGGGGGAAAATCTTCCGGAGGAGCTTTTAGTGAAGAATTGAAAATTTCGATTCGGTCTCGGTTTTTCTATTTCCTTTTGGCATGCTAATTGGTTGGAAGTGAGGATTCTTAAGGAAGTTTTTCCGGTTTTGTTTGCTTTATCTCTTTTGTAGGATGTTTCTATAGCCGGCATGGGAGGATGGAGAGATGAAGAGTGGAATTAGGGCGATTTTGGAATTCCAAACTCGACTTATTTGGTCCCGGTCACGGACCTGCATAGCCTACGACAGTTGTTGCCCGCGGCTGTTCCTATAGAAGACCGTGAGGATTCTGGTGTGTGGTTGCCATTGGAAGACGGTTCCTTCACTGTCTTTTCTTGCTATGGGGTTTTGAGCAAAAAAATATATCTCGTTCATCTCGAAAAATTAGTGTGATTATGTTTTTTCCTTTATTTGGAAGGTGGAAGTCCCTCTTAAAGTCAAAACCTTTGGGTGGAGATGTTTCATTAACACGATTCCTACTAAAGATTTGCTAGTTTTAAGTGGTATTCTTACTTCTCCTTCAAATATTTCTTGTGTTTTTTATGTTGAGGTTGGTGAAACTTCGTTCCATTCTTTCTTGTTTTGCCGAAATTCGGTAGAAGTTTGGAAAGATATGGCAGATTGGATTGGTTTGAAATACCATAAAGCGTTAGACTTTAAAGAGAGCTTTTAAGTATTGGAGTTCCTTTTGTCTTCATAAAAAAGTCAAAAGTGGAAAGGCGGCTTGTGTGTGGTTAACTATTGTTTGGAGGTTATGGCTGTGTAGAAATGATATCATTTTCAAGAACACCGTTTGGAATGCTATGGATGTTGTTTGGGGCTTTAAAGCATTAATTTAAAGGTGGTCGTATTCGAAAAAATTACTCATTCTAGTTGTAACAGTTATGAGTTTAGCAAAAACATATTGTTTTAAAGTTAGGTTTTATTTAGTGGGTAAGTTTCTCTTCTTGACTCTTATCTCCTATTTTGTAATCGAGTTTAGAACTTTCATTCTTCTTCAATGCAACTTGCTTAAAAAAATCATAAAATACAAAAACATCTTAATGAAGTGTGCTTTTTATTATGTGTTAAAATATCCCAACCAAAATAAAAATAAAAAAAAACAAAAAAAACTTAAGCTACAAACATATATTTCGAGAAGAAATTGAATGATAGAAACTCAATAAAAAGATATTGTTTTATACACTATTTGTGTAATGATCATTTACATTGATACTCAATTATATTTGTCAAACTATTTAAACCATTTATATTTTAATTATAATTACTTTTAAATTCATCTATAAGATTATTTTCCTATAAATTGGACCTTAATTGAAACCTTAAAAATTTGATGTTGAATCAATGTTTTTTTTAATAAAGGAAATTATTATATAAAATTTTTATGAGAAGTGTTGGAGGACATAAACAAAGCCTTGAAAAAAGAGTAAACTATAAAATAAATAAAGTTAATAAATTTGTAAGTCCTTTTAGAACCTGGTTTAAAACAAGTATTATCGATAAAATATTTAGAAATTTTCTTAGATTTTAGGAAAAACTTTGAAAAGCAGTGTTCTCCAAATATTTTTTATTTGATGTTAAGGATTCTACCGTTACTAGCTTGTTGTACTTCTTATAATCCTAATTGACTACATATTTAATAGTATTTGATATTTTTGACATTAATTTTTTAATATTTGTAGTGAATAATAATTTAATTAAGAGTATTCAAAAATATATTTTTCTTTTACATGAAATTAAAAAGTTAAATATATTTAGCTATCATTAAACTTAATTTTTTTTAACTTGTCCAAATAATAAATTATTAGATACATAAGAACAATATCTCAATCCGCCCCATAATATTTGTAAGTATTTAGCGAAATTTCATTTTTATCTTCACTTTCAGAAATATATCTTCAAAAATAACTTTTTTTATTTAACGTTGATTTGTTATGTAAGTGCATCTATAAATATATCTCCTAATATCTCCGAAAACAAGAGATATTTTTGGAAACACATGTAATCATGTAAGAAACCCAATGGGATGAGAGATTGTTTAGATATATATAGTTGACCATTGATTCGTAACATTTTTTTTCTTCTTTTCTTCTACCCTAGCCGTCACTTTTCTTCTTTTTCCTTCCTCTCTCAAAGAGGGGTGATTGAGGATCAATTTTGATCCAAAATCACCCCTCCAAATCGTTTTTGTTTATCTATTACTTAAATAAGTGATTTTCACACCTTTTCTTTTTGTCTTTTTTGTGATTTCGTGGGTCATCGTTTGTTTTGGTTTCCCATATTTCTGTGGTGTATTTTGATTTCTCGTCTTTGTGCGGGTATTTTGTTTTTTCGTTTTTGTGCGGTGTTCATTTGTTTCAGGTTGAAAGATTAGTTTCGATCTAGTGCAGATTCAATCAATGACTTTGGTTTCGTCAACGCTACAGATCCGGAAGCATGAATATTTCGGACATCTCAATACAGTCAATACATTAATATTTGTAGGCATATGCAATTTGCCGTTTTATGCTATTAACATGGATGCTGTCGATTTGTTCGCAGATTCATCCTTTTTGTTTTTGGCGATTATGAATTTGTATTGCAACGATGTACTCTATCGATTTGAATGAATGAATATTATTTATTTTCTGTCAAAAAAAATTAGAGAGTCATTTAAAACCTTTAGTAATTTGTTATTTAAAATGATTGATTGTATAAATAAATTTAAATTGACTTAAAGATCAATTAAGCCTTATTTAAAACAAATAAGAAGTCAGTTGTTTGTTTACATCCCTGCCAATAAATAAAAGAGGATTTTGATGCAAATCATATTCAAAATTCAAACTATTTAAAATTAGATATTATTTAATATTTTAATAAATTAAAACAATATTAGAATACAAAAATTATATTTTGACTAGTAATAAAATTCACACTGATCACTAAATAAAATTTACTATTATAAAAAATAAAATAAAAAAAAGGATTTATAGAATAATGGTTAATTTTTAAAAAAAAATTTAAAGAAAAAATTTTCAATTTTAAAACGAAATAAATTTTCTTAAGCTTTTTTACAAGTAAAATATTCTTAAGCTTTGAAAATTTTATTTGCTTTGTCTATTTTCTAAAATGTATTTCAATATTTTTATAAATTTTAAGAAATAGAAGGTACAGTCATCATCTATTATTTCCCTCTAATTACTCTTTTTTATACATAAAAAAATAATTTAAATTTATTAAATAAACAATATATTTGATCAAACAGCTTTACTAATTATTGATTATATAAAAAAATTTAAAAATAAACTTTTTCATATAATAAATACAGAGGGAGTATTATAGACAATGCCATCAATTAGAAAACAATTATTTTTTTTATTTTGAACAATTTCCACTTCAAACCCTCCTTGCCTACTTCCATCACCGTTAACTCTGTCATCAGCATATTTCCCCCCTTCATTGCTGCTCTCACCTACCTGTTTCTTCCCTTTGAAATTAAAGGTACAAATTTCTTTATAATGTCCGTATCGACCACACACGAGACAAAGCAAATACAACCCTTTGTATTCTATCTTGTAGCTGCTTCCTTGGATTATCAGCATGTCAAGTAAGGGTTTTGACAGGTTCACAGTGACACAGATACGAGCATATTTCCCCCTTTCTTGTTTTTTCTTGGTTTTGTCTACCTTCACAGTCCGGCCAATACGATTACCAAAACAAGTTAATGCCCTAGAATCATAGTATTCTATTGGTAGCCTCTCAATTCTAACCCACACTGCTAATGGATTCAATCTCCGGCTAGAAGTTTGGCCTTCAGTCCTTTATTGTCAAATAATGATCGTAGATGAACCACGACCCATTCATCATCGCCGCCTTCTTATCCTCCTCATTAGAGAAAGCCACAAGATATTAATAATTGCTTAGATCAATGATACTAATAATTCCTTTCCGAATCCACATTTGATTCAACCTGTTATCAAGAGCTTTGTATCCGATTCTCTTCCCTAGCAACTTCACAATCACACCCCGCTTTCACGAGTTTTGGAATCTTTTCCCCTCCTCCGAAAAAATAAAGTTGCACCATTCATATCCACCTATTAGTTCTTCTTCAACTCTAATCTCCTCATATTCCTCCAAGCCTCCCTGATCATCTTCTATCTCTTCCTCCATATAATCTACACTTTTGCCAGCCATGATATCTCTAAAGGAGATACCCTTCTCAATCAGTTGAACCACCCCTTCCTTAACTTTTTTAGTGCTTCTTTCTTGGAGATCAACTTCTGCCGTGCTTTTTTTTTTGCTTGCCAGATAGCTATTACCTATTGTCGTTTCCGCCAATTTTACAAACCCTAGTAGAGGGTTCAGAGCACTCATAGTCTAGGGCTTTTTGTCTTAATACTAACTTATTCTTGAATTACAGAGTTTTGAAGAAAAAAATGCAGTCATTTATATAGGATTTGAATCCCTCACATTTTCAAACAGTCGCATGTTTATATATATTATTGTGAAAATGTATTGTTTTTATAAAACAGTTATACTCAACTTTTTGGAGAGTATTTTATTCTGAGTTGTGTTTTTAAATAAAAAATCATGTAGAAAAGCTATAAAAAGTGAGTATTTTATTATATTCTTTTTAAAAGTGACGAACTGCTTATTTCCGTTAAGTCAATTGGTATATGTGTGGGGACACTTTGGACATCCCACTTTATTAGTCTTTCCCTAATGCACTGGTTTGGGAGATGGGAGAGTTTGTTGATAATAAGTGGCTCTGGCCCTTCAAGGGTGTTTTGGATTTCTTGTTTAGAATCGAGAAGGATCATGGGAGGAATTGAAGGAGCTTTTGTTCGACATTGGCCCGAACGAGCATGCTAAAGATAGGTTTATTTGGCTTAAGAATGTGGGAGGTTCTTATCTTGTGAGTGATGGATACGCGGAGTCTTTGAAGAAAGGTGATCTCAACTCTATGTCTCTCATCGTAACTGACACTTTGGCTAGTATATGGAAGACTAAAGTGCTTTCGAAAGTTTAAATCTTTGGTTGGAAGTGCGTGAAAGATCGTATAGCTACTAGGGAGCAACTTCATAAAAAGGGTATTGTTCCAAATGAGAATGGTGGTACTTGTTGAAGGGTAGAAAAACACTTAGAAAGGGGGTTTGAATAAGTGTAACTTTAAAAACTCTTAAGATATAAACAATTGCACAATGATTTTTATCCTGGTTCGTTGTTAACGAAGCTACTCCAGTCCACCCCCTTAAAGTGATTTACCTCAACTGAGGATTTAATCCACTAATCAATCTTGATTACAATGGTTTTCCACTTAAATACCTTCTAAGTCTTCTAGAGTATACTGATCACAACTTGATCACTCTAGGAATACACCACTTAGATACCCTCTAAGTCTTCTGATCTAACTGATCACTCTAGGAACCTTTTGCAATCAATGTAAAACAAATTCTTACAAGAGTATATAAATGCTTCTTAAAAAGCTGTAATCACAACTGTGATATTTCTCTTAAGTTCTAAGCTTAACACTCACTAAATATTACAATATATGTGAGGTTGAAGATGAAGTTCGCAAGATAATGATTCAACAGCGTTTCAGAATGTTTGCAAAAAGTTGTTCAGCGTTCAAGTGTTGTGTTTCGTTGTGCAGAGTTGTTAACCTTTGCTTCTGATCAGAACTTCATATTTATAGACGTTTGAGAAGATGACCGTTGGGAGCATTTAATGTGTTGTGTGTGTCGTACAGCTTTGCATTTAATGTTTCACTCTTTTGTCAACTACCTCGAGCCTTGCTTTTCCTGCTTTTACTGACTTTGCCTTTTGTAGCTTCTAACGTTCCATTTGTCAGTCAGCGTAGCCCATCTTCTTGTACTTGATTCTGATTCTTATATTTGTAGATACAATGTTTGAATAGTCAGAGTGAAACAACTTGGTGCAGAGCATCTTCTTGTCTTCTGACTTTAAAGTGCTTTAGCGTGATACCATAAGAACTTCAGTGCTTCTGCTTTTGAACTCAAGTTCTTCTGATGCTTCATAGACCATGTTCTGATTCTGCTTGACCATCTTCTGATGTCTAGCGAGACCATGTTCTGATGTTGCAATCTTGAACCTTCTGAGTCAGTTCTTCTTGCGCTGAATTGTGCATACTCTTTATATATTTCCTGAAATGGAAAATGCATAGGATTAGAGTACCACATTGTCTTATACAAAATTCATATATAATGTTATCATCAAAACTAAGAATATTTATCAGAACATTTCTTGTTCTAACACTTGTTCTCTGTAGGCCTTTCCAGTTGATTCCCTGGACCATCTACTATTTTATTTCGTCTTCTCTAAAGCGGTGTGGTGTAAGGTTTTTTTATGGCTAGGCATTCTGATGGAAGTGGTTGTATCGATGGTGGAACACTTGCTTTGGTTCAAAGATTCCCTTCGAGGTAAAGCTTTAAAAAATAAAAGGTTGGTTATTTTGTTGTCAACTTGCTGAGCTTTGTGGTGTGCAAGAAGTGCGGTGATTTTCAAACATTTAGAATTTGACGTAGGTGAAGTCGTAGAAAATGTTAAGCTTTTATTTTAACTAGTACTTTTACCTGTGCGATGCACATGACTAATTAGGAAAAAGTTAGGAGGGAAACTTATTAAGGATTAGGAGGGAAACTTGTATTTTGTTTTAATATATTAATATTGGCATGTAATCAAAATGAAATCTAATAGTTGTAAGAATTTTTACTTTTGACGTCAAAGTTCTTGTTTTTGAATTTATTGTATCATTGACGAGTACCCTTTTACTCTTTCTTTATTACTTCATTGCCTATAAGAAATAGTTGTTGGTTCAAAGTCACTCACCCATGCTCTAGTAGATCATATAATTGCACTATAATATCAAGCATGATGCATTATCCTAGGAATTAAATTATAAAATACAGGACATGGTAGGACCTATTATACCAGAAAGAGGTCTTAGGCAGGGTGACCCACTGTCGCCTTACCTGTTTATCCTTATCTCGGAAGGCCTTTCGACACTCATAAAGAGATCTGCTGCTAGAGGGGATACCCATGGGATTCAGATTTGCAGAGGGGCACCTAGTGTGTCGCATCTGCTTTTTGCTGACGACTGTTTCTTGTTTTGCAGGGCTAACATAGATGAAGTTTCACATCTTATGGAGATACTGAATACGTATGCTGCAGCGACAGGCCAAGAGATCAATCTGAATAAATCTGAAGTTTTCTTTAGCCGCAATCTTAGTTTGCCAGCTCAGGAGGACCTAGCCAAGATTATGGGAGTCCGCCACGTTCTCGGAACAGGGAAGTATTTGGGTTTGCCTTCTATGATTGGTAGGAGTAAAAAAGCTACTTTTGCGTTCATTAAAGATCGAATATGGGCAAAAATTAATTCTTGGAAAGGTCGAGCCTTATCTATTGGGGGGAAAGATGTCATGATCAAATCAGTTCTCCAATCCATTCCGGCATATATGATGAGTATTTATATGCTTCCTGATGCGGTTATCAACGATATAGAGAAAATGCTGAATGCTTTCTGGTGGTGTGGAGGTACTAATCGAACAGGTATTCGGTGGATGGCATGGGATAAATTAGCTTGTTCTAAGTATGAGGGAGGCCTCGGTTTCAGAGATTTTAGAGCCTTTAATATGGCTATGGTTGCAAAACAAGGTTGGTTTCTCATGAATAATCCGGAAGCGTTGGTGTCCAGAGTTTTTAAAGCAAGGTACTTCCCTAAAACAACTTTCTTTGATGCTACTCTTGGTTACAATCCTAGTTTCGTATGGCGGAGTATCTGGAAATCCCGGGAAGTGCTAACTATTGGTTGTAGGTGGAGTATAGGCGACGGTAGCCAAATAGGAGTTATGAATGAACCTTGGCTTCGAGGGAGTTCAGAGGGTTGTGTGAAGGGGCCACAACACCAAGGTATGTATAATTTGGTTGTTAAGGACTTGATACTTCCTACCGTTAAGCAATGGAATATGAGGGTGATTCGTGATTTGTTTGACTATGTAGGGGCGGAGGAGATACTTTTGGTCCCTCTTGTGGATGATGTTACCGAAGATAGGTTGATTTGGAAAGGAGAGCAGAACGGTCAATATAGTGTTCGCTCCGGTTATAAAGTGTGGAAGAACTGGAAGAATTCCTATGTCTCTCATCGCCATGAGGATAATTGGAAAGGTTTGTGGTCGATCTTTGGGCCCCCCCGAGTGAAACACCTTCTTTGGCGAATCTGTTCAGGTATTTTACCATCCCGGGTGCGCCTTATTCAGCATCATGTTCCTTGCCCGTCTACTTGTCCTTTCTGCGACGCGCTTGAGGAGGATGATTGGCACGTTTTCTTTGGGTGTCCTGAAACAAGATCGTGTTGGCAAGTAGCAGGTTTGCATGACATTATCGCTCCTTTTATTACTCGTTATAGTGACATTAAAACTCTTATTTTGATGGTATGTACTGAGGTTGATAGAAATACAACAGGCCGTTTTGCGATTATGATTGACACGTTATGGCATAACAGAAATAATTTTATTTGGAATAATGAGAAGGAGGAGGCTTCTAAACTCGGTTGGTTAGCTTTTCACAGGTGGCATGAATGGTTTACGGCACAAAATCCTCAGGATAACGGGAATGTCCCTCCTACCTTGCATCATTGGACTCCCCCTCCTTTGGGTTGGCTCAAGTGTAACGTCGATGCGGGTTTTGATAGAAGCCATCGTACCACTAATAGAGGCTGGTGCCTTCGCGACAATCTGGGGAACTTTATTCAGGCGGGGGTTGCGTGGGATGTTGGTAATGTCTCTGTTATTGAAGAGGAAGCGATAGCCTTAAAAGAAGCTATCCAAGGAGTATCTGTTCATCATTCTGATTGTGTCGTCTTTGAGAGTGACTCGCAAAAGGTGGTGCAAGCTATCCGATCCAATGCTATTGGAGGCTCCGAGTTTTCATCTATTATTCGGTCTATTAAGCTTTTACTGTCTAATTTTCCTAACTTTGAGGTAGAGTTTGTTCGGCGTCAAGCGAATATGGTTGCTCATGGTCTAACTAAGGCGGCCAATTCTTGGGCTCGACGTAGTTACATTAATTTTATACCTCCCTGTATTGAAACTATTTTGTTGAATGAAAGAAGCTAGATTTGTTTTGGTCAAAAAAAAAAAATTATAAAATACAAAACATCTTAATAAAGTGTGCTTTTTAATATGTGTTCAAAAATCTCAACCAAAATAAAAAATAAAAAACTTAAGCTACAAACATATAGTTCGAGAAGAAATTAAATGAAAGAAACTCAATAAAAAAAGGGGACAATTTCTCTATCCATCATAAAAAGTTGGATAGTGTACCTCCAACCAATTACATGATTCCATTTCATTAAACACATTTAATTATTTATTAAAATGCTACAAATATTTGTTGTTTTCAAAGCATTTTACAAATGAGGTAACCTTACCCAAATTTTTAAATTGGGTAGATAAGAAGTCACCTAAAAAGATATTGTTTTATTCATTATTTTGTGTAATAATCATTTACATTGATAATCAATTATATTTGTCAAACTATTTAAATTTCAAACCATTTATATTTAATTATAATTACTTTTAAATTCATCTATAAGATTATTATCCTATAAATTGGACCTTAATTCAAACCTTAAAAATTGGATGTTGAATCAATGTTTTTTTTAATAAAGGAAAATATTATATAAAATTTTTATGAGAAGTCTTGGAGGTCATAAACAAAGTCTTGAAAAAAGTATAAATAGTTGACAGCTTATTCGTAATTTTTACTGTAACTTTGAATACCATTCTTTTTAGAAAGAAAAAACTTAGAGCAATGTCATTTAAAACCTTTAATAATTTGTTATTTAGAATGATTGATTGTATAAATAAATTTAAATTGACTTTAAAGATCAATTAAGCCTTATTTAAAACAAAAGAGGATTTTGATGCAAATCATATTCAAAATTCAAACTTTTTAAAAATAGATATTATTTTATATTTTTAATAAATTAAAACAATATTAGGATACACAAAATATATTTTGACTAGTAATAAAATTCACATTGATTACTAAATAAAATTTACTATTATAAAAAATAAATAAAAAAAGGATTTACAGAATAATGGTTAATTTAAAAAAAAATTAAAGAAAAAATTTTCAATTTCAAAACGAAATAAATTTTCTAAAAATAAAAAGCATTCTATAGTTTTTTTACAAGTAAAATATTCTTAAGCTTTAAAAATTTTATTTGCTTTGTCTATTTTCTAAAATGTATTTCAATATTTTTATAAATTTTAAGAAATAGAAGGTACAGTCATGATCTATTATTTCCCTCTAATTACTATTTTTGACACAAAACAAAACTTTTAAATTCATTAAATAAACAATATATTTGATCAAACAGCTTTACTGATTATTGATAAATAAAAAAAAAATTAAAAATCAACTTTTTCTTATAATATATACAGAGGGAGTATTATAGACAATGCCATCAATTAGAAAACAATTATTTTTTTATTTTATTTTGAAAATAAATAAAGTATCTCTTATATGCAATTGAATATACTAATTTCTTGAGTTGAGAGTAATTTTAAATACTATAATATTTTTAAAATTTTTAAAGAACATTTCTTTAAATGGTTTTAATGATATAATGATTAGGTTGGTTGACCGTTTAGATAATATTTACAGAGTACATTAATACTAAATAAAAATTGAAGAGAGTATAAGACAATGATATGAATAAAAAATAATTATATTTTCTTTTATTTTAGATATAAATCAGATATACCTTATGCATAAGACTAATTTCTCGGTCGTGTAGTAATTTTGAAAATTATATTGTTTAAATGCTTTTAAGGATTTTACAATTAAGATGATTGACCGTTTGAGTTAATATTTACTGTACATCCATGCCTATAATTATTAAATAAAAATAAAATAATAAGTTACTGATTTGTTACCATTTAAAGGTAACATCCATGCCTATAAATTGAAGAGACTTCAGATACAAATAATCATAACCAAAACTGAATAGAAAAACCAAAGCTAGATAGATCCATCCATACTAATATTAAGATGTCGAGCCAGAAAACTGTTGCTGCAATATTAGTTTTGTGCATGATAATGACAACAACATTACATGCAAGTGAAATCGATGACGTTTCATGTCCAGAGGCTATTTCAAATCTATTGCCATGTCTAACTTTTCTAACAGGATTTCTTCCACCAACACCATCTGCTGAGTGTTGCACTGGAGCTACTAATTTGTTCAATAAGGCTAACACAACTCCTATTCTGAGAAGTGTCTGCCAATGTCTCAAAGATGCTTCTACTAGGTTTGGAGTTAAACCAGACAGGGCTGCTCAACTTCCACAACTTTGTCACATTAATTTGTCTTTTACAATTAGTCCTACTGTTGATTGTAGCAAGTATGTTGTTTCTATTGCCTTTTTCTTATTAATTAATTCATACATACTAAGTGTCTTTTGTTTTTTTGTTTAATTTTTTTCCTTACATTTTGAATTATTTTCAGGATTCAATGATTCTCTATTAGGGTTAAATCATGAAGAAAACTTCAGGAGCTAGCTACATGGAAGAGTATTTCTAGAATGAATATTAAGATTATATCAATTAGCAGTTTGAAAAAGTTGATGTATTCTTAGTTAAATTTATGAATGGAAAATTAAGTCAGATTTTATTATCTGTTTTATATTTTTATGGAAAATAAAGTTGATGGAATATATTATTTTTGCTTGATGTTTGGTAAATAGAAAGTATAATATTTGCGGATACAAATTATGAAAACAGCATTAAATAAAGTGTGAATTCACTTTTATAAATAAAATAAAATAATATATATTCCTTCAAACTGTAGATTAAATAAAAAACTCAAAAGCACATTTTGAGTCAACTTTTTGCATATGTTCCGCCTTCTTTCTAGCCATTTTGATGACTTTCTTTGGGTGATATACTTTAATTCAATAATCTTCCATAATTTGTTTTAATGAAGACGTAATTATCAATGAAATATGCATATGCCCGATTTAAATAAGTAGTGAGAATCATCATAGAGGTGGATAACTTTTAACCCACCGATTCAAACTGACTGGTCCATTGTAATTTTTATACAAACGATTTGGATTAGATCACGTGCAAGATTAATTTGGATGGTATAGAGTTGATTCGGTCTGACTCGGATGATCATTTTAGATCCGTCGAAAACCGAACCTGACCGAACTCAATTAATATTTAATTTTTTTTAATTTTTATTATTATATTGATCCATTTTTAAAATGGAGTTCAAAAATATTGATATTATTATTTTTATAATCTAATAATTTTTTTTAATAAGCAATGAATATAAAATATCGCACTAGGGGTGCAACCCTTACATCGAAAACACACTAAGTAGTTTTGTTACAAAATAATGGTAATTTATACCAATCATAAAAGGTTATCCTACCCGGAAATTCCTTAATGTTAATCCATCTCCATGAGAAATACAAGATGTTTGATATGACCTCGTCGAAGCTAAAATTTCCATTGTCAAAAATGATTGTATTCCTCATATTCCAAGTACACCAAATTAAAGCTATCCATATTATGTTTAGTTTGGCTTTAGAGTTGGTGTTTTTCTCCTTTTCTTGTATGCACCCAAAGCTCTTAAATTCCTCATAAGAAAGCTTAACATCGTTACCCAACCACAAATAAATTCTATTCCATACCACCTTTGTAACATTGCAATGGTAGAAAAGATGATCCAAGGATTCCGGATGACTATTACAAAAAGGGAAATCAAAGGAAGTAAGATTAGACACACCTCTATTACCAAGTTTCACTTTAACCGGAAGTCTATTGGTGAGGAATCTCCTTGCGAAAATCTTGATCTTTGCCGGAATGGCTGTCTTCCAGATAACATCCAACAATTTGATAGTGTGTGTAGACCAAGCTATATCCTTTGCATTAGACACCAAGTGTGAAACACTAGACACCAAAAAATGACATTGTTTATTCACAAGAATATAAGAAAATGCAATACAAAATTTTGATTGTTATTACTTTGTGGTTTAAAGTATGACAATAATTAAAATTAATGTCAAATGCTAATGAAAATATTATCACGTAATAATAACTTTTTTCAATAATAAAAATATAATTTTTTTGCTATTCTAAAAATTTGATAATTTTTTTTAGGGTTAATACTTATTTTGACCCCTGCCATATGGGGTCTATTTGAAAAACCCCCCTGCAAAAAAAAAAGTTGCAAGAATTCCCCTAACATTTGAAGATTCTCTCGTTTTAAACCCTGTAAAAATTTTATTTTGAAAACCAACCTTGCCACTTGAAAGACTCTATCATTTTGAACCCTGTAAATTATTATTTTTAGTAAAACCAACCTAGTCTGTCATATTCCAAAGGGTTTAAAATGACATAATCTACAAGATTATAAGGATTAAAATGAGTGAATTTTCAAATGACAATGTTGGTTTTAAAAACAAAATTTTTACAAGGTTTAAAACGAGAGAATCTTCAAATGTTAGGGGAACTCTTGCATTTTTTTTTTTTGCAGGGGGGTTTTTCAAATAGACCCCATATGGCAGGGGGCAAAATAGGTATTAACCCTTTTTTTTAAATAAAGAAATAAACGTTACTTTATCATACAACGCTAACAATCTACCAAAGATACTACCTAGAAATTCACCTTGAGCTTGTTGTAGATGAAAGTTCACTACAAAAAAACTCTAATCCAGCGACATAATTAGCGACGTGTGAACAACGTGGCTAATTAATGTTAGTTGCGACGTGAATCCAACGTCGCCACCTGTATTTTATTATTAAATAACTTTGTAGTATTAAAGTGGTTGGGAGTCAGACATGGGGGGCTGTGAATAACAGTTGCGACGTGGGTAGCACGTCGCTACATTAATGACATAAATTAATTCATCACACCCTATAACGTTCAAATGGGGGGAATATTCAAATTTTTGAAAAATTTTGTGGTGACGTTATTGTCACGTCGCTACATTTATAATTCAAAATGGGGGGAAATGTGATCTGACACATTGGCAGCTTTGCAGTTTTGTAAGTGACCGTTGATTTGTTGCGACGTGGATATCACGTGGCAAGTAACGATGTGCCTTCCACGTCGCTACGTTATGTATTAATCCACCCATTTCACTTCCCCCCACCACCATTCACGAACAGAAGTTCTCTTCCAAAATCAAAACCCTTCTCTTCTTTCTCTTCTCTGCAACCAAACCCATTTCTCTCCCAAAATCATCTACTCCTAAAATCCAACCTTTCTCTCCCAAGTTAATTCAATCTCAATTCAATTTCAAAGGTAGTTAAGATTATTTTGATATTTTGTTTATTTTCTTATAATTTTATTATATATTTTGTTGTTAATTTTTGATTTTTTTTATAGGTTAATTAGTAGATTGAAGAAGGTTGTAGATTGAAGAAGGAGGAGTAGATTGAAGAAGAGGTAAGTTATTTTTGTGTATTATAGTATATATTAAATAGATTTAATAGGTATATATGTTAATTTGTTTATAAAATTTGTTTAATAGGTATTGTATTTGTTGAAAATATATTGTGTTTGTTATAAAATTTATAAATTCTAGTATATATTGTGTTTGTATATATTGTGTTTGTTATATTGTGTTTGTTGAAAATATATTGTATTTGTTATAGAATTTATAGTATATATATTGTGTTTGTATTTGTTCTAATATATATATATATATATATATATATATATATATATATATATATATATATATATATATATATATATATATATATATATATATATATATATATATATATATATATATATATATATATATATATATAGAGGTATGTTTATTATATATGTTTATTTATTAGGTATATTATAAAGTTTTTATTTTTAATTTTTATTTTATATATTAGTTATTATAATGAGTAATATTATACTATATTTTAAAAAAACAGAATATATATTAGATATGTTTATTATATGTGTTTGTTTATTAGGTATATTATACTTTATTATAAAAAAATAGAATATTTATTAAAATAAATATTAAAATATTTATATAGAATTTAATTTTTATTATAAATTTAATTTTTACATATATAGAAATTAATTTTTTATGTTTATAATAAAAAGATAATATTTTTATATTATGGATTATGAAAATAAAATATTAAAAAGAAAATAATTTTATACATATAAGTTATTAATATCTTATGTTTATATAAAATAAGTTATTTTTTTGAAGAATAGAAAGATAAACAAACTATAATTAAAAATACATCATTTTTATATATATATTTGATAAAAATAGTTTTATTAAAAAAATTCTAATAGAATATGTTTTATATGTAATATATATTATTGCTTTTAAAAATAGAAATTATTATTAAAAATAATATACATATTAATCTTAATGAGTGTAAAAGTTATGTTTACAATATATTATTTATATTTAAAAATAAAAAATAAAATATTATAATTTAAAATAAAATAATAATTTTAATAATAGTAAATATTTAAAAGTAGTATTTTTATTAAAGAATATTTTCAATATGTGTAGCTTAAAATGTGTAGTTAATAAAATAGTAACTTTATGGTTAACATAGGTTCAATATAACATGTGTAGTTAAAAATATTAGTAGTATTGTTATTCAATAATATTTTTAAGAATAGTAAATATTAACTAGTATACGTCTAAGAATAATATCAAGTTGATTAGTATTCTAACTCAAAATGACAATGATTGTATAAATGTGCAGTATGGAATATTATTGGTATTATCGTAGTTGGATGTACGATAGAACATTTCCAGGAAGAATGGGACTTAAACCCAATTTTATAGTAGGAGTTGAAGGGTTTATCAGTTGGGCGTTTGCTCAGGAATTATGTCGAAGCGAAGGAGGAGTTAGGTGTCCCTGTCTTAAATGTGAATGTAGACCAATAATTAGTGACCCACAGGAAATAACAGCTCATTTGCATAGAAGGGGTTTCATTGCAAATTATTGGGTTTGGACGTTTAACGGTGAAGAACTGCCTAGTAACGTACCAGAGACTAGCAACTCTCATGCTTCAAGTAGTCGGCCGCCTGTGGAATATGAGGAAAACTTTAATCTCATTGGTGACATGGTTGAGGATGCTTTTGGTGTGAACGTGACCTATGATGAGCCTGAAGATTTTAGTGGGGAAGAGTTGCCGAATGAGGAAGCGTAGAAATTTTATCATTTGTATACGCCGTTGTTTGATGGATCGTCTGACTCAAAGTTATCAATGTGTGTGAGATTGTTGGCCGCCAAGGCAAATTGGAATGTTCCTGATCAGTGTTTGGAATTCTTCGTAAAGATGATGTTGGACTCAACTGCAATGAAAGACAACTTGCCTACAACATTTTATGAAGCAAAGAAGTTGGTGTCGAAGTTGGGCTTAAGAGTAAGATTGATTGTTGCATTAATGGCTGTATGTTGTTCTACGACAATGAGTTTGGTACTCAAGATGGGTTGTTGGAGGAATGTAAGTTTTGTATGAGTCCAAGATATAAAGTTCCAAGTAGAGCCGTTAACACTAATCAAGACCGTGTAGCAGTAAAGTCCATGTTTTATCTTCCGATAATACCAAGGTTAAAAAGAATGTTTGCTTCAATGCACAGTGCAAGTCAAATGACATGGCATCACACAAATAACACAAGTCCAGGCACTATGCGGCATCCATCTGATGGCGAGGCATGGAAGCATTTTGATCGAATGCATCCTGAATTTGCCGCAGAACCTAGAAATGTCAGGCTTGGATTATGCTCAGATGGTTTTACTCCTTATGTTCAAGCGTCGGGAAGTATGTATTCTTGTTGGCCAGTTATTGTAACCCCTTACAACCTCCCTCCTGAGATGTGCATGACAAAACCATACATGTTTTTGACGTGCGTCATTCCAGGACCTTCGAGTCCAAAAGCAGGAATTGATGTGTATTTACAACCTTTAATTGATGATTTGAAGAGAATGTGGATTGGAGAATGGACTTATGATATATCACGTAAAGAAAACTTTACAATGCGAGCTTCATTGATGTGGACCATCAACGACTTTCCAGCATATGGCATGTTGTCTGGTTGGGGTACGCACGGCAAAATGGGTTGTCCGCATTGCATGGGAAACAACAAAGGGTTCGCGTTGGATAAAGGTGGGAAAAGCTCGTGGTTTGACTGTCACCGCAGATTCCTACCACGAAATCACTCCTAAAGAAGAAACATGACAAACTTTAAAAAAGATGTACGAGTGAAAGATTCGCCTCCGCCTCGATTGTCACCATGAGCTATATGGGAACAAGTTAGTGAGCTACCAAAATTTACAGATACTGGCAAAGAATTTCGAATTGAAGGATACGGAGTCACGCACAATTGGACAAAAAGAAGTATATTTTGGGACCTCCCGTATTGGAAAGATAACTTGTTGCGCCATAATCTAGATGTTATGCATATTGAGAAGAATTTTTTTGATAATGTATTTAACACAGTGATGGATGTGAAAGGAAAAACTAAAGATAATGAAAAGGCCAGACAAGACATGGAAAAATGGTGTAACAGAAGAGAGTTGGAGTTGAAGCCTCTACCGAATGGAAAGTTATTAAAACCCAAGGCTTGTTTCACTCTGACTTCCCAAGAAGCTAAAGCTGTTTGTCGATGGCTAAAAGATTTGAGAATGCCCGATGGGTATTCATTGAATTTATCAAGGTGTGTTGACCCTAACATTGGGAAGTTGCATGGAATGAAAAGTCACGATTGTCACATTTTTATGGAACAATTGTTACCAATTGCATTTGGCTCGCTACCCAAACATGTTCTTGATCCACTATTTGAAATTAGTCAGTTTTTTAGAGATATTTGTGCGTCAGCTTTAAAAGTGGAAGACATCATGAAGTTGGACCAAAACATTGCAATCATTCTTTGTAAGTTGGAGCAAGTATTTCCTCCTGGTTTCTTTGACTCCATGGAACATTTACCTGTGCATCTTGCATATGAAGCTTTTCTTGGTGGACCAGTTCAATATAGGTGGATGTATCCGTTTGAAAGGTTCATGGGTGATTCAAAGCGATCAGTGAAGAATAAAGCAAGAGTTGAAGGTTCTATATGTGCACATTACATGCATCGAGAAACATCATATTTTTGCAGTCATTATTTCAATCACTTGATGTTAACTCCTAGAACCATACGGAATCCGGTAAATGTCAACCAGAGGAGTCAATTCACCTTATCAGTATTCGGTCTTCCAGGTCGACCTTCTGGAAAGAAGAGTGTGCATTGGTTGACCCAGAAAGAAATGAAATCCGCACATGTCCATGTCTTGATCAACTGCGTTGAAGTTAAACAATACCTTGAGTAAGTTTACCCAAATTTTTTTACCTTTGTTGACAATGTCTGTATACCAAACTTATTTAACTTATGGTGTCTATTTTGTAGGGAATTTAACAATGCCTATTTTCATAGTACCGGTGTACAGTCAACATTCGGCGTCATTCATGCTCAATTTCCCTTATGGTTCAAGCAAAGATTGTCTACCGTGTTTCCACCAACTCCAGAAATACTCCATTTGAGAAACTTGGCAGAAGGCCCTATCCAAAGCGCAAATGATTGGCACACATACTTCGTGAACGGATATAAGTTTCACACTGAGGCATGGACCGAAGGGAAAAAACCATAAAACAGTGGTGTATTTGTAAAAGGAGTTATAGATGGTGGTGAAGATGACTTTTATGGAGTTATTAAACATATCTACGAGTTGGTATACCATTACTTGGATTCAGAAAATAAAGTTGTCTTGTTTTATTGTGAATGGTATGATCCAAGTAGAGGCACAAAAATAGACAGGTCATACGGTACTGTTGAGATTCAAATGAACCGGAAATACAAAGAGTATGATCCTTTCATAATGTCAAATATTGTTAGGCAAGTTTATTATGTACCTTATCCTTCATTTGTGACACGTAAAAGAGGATGGTGTGTTGTAATAAAAACAAAACCCCAAGGTCATATTGAAAATGGCGATCAAGTAGAAGATGTTGCCTATCAAGTTGATGATGTTGATCAAATTAATGAAGTGGTTGCAGCTGAAGACATTACAAGTTTGAATGACACAAATGTTGAGGGACATCAAGTTGATGCATCTATATTGTTGGTTGAAAATAATGTGGATGAAGAGAATGATTAAGAGTTTGAATCCGATGACAATAGTGAAGAGAATGACGAAGAGAATGATGAAGAGATTGCTTCCGATGACAATAATGAAGAGAATGACGAAGAGAATGATGAAGAGAATGAGATTGATAGCGAAGATGAAGAATAAATAAACATTGAATGTAATATCTATTTAGGTGTTAATGAATAACTATTTAAGTGTTAATGGATATCTTTTTTTGTGTTAATGAATATCTATTAAATATCTATTTATGTGTTAATGAATAATCTATTTAGTGTTAATGAATATATATTGATCTTAATGAATTTATTATCTTTGTTGGTGAATAATAAAATAGGTAACATGCCACCTAAGAGTAAAGATAGTGGTAGGAAGTCCCAACGTCCGAGGATAGTAGTATGTGACGTGCCTCACACACCCGCGTGTCCCCGCCCTCAGAGTCATGTTGATCCTATATATAAATTTTATTATATATATTTTATTATATATTAATTAATTATATAAAATATATAAAACAAGACAAATCAAGCGTGAATAAATTTTAAAAAAAAAGCATTTAATGTAGCGATGTGGGAAACACGTCGCTAAATTGGTCAACAAACACACTTTCCCACACCTGCCACACCTGCTGTGTGTGCAGGGGGCTGTTTCCTATGTAATCCTGTTGCGACGTGGTAGTCACGTCGCTACTTTCTGACGTGGTCTACACGTCGCTACAAGGTTGCCACGCGTGCTCCTGCGACCTATATGCTCACGTCGCTACTTTTTGGTTGCCACGTGATTTTGCACGTTGCGACGTGTATTCCACGTCGCTGCAGAGAACATTTTTTGTAGTGGTTAGAGGTTGAATTGATTATAATGGAGATGATGATGATGCATGCAAGAGGAACTTGGACTCCTCCTCTCTTCTTCTCCCTTGTTTGCCCACTCCTTTATACTCTTGGCCTGGGTTCTTATTTTCTCTAAGTGAGGGAAAGGAATAATGAAAAAGCAATGAGTTAGAGAGTGTTCCAAGGCTTATACGGTCCAATATCATAATACCATTTTTCCCCTTAACTTAATCTTCAAAAGACTACTCACACTTGACTCACTAACTTTATTCTAATTACGTTTCTCTAATAACTAAACACCATAATTATGCTTATTTACCGACATAAGTATAATTAGTGGAAATTAGCAAATAGGGATTTTTCACAAGCAGCTAGAGTTTGTATACCATGACTGGTGTCTTAACTTTACTGCTAAGGATATTTGCAACATTATTATCTTCTTCTTAAGTACCCATAACTTATTGGGTCATTTCTTGTTAGTATTCACAGAGTTTTTGATAAATTTGGGTTTAGGACAAAAATAAACATATTTGCATGAATTAAAACGAGGGGTGTAGCTATTTTTAGACTAGGGTTTAGGAGGAGGTTTTTCTTTAGGCATAAAACCAACAAAAATAAAATGAGAATGAAGCACATTATGTTTACCATCTTTTTCAGAATCAGATTCTTCATCTCAATCATAACCAATGCCTCTAATCTCGTTTCTGCTAACGCCATAGATTCATCAAAGGCATAACGCTTCTAACTAGGCTTCTAGCTATAAATTTATCGAAAGACTTGCCATACTTCTTTATAACATCATCATTACTCATAAAAGCTTCTGGAGGAATTTCCTTCTCAATTTTAGAACTCATACTTTTGAGAGCAGAGTTTTCATCCTTAAGAAAAAAGTTTTCTTCATTCAAGATGGAGAATTCTTCCTTAAGCTTAATGTGTTCTTCAGAAACAAATTCATGGACCTTTTTAAGTTCCTTGAATTTGATTTGAAGTTCCTGGTATTTTTCCAGAATCTCAAATAAAAAAATGACATATGTTAGAAAATACACCTTATAAGTTTGAGTTAGATTTTGATTCAGCTTCTGATTAGATCTTCTCATTAGATCCTCTAATGTTGTTCATCAGAACCACATTAGCTTTCTCTTCTTTGGAGTCAGAATTATCTCATGTTGCCATCAGCCCTTTCTTCTTGCCTTTGAAGAACTTCTTATTTGGCTTCTCCTTCTGGAGCTTGGGGGAACTTGTTCTTGTAATGGTCTAGCTCTTTGCACTCGTACAAAGTAACATCTTTGTGGCTATCATACTTCTTTAGTCCAAAATTAGACTCGAAGCGATAATCTTTCCTTCTTGCTCCTCTGAACTTATTTTCGTGCTTCCTCTTCCAGAGTTGGTTCACCCTTATGGAAATAAGAGATATCTCATTTTCATCTTCATCAAAATCTTCTTCTAATTCTGTCTCCTCTTTAGCTTGAATTTTTATAGTCTTCTCAGACTTTCTGGCACACTTTAGAGCAACTGTTTTTCCTTTCTTCTGAGGTTCTTCTTATTTCAGTTCTATTTCATGACTTCTTAAAGAAATAACAATTTCCTCAAGAGAAGCGTTGTTCAAATATTTGGAAAGTTTCAGTGCAGTTACCATCACCCCCCATCTTGTTGGTAAGCTTCTAAAAATCGTGTGATCTGAAGTAGAATACCCTTTGTTTACAAACTTTAGTCCTGCCATAAGAGTTTGAAACCTAGGGAACATGCTCTCGATAGTTTCAACGTCTTCCATCTTGAAGACTTCATACTTTTGAATCAAGGCAAGTGCCTTGGTCTCCTTTACTTAAGCATTATCGTCATGAGTCATTCTCAAAGAATCAAATATCTACTTAGCAGAGTCTCTATTTATTATTTTTTCATACTTAGAATATTAAATCACATTGAACGAAATGGTTCTAGATTTATAATGATTCTTATACTCTTTCTTTTGTTGATCTTTCATTCTTCTTCTTTCGATATTGTTTCCACTTGCATCAATAGGATGTTCAAGGCCAACTACCATAATCCATAGATCAACGTCATATCCTAGAAGGAAACTTTCTACTCTATCATTCCAATAATAAAATCTTTCTCCGTCAAATATTGGAGGTTTGGCTTTATACAATTCTCTTTCATTGATAATTGGTGGGGGTGGTGGTGGAATGGCCATAGTGTTTCATAGAAAATTATGGATCTTTATCTGACATGATTAAGTGTTTGATAAACAATTAATACTAGAATCGGAGCTCTAATACAAATTTAAGGTGCGAGAAACACAATAAATGGGGCTTTGAATTTGGTTTCAAGATTTTAAATAAAATTCTTCCTAAGTCAAAACAAAGAGCACAAGAACAAAAATAAATAACACAATTATTTTTATCCTGGTTCACTATTAACGAAGTTAATCCAGTCCACCCGCCAAGGTGTATATGCCTTCTCAATAAGAACTTAATCCACTATAACCAAACTGATTACAAAACTACAACAAAGATCAACTGTCAGTATTGCAAACCAGAAATACTACTCGTCAATGTCTTCTTAAGAAATTCTGACTATACCTTAGTCTCTCAAAGAATTATCAACTTAGCAGCTAAAATACAAAGGTTGTGTTTATAGAGTTGTTTCTTGAAAGAAGATTACACAAATTTAAATAAATTAAAGAACACAAAAGTGTTTATAGCTACTATATAAACAAAAGCTCACTTTGCGAGTTAACAAAAAAATTTTCACTTACTTTTACAAAACTTTAGAAAGAATATATCAGAGTAACTTGAACAGTGTTTCAGCGTAAGTTATATAGAGAGTTGTTAGCGGGAATTCTTCTTGTCTTTAGTCATCCAAGTCTTCCTTTTATATCCATAAAGAATTTCTTTGAAGGGTAGAATATGAATACTTAATTCTAGTTGTTTTATCCATAATGGTTAGTGAGAAAGTGGTCAACAACATATTATTGTAGTACTATCCTTGCGCCACCTTATTCGGGTAGTAGAAACATATGTACCTTGTACTATTTCCTCATGCAAACCAATTTTGATCTTATCTTATAATCTTCAGAGGCTTATGACAGTTGATGATGAAGCATGCTTAGAAGAACCAAAACTTGAATCTTCATAACCTAAGTCTTCAGAGTCTTTAGAACTTATTCATCCATAACCTTGTCTTCAGAGTCTTTAGCACCCGGTCTTCAGAATCACTGTCTTCAGAATCTTCAATACTTGTTCTCCCATAACCTTGTCTTCAGAGTCTCCAAAACTTAGACAACAAAATTTTAGAGCTAAAGGAGTCTCCAAAAGCTCTTCTACAAGAGTCACGAATAGAAGTTCTATCACTAATATTAGAACCGTTGTTATAAAAGAATTCTAGAACTTGACTGAGTATTTGTAAACACTACTAATTTCTTTTAGAGTCAGAGTGTCTTGAGTCCTGAACCTGATGACGTCACACACCTTTTCTTCAGAGTCAAAACCTGTTAGCAAAAGCTACACACTAGACAGAAACCATTAGAGTACTAAATTGTTCTCTAAGATATCATGTAATGTTATCATCAAAACATAAGGCCTGATGCAGAATCAAATCATGTTTATACAATCTATCTCTTTTTGATGAAGAAAAAACCATGTATTTTAATGAACAATTCGTAATATATTTAATCACATAAATCATATTCAGCGTATAGCTAATCAGCTCCCCCAGAAAACTATACTCCCTAAGAACTCCTCTTAATTATTCTAGATCCTCTTTCCTACACTCGAGTTCTTCACTTGTCTTGGGAAGACTCAATTATAAGGCTGAATTATCCTGGGTATTCATGCGTTCCAACTCTAAGACTTCAAAGAGAATGCTTGAAAGTCTTTTAAAGAAAGTGACTTCATTCACGATTTAGACCTGGATTTATTTACTTTACTGAAATTTTGAACAAATGTTAACTGATTAAAAAATGAATTCAAACTTGACAACAAGAGTGGATGACGTGTAATATGAATCTGGAAGGGACTCGTGCGATTACATGGGTTTCTTACTAGTTTTTGAATAAAATATTTATTCATTAATTAAAAGATCAAAAATCATACTTCATCAATCAAATAGATAAATCTTAAATTTAATTAAAATATTTTTTTTGTACTTATATATAAAATAACTAATTATTTTATACATAAAGTAAATAATTATTACAACAAAAATTTAATAACGAATGGTTTCACAACAAGAATTTCCTGAAGTTCACCGAGAAGGAGTGTGCTGAGATTGTTGTTTATGGCAAGGGGGTTTTATCTTGAAGGAATAGTTAAGGCTGCTTGCAGTAAGACTAAAATGATGGAACATCAATGTTTTCGACAAGATTGATTTAGAGATGGAAGAAGGGGTTAGAGAGATGAATGCTTTTGATGATATGGACTTGGATGTGGAAGATGTGGAGGAAGATAAGAGAAAGTCGAACAATTTTGTTAATGCCTTGAGTTATGTGATTGGCATTTATGTTTGGCTAAAATGTAGTAGCAGCAATATGTAATAGGATCTATAGATCTTGCAAATATAAATATGAACAAAACAGGTACAACAGCAAGATGTTTTATGGAATGTTAAGACATGCAACATGTATCGCGCCTGTTGAGCTAAAAGGATGAATATTCCAGATGTAATAAACAGATGCAGAATATTCTATGGAATATGATGCAATCCTATGTGGCGCGGATTTAAAGGTCAAAATAATCAAGTCAGAAACTTGAAGATTGTGTAGTTTCTAATTATGGAGACAATTTAGGAAACTTATAATTCAAAGACCTTTCTTTTAGCAGAAGATTTCTGGTGATTTGTAACAGCAAATAAATCTTTGATTGAAGGCCCAAGTCCAGTTGGGAATAAGTTATAAATAGAAAGCTTAGTAACCTAGTTTATCAAGGAAAATCGAATATTGAAAAGATGTAATAATTAGGGTTTGTCCAGGTAGACCACCCGAGTTGTGGGATGGCTTCCATGTTCTTCTCAAAACCAGTAGGTGAGAGATGTATTGTTATCACTCAAATCCTGTAGGTAAGAGTTGAGAGATTTGTTTCTTGATCAAAGCTGTTAAGCAAGATCAAGGTGTCTGTCTTGAAGAGTGTCTTTAGTTTGTTTGTTGATGTTATCACTGGTTGTGATTGAGGGGGGTTGAGGGGGGCCTCATATCTAGGTGAGTCTTAGATAGAAATCTAACTCAGGGTAGTGATTAAGTGAGAAGTTGTAAACGAGAGAGTTTAGCTTTGAATTGATACTATCATAGTGGATTTATCCCTGACTTGGAAGCCCCTAGAGTAGGTTGGTTGAACCGAGCTAGGTAAACAGTTTTGTTGTGCTTTTATTGCTTTGCTACACTGTTGTTTGTATTCTTACCTTGTATGTTTCCGAATGTCAGATCAGATGTTAAGACAAGAAATTAATTTATTCTTAAAAACCATTTTCAAATCAAGAATTTAATTCCAATAAAAATAAATCTTTAGCTTTTTTGAATGAAAGGAGAAGAATAAGTTCTTTGATTTTTAAGAGTAATGCGGAAGTGTTCATGATACAAGAAACAAAATTGGTAAATATTCAAGACTTTGTTGCTAAAAGTTTTTGGTGTGCCAATGGTATAGGATACTCGTTTTCTAATGCGACGGGTAGATCCGGGGGTCTTTTAACAATGTGGAAAGAGGAGGCGTTGGAGGTTATTACTAGTTTCAAAGGCGAAGGTTATCTTGGCATCAAATTTAAGAAAAACAATAATTTCTTTTACTTAGTCAATATATATTCCTCTTGTATTTTGTCTAAGAAACGAACTCTTTGGAGAAGATTGTTGGATTTAAAGGAGGTGTTCAATGATGGAGAATGGATTATTGGAGGGGACTTTAATGCTATTAAAGAGAGTGGTGAGCGAAAGGGTAGGACGGTTATGTCTAATTCAATTGAAATGGAGGAATTTGCGGATTTTATTTCGGAGAGCTTGTTGGTGGATATTCCTTGTAAAGGAAAAAAATTTACTTGGCAAGGGGGTGATGGTAGATCGAGGAGTAGAATTGATAGATTCTTGGTGTCGGACAAAGTGGTGAATGATTGGGGGATTGTTGGTCAATTTGTGGGAGATAGAGATTTATCCGACCATTGTCCGATATGGCTTGAGGGGGATAACAAAAATTGGGGCCCAAAACCATTCAAATTCAACAATGAATGGTTCTCTTTCGATTCTTTTTTTCCTTTTGTGAAGAAGGAGTGGGAAGATTTAAAGGTAGAAGGTAGAGGGGATTTTGTCTTGAAAGAAAAACTTCGGCTCCTTAAAGGAAGACTTGTTTGGTGGAACAAAGAGGTGTTTGGTAGAATTGATTTGGAGATTGAGGAGGGTGTTAGGGACATAAATTATGGGGATGAGGTGTTGGATGGGTTGGAGGGAAATTTTCAATCCGAGTTTCTACAAAATAGGAGTGAGGCTACTAGTCGGTTTTGGACAAAGTTGAGAATTAAAGAGAACATGTTGTTACAAAAATCTAGATTGAAGTGGCTAAATGAGGGGGATTCCAATAGCGGTTTTTTCCACAAAGTTTTGAAAGATAAAAGGAGACATAATCATATTGGGCCGTTATTTTCTCCGGGCGGGACTTTGCATTCGGTGAGGGAGATTAAAGATGAAGTTGTTCGGCATTTTTCTTGCAAATTCGAAGATGAGGGGAGCCTCGGTACGTCTTTAGGAGGGATTCATTTTGATAGCATAAGTGGAGAGAACAAAAGGTGGCTTGAACGGCCTTTTCAAGAAGAAGAGGTTGTGGAAGCTTTAACGTGTTGTGGGGGTTCCAAAAGCCCGGGACCCGACGGTTACACTTTTCATTTCATCAAGAAATGTTGGTCTTTTCTTAGAACCGATTTCATGCGGTACCTTGATCATTTTTTTGTGGGGGGTGAATTGTCCAAGGCGGTGACATCCTCTTTTTTGGCTTTGATTCCGAAATCATCTAATCCGTTAGATCTTGATGATTATAGGCCTATTTGTTTGGTGGGATGTATGTACAAGGTGATAGCAAAAATTTTGGCGGGAAGGTTGAAACTTGTGTTGGATCCGATAGTTTCTCATTGTCAAAGCGCTTTTGTTCCGGGAAGGCAACTTCTAGACGGAGTCCTTGTGGCTAATGAAGTAGTAGATTTTGCTAGAAAAGTAGGTAATTCTTGCCTCCTTTTTAAAGTTGATTTTGAGAAAGCTTATGACAAAGTCTCTTGGAATTTTCTTCGGTTTTTGTTGGTTAAAATGGGGTTTGGTGATAAATGGAGGAAATGGATGGAGTTATTAATTTTTAATAGCAACATGTCGGTGGTGGTTAATGGTAGCCCAACCAAGGAATTTGTTGTCAAACGGGGGCTTAGACAAGGTGATCCTTTATCACCTTTTCTTTTTGTTTTGGTGACGGAAGCTCTTGCTAGGATGGTTAGAAAATCCGAGGATTTAGGGGGATTTGAGGTGTTTGACATTAATCGAAGGTGTAGTGCGGATATTCTTCAATTTGCGGATGACACTTTGTTGGTGGGTAAGGGAACGTGGAATCATGTGAAAGCAATTAAGATTGTTTTGAGAGCGTTTGAGTTGGTGTCGGGTCTTGGAATTAATTTCCACAAAAGCAAGTTGATTGGAATTAATGTGTCGCATAATTTTTTGGAGGCCGCCGCTTTCTATCTTTCTTGCAAAATGGAAGAAAGTAATTTTGTTTTTCTTGGGATTCACATAGGATTAAATCCTAGGAAGGTCTCCTCTTGGCAACCGCTTTTGGAGAAGTTGAAAAAGCGTTTGGCGGGATGGAAGAATCGTTTTCTCAATCTTGGAGGTAGAATCACTCTCTTGAAATCTATTTTGTGCTCTCTTTCTATCTTCACCTTGTCTTTCTACAAGATGCCGGTTAAAGTGGTAAAGGAGTTCAATAAGATTCAAAGCAATTTTTTATGGGGAGGAGCGGAGGATAAAAGGAAAATTCATTGGGTTAGTTGGAAAGTTGTGACTTTACCGTTTTCCAAAGGGGGCTTAGCTATCAAGAATATCACCGACTTCAATTTAGCTCTCTTAAATAAGTGGAGGTGGAAGATTATTAATGGATCTAATGCTTTGTGGTATGAGATTTTGAAAGCTCGTTACGGTGACTTATCAATGCATATTCTTTGTGGAGGAGATGCTCACGTTTGTTCATCATCTTCTTTTTGGTGGCGAGATATTTTAAAGGTTGGTTATTTTAATTCATCTATTTCATCTATTTCTTCCGCCGATCCGTTGAGAGCTAATTGTTGTTTCAAAGTGGGAAATGGTTTTAATACACCATTTTGGGAGGTGCGGTGGTTAAACAATTGTATTTTGATGGAGATTTTTCCGAATATTTTTTTGTTGTCTTCTTTGAAAAAAGTTTCGGTAGCGGCTATGGGAGGATGGTGTGAGGGGATTTGGAAGTGGGGGGATTTAGGGGTATCGGTGATGGCGTTACTTGAGCCCGAAATTGCTTTGGAGTACTCGGCTTTGCTCAATCTTTTGGAGAGTTTTGTTGGAATTCAAGAAGGGAAGGATTGTGTTTTGTGGTCTCTTGATTTGGAGAAAGGATTTTCGGTATCTTCTTGTTATTCCCTTTATGCTCAAAAGCGCATTCCCTTTGGCCCGGTTAATAGGTACGATGAGGCTTTGGAGTTGATTTGGAAGTTGGAGATTCCTTTTAGGATTAAAAGTTTTGGTTGGAGGCTTTTTGTGAATAGGCTCCCCACAAAGGCTTTTGGTGTATAGAGGTATTAACTTAACTTCTACTAATTTAAAGTGTGTTTTTTGTGATTTGCATTTGGAAGATAGAGACCATTTTTTCTTCAAATGCGTTGTGATTAAGTATGTTTGGAATGAAATTGCTAAGTGGGTGGATTTTCCGGGATGGAACTCGGAGGAGTGTATTCCTTTTTTTATGGAATGGTATTCGATGAGCCGTAGGAAAGGTATTAAAAAAGGAAAATTGGGGGTGTTTTGGTTAGCCACTTCTTGGATTATTTGGTTGACAAGAAATGGGTTTTGCTTTAAGAATGAGGCTTGGAATGTTAATAATATGATTTGGAATATCAAGATTTTGATATGGAGATGGTCTTCTATAGGCGATATTGCTCATTCCAATTGTTGTTTTTACGATTTCGTCAAGGACCCGGTGTCTTGTATGTCGTAATTGTAATTGGTGTGTAATATTGTATTTTGACGGTTTAATTCCGTTTTCTGTGTATCAAGGTTGGAGAACCCTTAGTTCTCCGGTTAATATATTCTTGCTTACAAAAAAAAAAAAAAAAAAAAAAAGTAGATTCTTTCTCTCGAATAAAAAAAAACTTGTACAGTAAATTTGATTACAATATTTTCTTTTTAAATTTTTTTTATGAGCAATGCCATTTAAAAGGATTTTAATTATTTATTATTGAAAATGATTGAGCGTATAAATAATATTTTAATTGACTTTAAAGATCAATTAAGTCAAAATTAAAACAAAATGAAACTTCACTGATTTTAAATCACTGCCTATAATGGAAGGAAACTTTTGAAGCAAACCATATCCCAAACTCAAACTATTTAATAAATAGATATTGTTTTATATTTTAAATAAATTATCAAAAACTATTATGAAACAATACAATTTGACGGTTAATACGATTCACATTGAGTATTTTTTTTTACTATTATAAAAAATAAAATAAAAATAATATTTATACTATAATATTTGACGGTTAATAGTATTTTTTTTAATGATGTAATGATTAGGTTGATTGACCGTTTAAATAATATTTACAGAGTACATTAATTCTAAATTAAAATAAAATCATAAATTACTGATTTGCTAAATAAAATTCTTAAAAAGAAAAACATTTCGATTTAAAAATGAAATGAAATTTCCTATAATAAAAAGAATTCTATAGAATTTTCACAAATAAAATATTCCTAATTTTTGAAAAAATTAATTGCTTTAATCTATTTATAAAAGTGTATTTTAAAATTTTATAAATTTTAACGAATGGAAGGAAAAGTAAATTCTTTCCCTCTCTAGCAATTTAGAATTTAGTCCTTAATATAATTAGAAAAATTATTTTTTAAAATTTATTAAATAAAAATATTTTTTAATTTGTTCAGATATATTAATAAATTTAAAAAGTATATTATTTTTATATAATAAAAATTGAAGAGAGTATTAAACAATGATATGAATTAAAAAGTGATTATATTTTCATTTAATTTAGATAGAAATTAGATAACCTTATGCACAACACTAACCTTTCAGTCGAGGTAATTTTAAAACTATACTTTTTAAATATATTTAAGATAATACTTTTTAAATGGTTTTAATGATGTAATGATTAGGTTGGTTGACCGTTTAGATAATATTTACAGAGTACATTAATACTAAATTAAAATAAAATAATAAATTACTGATTTGTTACCATACAAAAGTAACATCCATGCCTATAAATTGAAGAGGCTTCAGATACAAATCATATCATAACCAAAAACTGAATAGAAAAACCAAAGCTAGATAGATCCATCCATACTAATATTAAGATGTCGAGCCAGAAAACTGTTGCTGCAATATTAGTTTTGTGCATGATAATGACAACAACATTACATGCAAGTGAAATCGATGACGTTTCATGTCCAGAGGCTATTTCAAATCTATTGCCATGTCTAACTTTTCTAACAGGATTTCTTCCACCAACACCATCTGCTGAGTGTTGCACTGGAGCTACTAATTTGTTCAATAAGGCTAACACAACTCCTATTCTGAGAAGTGTCTGCCAATGTCTCAAAGATGCTTCTACTAGGTTTGGAGTTAAACCTGACAGGGCTGCTCAACTTCCACAACTTTGTCACATTAATTTGTCTTTTGCAATTAGTCCTACCGTTGATTGTAGCAAGTATGTTGTTTCTATTGCCTTTTTCTTATTAATTAATTCATACATACTAAGTGTCTTTTGTTTTTTTGTTTAATTTTTTTTCTTACATTTTGAATTATTTTCAGGATTCAATGATTCTCTATTAGGGTTAAATCATGAAGAAAACTTCAGGAGCTAGCTACATGGAAGAGTTTTTAGTTTGCTTATGGTTCTCCAATGAATATTTAGATTATATTAATAAGTAGTCTGAAAAAGTTGATGTATTTTTAATGAAATTTATAAATGGAAAATAAAGTCATATTTTTATTATCTGTTTTATTTTTTTTACGGAAAATAAAGTTGATGGAATATATTATTATTGCTTGATGTTTGTTAAATAGAAAGTATAATATTTGCGGAAACAAATTATGAAAACAACGTTAAATAAAGTTTGAATTCAACTTTTGTAAATAAAATAATATATTCATTCAAACGGTAGGTTAAATAAAAAACTCTAAAACACATTTTGAGTCAACTTTTTGCATAAGTTCCGCCTTCTTTCTGGCCATTTTGATGACATCTTTCATAATTTTTTTATGAGGGCATAATTATCAAGATGCTAGAGAATAAGAATTAAGAGGATCAATGAAAAAGGCATATACCAGACCTAAATAAATAGTGACAATGTGGACAAATTTCAACTCACCGATTCAAACCGACCGATCTATTAAAAAATAATATATTGCTGAATAGTGTTATAGAGGTTCATGGTAAATATAATATTAACAATATTTTATTTATTAAAAAAAAATTTGTTAATGAAAAGGTTGGTTTAGCTAATGATAAAGATTATGCAAATATACTAAATTTCTATTTTATTTTAAAAAGCAAAGAAAGAGAAAAGGGATGAGGGAGACAGTTTTTATCTTCTCTAAATTTAAATTTGAAATTTTAAACAATTTTTATTTCTTGCTCCGATTTTTAATGGGGATGAAAAATAAAAACCTAAACCAACTTTAAATGAGATTGAGTCATTATTCGTATAATAAAATAATTTTTTAATAAAAATATTTATTTTTTTCAACATGAAATTCTATTACAAATTAAAAATAAAACAATCTCATTTTTTTTAAAGAAATTAAAATGATATATTAAGCAAATAAAAAAAACCCTTCCATTATTTATATTCCTAGAAGTTTAAACTCTGCTGCCAATAATATTGTTGGAGTTGAGCATAGAGAAGGAGATTGTATGTGGTTGGGTACTTATCCCACCATGAATGTTGTTGTTCTTTCTCAGTTTGAATCAAAACTATCTTTCCATAAAGAAAAAGTTAAATAAACAATTTGAATTAAAAACTGCAACAAGAACACAAATTAAATAATAGATACAAATCAAAATATTTAAACTTTGACAACATAACTAATACTCAATCTCCCAATGATCAAAACTACTCAATAAACTATGTAATGAAATAAACAGACATTGGGATGTGTACTAATGTCTCCATTATTGGACATGTTATCATATTTTTTAAATAGAGAAAACCCAAACTAAACAGATTTTCGTTGTTAGTCTTATTTCATTTTGGATCTTTATATCATGATTTTCACGGTGTTTTAAATTCTATGAAAAACAATAAAAGCGTATCCGGATCCATAACAACGATTTTGGTCTGGTTCTCGATTCTTGATTTCAATTGTTCTCTTCTCTATTCCTTCTTCCTTATGTGTATCTTTGATGATGAAGATACTTTTATGTATTTTTGAGAAATGAGAAGGAATGAGAAAAGTTGGTGTTTCTTGCATAAAGGCGTCCTTTTATAGACACTTTATTTCAAAAATCACATCATATCGCAATAGTTATGTCCCAAGAGTCATGAAGAGAGAGAAGAGGGATTTGTATTTTGAATTTCAAAATAAAACCCATTGGCTTAATTACCAATTAAACCCAAACAATCATCACATTTATGTATCTTTATTTAAAGCCAAATTTTATTTACATTAGTCACACCTAATTAATTAATAAATTAATATTAATCCAACAATCTCACTTGACTCATGTGACAACTTGATGTTTCAATCTCATATCATAATTGTGCACTATTCATTTAAAGCACCAAGTCATTATCTTTAATGAATTGAAATAATCGGATCATTGAGGTCACAAATTATTCATCAACTTGATTTCTTCCATGTATCACGAATCAATTCAATTCAAATAACTTTAGGGGATACAATAATGTGTCTTTCATGTCTTTTCAAAGACACCCTAGTCATCACATATTAACAATAACATCTATAACACATAATATGTATAACAAACTCCGCAGAAACATAACCTTAATTGAATTCACAAGTGTCATACAATACGAACATTAAACTATACATGTATATATACCAATCATATAATATTAACAAGGACTTTTACATAATTCCCATCCTTTCCACATGGCCAATAAATGTCTTGGGCGGTAAACCTTTAGTTAATGGATCCGCTATCATTAAATCTGTACCAATATGTTTAAATGACACCTTTTGTTTATGCACTTCTTCTTTCACTGATAAATACTTCAATTCCATGTGTTTAGCACCTTTAGAATATTTATCATTCTTAGAGAAGAAGACAGCTGCAGAATTATCACAATAAATCCTTAACGGCCTATCTATACTGTCGACAATACCAAGCCCTAAGGTGAAGTTTCGCAACCATAATGATTGAATTGTGACCTCAAAGCATGCCACAAATTCTTCCTCCATAGTAGAAGTATCAATGGTGGAATGCTTTCCACTCTTCCATGATATTTCTCCTCCAGTCAGAAGAAAAACATATCCAAATGTCGATTTTCTTGAGTCCACACATCCTGCAAAGTCTGAATCTGAGTAGCCAATCACTTCAAGGTGATCTTATATTCTATATGTGAGTATGTAATTTTTGGTTCCTTGTAAGTACCTAAGAACTTTCTTTGCAGCTTTCCAGTGATCCATTCCAGGATTACTTTGGTATCGACCTAACATACCAACATCAGAACTAATATCTGGTCGGGTACATGTTTGGGCATACATCAAGCTCCCAACCACTGATGCATAGGGAACATACTCCATTTATTTTCGTTCTAATTCATTTTTAGGACATTTCATTTGACTAAACTTGTCCCCTTTCTTATTAGGAACTATCCCTACAGAGCATTTATCCATTCTGAGTCACTCTAATATTTTATTTATATATTCTTTTTGAATCAATCCCAATATTCCTTGTGATCTATTACGGAATATCTCTATTGAAGGATAGAAAAACACTTAGAAAGGGGGGGTTTGAATAAGTGTAGTCTAAAAACTTGAACGATAAAAAAAAATTTGCACAATTATTTTTATCCTGGTTCATTGTTAACTAAACTACTCCAGTCCACCCCTGACAAGGTGATTTACCTCAACCGAGGATTTAATCCACTAATCGCAACAGATTACAATGGTTTTCCACTTAGCCCGCGACTAAGTCTTCTAGAGTATCCTGGTCACTCTAGGAACAACTACTTAGACATAAGCTAAGACTTTCTAGAGTATCCTGACCACCACGTGATCACTCTAGTTACAACTGCTTAGACACAAACTAAGACTTCCTAGAGTATCCTGATCACACTTGATCACTCTAGTTACTTACAACTTAATGTAATCAAATTCTAAGAGTATTACAATGCTTCTTAAAAGCTATAATCACAACAGTGATATTTTTCTTAAAGTTTAAGCTTAATCTCACTAATATATTACAACAGAAATGTAGTTAGCTTTGATGAAGATGAAGTTTGAGAGCTTTTAATTTGAACAGCGTTTCAGCAAGTATTCTCAGAATCGATAACCTTGCTTCTCATCAGAATGTCATATTTATAGGCACTTGAGAAGATGACCGTTGGGAGCATTTAATGCTTTGCGTAATCCGTACAGCATTGCATTTAATGTTTCACTCTTTTGTCAACTACCTCGAGCCTTGTTTACGCTGTGTCTACTGACGTTGCCTTTAATAGCTTCTAACGTTCCTTTTGTCAATCAGCGTAGCCTGCCATCTTGTACTTGCTTCTGATCTGATGTTTGTGTATACAACGTTTGAATATCATCAGAGTCAAACAGCTTGGTGCAGAGCATCTTCTTGTCTTCTGACCTTGAAGTGCTTCTGAGCGTGATACCATGAGAACTTCAGTGCTTCTGCTTCTGAACTCAAGTTCTTCTGATGCTTCCATAGACCCATGTTCTGATTCTGCTTTGACCATCTTCTGATGTCTTGCCAGACCATGATCTGATGTTGCATGCTGAACCTTCTGAGTCAATGCTTCTTGCGCTGAATTTGTGCATACTCTTTTTATAATTCCTGAAATGGAAATTGCATAGTATTAGAGTACCACATTATCTCATACAAAATTCATATCCTTATCATCAAAACTAAGAATATTGATCAGAACAAATCTTGTTCTAACAATCTCCACCTTTTTAATGATGACAAAAACATATATAAATGATATGAATTTGCGATCAGAAAGAGCAGATGGCTAAAGACAATTACACAGCTATAGCAAAAGCATATAGATAATGTGTGAATATGTCTCCCCCTGAGATTAACAATCTCCCCCTGAAATTAATACTAGAATAATTTTATAAATAAAAGACTTTCCTGAGTATTTCAGTAGAGACGTTCACATATGCTTTATCTTAAGAACATTCATGACTTCTGATTATTGCTTCCATAGGACAGCTTCAAAACTTGAATTTCTTTGATCTTCAGAACATTCACAGCTTCTGATTCCTGCTTCCATCGGATAGCTTCAGAACTTGAATTTCTTTGATCTTCAGAACATTCACAACTTCTGATTCCTGCTTCCATCGGACAGCTTCAGAACTTGAATTTCTTTGATCTTCAGAACATTCACAGCTTCTGATTCCTGCTTCCATCGGACAGCTTCAGAACTTGAATTTCTTCGATCTTTAGAACATTCACAGCTTCTGATTCTTGCTTCCATTAGGACAACTTCGAGCTTGAATTTCTTCTTACTTCAATTCATGCTAGATTATATCAGAACATTGTTGAATATACCAGAGCGTCATCAGAGCATCTCTACATCCTGAAATGTTACAGAACAAACTAAACGACAAAAGTCAGCATGAATGAATCAGAAAATGAAATATGTATCAGAGCATATGGATTTCATCTGATCATATATAATGTGTTTCATTAAATATATCAATTTGTCAGAACACACATAAAATGTTTCAGAGCATATAAAAAATATGCATCAGAACATATAAAGCATTAGAATGAAAGGAATATTCTATCATCAGAATATCATAACATTCTTCCTTCTTGCTTCTTGCTTCTAATTCTGAAGCTTCATAGCACTCAGCTTGCTTCAAGAATCCAAGAGCTTGATTCTTTAGAATTGCTTCTCCTCATGGTTTTGCTTCTCATGTTGAGCTTTAAAGAGGATCTTTAATTCCTGCACAGACAATACTCAAAAACCATAGAACTTTGCAAGTTCTGTTAGAAAAGTGGAGCCTTTCTCCTAGCAATTGATAAAATTAAATCAGATCATTTATCACATATTTCTCCCCCTTTTTGTCCTAACATCAAAAACATAAAAGATTCAGATGAAAAACAAAAGGAAACATATGGAAGAAAAAGATAATTTTCATTTAAGCTCAAGAAGACAGAAGTACAGAAGTACACGAGGATAGCAAGAGAAGATGCACAAAACAGATGCAGCAAAGCAAAAACAAAAAACAAAACAACTAAGACTCAATCTAAGATGACCCTAGCTTCAACAAGATCTTGGCTAGCATATCTTGAATCTCATTGTTGTGCTCATTCTGCCTCTCCATGAAAGCTCTAAACTCAGCATTGACTGAGCTTTGCTCATCCTGGTTCTTCTGAATAACTTCTAGAGTCCTTGCAAGACGGGAAGGTTCATCAGAAGAAGCTTCACAGCTTCTATCCACAGGGATGGCATTGTGATCTGTAGCTTCCATTGTTAGATCATTTTCAGGATTTTCCTCAACAGGAATTGTTTCAGCAACATGATCTTCTACATCTGCTTCTTGCATAGAAGCATCTTCATATTCTGCAGCCGGAATCTCAGAATCTCCTTCTTCAAGAGCCTGAAGAATGACAGCCAGATTCCGAGGAGCAGAAGGTCCTTCAAATTCTGGTGGGAAAAAGGGTGTGAGAGAGATGAGGAGATATCTGTGAGATGGGTTGAGGAGGATGGGATATCAGACGGTTATGATGGTGGTTGCAGAGAGATGGGTTAAGAGGATGAGGTGGTGGAGGTCTCTGAAGAGGGAGGTGATTGAGGGATACCTTCAAGGGGTTCAAACACACGTCTAGAGTAGTTTCTAGACAACATAGCTTCAAAAGGATTCACCTTGAGAGGATCATAGGCGATCCTTGTCCTTTTTGGTTCATTTTCAGATTCTTCGGTTGCCTTTCTCTTTTGTTTACGATCTGTTGCTTGGTTTGATGAGCTTGACGAAGGATTCATGGTGAAGTTGCAGATAGTGAAGAACCGCTAGGGTTTATGATATGAATGCAGAGAGAGAGAGCGAAAAATGAAACTGAATGCAAGAGAGAGAAATAAAAGAGGGAAAAGAAACGTTTGAAGAATATAAAAGAAAAGAAATAAAAAAGAAATGATGGATAACATTTAATGTTACGTGACGTGAGGAGAGATAATTATGACAAAAGAAGTGATTAGCACAGTTACCTAAGTAGGCGTCCCCTCAACTGCACGCATGCTTGTCCAGAAATAGTGAAGACGTGTTCATTTTCTAGAGAGACTAGTAACAGCTGTTTTGCTTTAAAAGAGCTTCTGAATCAACTTAGATAATGACACGTTAGAGATAACAGAATCAGAGTTTATAATTGATTAGTATCAGAACTTCTTATGGCTGCCTAGTCTTAACACATTTCAGAAGATACTCATACGAAGATCTTCTCATCTTCTCATTTTGGGCACAAGTCCATACTGATATTCTTCAGAATGAACTTAAACCTATCTTCAGCAAGGGGTTTTGTAAAGATATCAGCCCATTGATGGTCTGTATCCACAAAGTTTAAAGATATAACACCCTTCTGAACATAGTCCCATATGAAATGATGTTTAATCTCAATATGTTTAGCTTTTGAATGTAAGATAGGATTCTTTGATAAACATATAGCAGAAGTATTATCACAGAAGATAGGAATGTTACTCCCATATATCTGATAATCTTCTAGCTGACTTCTCATCCAGAGCATTTGTGTGCTACAACCAGCAGCAGCAACATATTCTGCTTCTGTTGTTGAGAGGGCAATAGTAGCTTGCTTCTTGCTGTACCATGAGATCAGATGACTTCCAAGAAATTGACAACTTCCAGAAGTGCTCTTCCTTTCAATTCTATCTCCAGCATAGTCAGCATCACAAAATCCTACTAAGTTGTATTCTTTGGATCTTCTGTAGACTAAACCAACATTAGTAGTACCTTTCAGATACCTCAGAATTCTCTTAACAGCAGTTAAATGAGATTCTCTCGGATCTGATTGGAATCTAGCACACAAACAAACACTGAAGAGAATGTCAGGTCTAGAAGCAGTTAGGTATAGAAGAGATCCAATCATACCTCTGTACAACTTCTGATCTACCTTCTTACTTACCTCATCCTTACCTAGGACACATGTTGGATGCATAGGAGTTTTGGCTTCTTTGCTTTCAGAAAGATTAAAATATCTTCAGAAGTTCTTTCACATACTTCGTTTGATGAACATAGGTTCCATCAGAAGTTTGGTTGATTTGAATCCCAAGGAAATACTTGAGTTCTCCCATCATGCTCATTTCAAATTCAGCCTGCATAAACTCAGCAAACTCCTTTCCAAGTGTAGCATTAGATGTTCCAAAGATGATATCATCAACATATATTTGACAAATTAAAATATCCTTTTTAAAGGTTTTACAAAAGAGAGTAGTGTCCACTTTTCCTCTAGTGAAACCATTTTCCAGAAGGAAAGAACTTAAACGTTCATACCAAGCTCTAGGAGCTTGCTTCAATCCATATAATGATTTCTTTAATTTAAAAACATGATTTGGAGACTTGGAGTCTTCAAAACCAGGAGGTTGATGGACATAAACTTCTTCATCTATATAAACATTTAAGAAGGCACTCTTGACATCCATCTGATAAAGAGTGATGTTGTGTTGAGTGGCAAAAGAAATTAATAGACGAATAGATTCTAACCTGGCCACTGGTGCAAAGGTTTCTGTGTAGTCAATCCATTCTTGCTGACTATAGCCCTGAGCAACCAGTATGGCTTTGTTTCTTACCACTTCTCCCTTCTCGCTTAGCTTGTTTCTGAATACTCACTTAGTGCCGATGATGTTAAATCCTTCTGGTCTATGAACTAAGTCCCATACATCATTCCTTGTAAACTGATTGAGTTCTTCTTGCATGGCAGTTATCCAGTCTGGATCTTCTAGAGCTTGATCAACAAAAGTTGGCTCGATCAAAGAAACAAGACCTAATTGACAGTCTGCATTGTTCTTAAGGAATGCCCTTGTTCTGATGGGATCGTCTTTCTTTCCAAGGATCACATCTTCTGAATGAGCTGATGCAAGTCTGGGTGATCTTCTAATTGTTGGCTTTTCAGAAATACTGAGATCTTCAAAAGAAGCATCAACTTGATCTTTTGATCCATTGCTTCTGAGATTATCAGCTTCTGAAATGTCAAAGTCTATATCTGCAAAATTCTCAAGCTGCTTTGGTTTTTCAAGACCAAGCTTATCATCAAACCATATATTGATTGATTCTTCTACAATCAATGTTTCAATATTGTATACTCTGTAGCCTTTAGAGCATTCAGAATATCCAAGAAGGAAACACTTTTTCTTTAGAATCAAACCATACAAATGGTTCCACAACCAATAAACTTGCTCTTCTGAACTTCTCCAGACTTAACTTCTCCAGCAGATTTAAGCACCAGTTCTTAGAACATAGACCTTCTTCCTGTCATGTATCGGAAGCATCTTGAGTCCAGGTACCATGACATGTTATGCTTTGACTTCTTTGCAGTCGGGGATATCTGCAATAGGAATAACCTTTTCCTTAGGTACCCACATTTTCTTGGGTCCTTTCTTGTTAGTTCTCCTCAAGTTCTGATTGAACTTAGGTTTAGCATTATAAGAAATAGGAGGAACAACATGATAATTCTTGTTAGGAGTTTCATGATATTTCTCAGGTTGTGTCACATGCTTCTTTGTGTGTGTTATGTGAAAGCTTTGAGCATGTGATGTGTGCCTAATATCATGGGAGTGGCCAAATTTAAATTGGTTATACAGAGGCTTGTATGATATTTTCATATCATCCACAGATTCAAGCTTGTATGGGATTTCACCCTCATAACCAATGCCGACTCTATTGTTTCCAGATACAGCGTATATCATAGAAGCAAGTTGACTTCTACCAATACTTCTAGATAGAAACTTCCTGAAGCTCAAGTCATATTCCTTCAGAATATGATTCATGCTAGGAATGGATTTTTCTGATTCAGAAGGAGATCCACTAATTTTGGATAATTTTAAAACTTTTTCCTTCAGTTCAGAATTTTCCAATTCCAGCTTCTTAGTTTCAAATTCAAATTGCTTTCTCAACTTTTTGTATTTGATACTAAGATGAGCCTTGAGTTCCAGAAGTTCCGTTAAACTGGAAATTAACTATTCTCTAGATAGTTCAGAAAATACCTCTTCAGAATCTGATTCTGATGTAGATTCTGATCCATCATCTTTTGTCGCCATCAGCGCAAAGTTGGCTGCTCTCCTTCAGAGTCTGATTCTGATTCTGATTCAGAATCATCCCATGTTGCCATAAGACCTTTCTCCTTATGAAACTTCTTCTTGGGATTCTCCTTCTGAAGTTTTGGACATTCATTCTTGAAGTGCCCAAGCTCATTGCACTCATAGCAGACAACCTTCTTCTTGTCAGATCTTCTATCACCAGAAGATTCTCCTCGTTCAAATCTCTTTGAACTTCTGAAGCCTTTGAACTTCCTTTGCTTGCTCTTCCAGAGTTGGTTTACCCTTCTAGAGATCATGGACAGTTCATCTTCTTCTTCTTATTCTGATTCTTCAGAATCTTCTTCTTTAGCCGGAAAAGCGTTAGTGCATTTTTTAAAATTAGATTTTAATGCAACAGACTTACCTTTCTTTTGAGGCTCGTTTGCGTCCAGCTCTATTTCATGGCTTCTCAAGGCACTGATAAGCTCTTCCAAAGAAACTTCATTCAGATTTTCTTTTGAGGCTCGTTTGCGTCCAGCTCTATTTCATGGCTTCTCAAGGCACTGATAAGCTCTTCCAAAGAAACTTCATTCAGATTCTTGGCAATCTTGAATGCAGTCACCATTGGACCCCATCTTCTGGGTAAGCTTCTGATGATCTTCTTTACATGATCAGCCTTGGTGTAGCCTTTATCCAGAACTCTCAATCCAGCAGTTAGAGTTTGAAATCTTGAGAACATCTTCTTAATATCTTCATCATCCTCCATCTTGAAGGCTTCATATTTTTGGATTAGAGCAAGAGCTTTAGTCTCCTTGACTTGAGCATTTCCCTCATGGGTCATTTTCAATGACTCATGTATATCGTGGGCAGTTTCCCTGTTAGATATCTTCTCATACTCAGCATGAGAGATAGCATTCAGCAAAACAGTCCTACATTTATGATGATTTTTGAAAAGCTTCTTTTGATCATCATTCATTTCTTGCCTGGTAAGCCTTATGCCTGAGGCTTTTACTGGATGTTTGTAACCATCCATCGGAAGATCCCAAAGATCACCATCTAGACCAAGGAAGTAACTTTCCAGTTTGTCTTTCCAGTATTCAAAGTTTTCATCATCAAATACTGGTGGTCTAGTGTAACCATTGTTACCGTTTCCATTGTATTGCTTAGAAGAGCTAGATGTAGATGTGAGTTCTTCACCAGCCATCTTTTACTGAAGCGTTTTTCTCTTCCTGAATCTTTTCTAGACACGGTTAAGTGCTTGCACCTTAGAACCGGCGCTCTGATGCCAATTGAAGGATAGAAAAACACTTAGAAAGGGGGGGTTTGAATAAGTGTAGTCTAAAAACTTGAACGATAAAAACAAATTTGCACAGTTATTTTTATCCTGGTTCATTGTTAACTAAACTACTCCAGTCCACCCCTGACAAGGTGATTTACCTCAATCGAGGATTTAATCCATTAATCGCAACAGATTACAATGGTTTTCCACTTAGCCCGCGACTAAGTCTTCTAGAGTATCCTGATCACAACCTGATCACTCTAGGAACAACTGCTTAGACACAAGCTAAGACTTTCTAGAGTATCCTGACACCACGTGATCACTCTAGTTACAACTGCTTAGACACAAGCTAAGACTTCCTAGAGTATCCTGATCACACTTGATCACTCTAGTTACTTACAACTTAATGTAATCAAATTCTAAGAGTATTACAATGCTTCTTAAAAGCTATAATCACAACAGTGATATTTCTCTTAAAGTTTAAGCTTAATCTCACTAATATATTACAACAGCAATGTAGTGAGCTTTGATGAAGATGAAGTTTGAGAGCTTTTAATTTGAACAGCGTTTCAGCAAGTATTCTCAAAATCGATAACCTTGCTTCTCATTAGAACTTCATATTTATAGGCACTTGAGAAGATGACCGTTGGGAGCATTTAATGCTTTGCGTAATCCGTACTGCATTGCATTTAATGTTTCACTCTTTTGCCAACTACCTCGAGCCTTGTTTACGCTGTGTCTTCTGACGTTGCCTTTAATAGCTTCTAACGTTCCTTTTATCAGTCAGCGTAGCCTACCATCTTGTACTTGCTTCTGATCTAATGTTTGTGTATACAACGTTTGAATATCATCAGAGTCAAACAGCTTGATGCAGAGCATCTTCTTGTCTTCTGACCTTGAAGTGCTTCTGAGCGTGATACCATGAGAACTTCAGTGCTTCTGCTTCTGAACTCAAGTTCTTCTGATGCTTCCATAGACCCATGTTCTAATTCTGCTTTGACCATCTTCTGATGTCTTGCCAGACCATGATCTGATGTTGCATGCTGAACCTTCTGAGTCAGTGCTTCTTGCGCTGAATTTGTGCATACTCTTTTTATAATTCCTGAAATGGAAATTGCATAATATTAGAGTACCACATTATCTCATACAAAATTCATATCCTTGTTATCATCAAAACTAAGAATATTGATCAGAACAAATCTTGTTCTAACATCTATTCCTATCACATATGATGCCTCACCCATATCCTTCATTTCAAATTTTTCGGAGAGAAACTTCTTTACATCAAATAACAAAGCAAAATCAGTGGCAACAAGTAAAATATCATCAACATATAAAACTAAAATTATGAATTTTCTCCCACTGACCTTCATATAGATACACCGATCTACGATGTTCTTTACAAAACCGTATGACAAAATAGTATTGTTAAATTTAAGATACCATTGTCTGGAAGTTTTCTTTAGTCCATATATTGACATCTTTAATATACATACTAAATTTTCTTTTCCTGTAGTAATAAAACCTTTAGGTTGAGCCATATACACTTCTTCCTATAGGTCACCATTTAGAAAGGTTGTCTTCACATCCATTTGGTAAATCTCTAAGTCATAATGAGCCACCAAAGCCAAAACAATTGTCAAAGAGTCTTTCTTTGAAACAGGAGAAAAGGTTTCTTTGTAATCAACACCATCTTTTTGAGTGAAACCTTTGGCAACAAGTCTAGCTTTATATATTTCAATATTGCCTTTCGAGTCTCGTTTGGTTTTAAAGACCAATTTACAACCAACCCATTTTGAACCTTTAGGCAACTCAACTAGATCCCATACATTATTGTCTCCCATTGTTTTTAACTCTTCTTTCATAGCATTGAGCCAATTCTCAGAATTGTCACTTTCCATGGCTTGTTTAAATGAGACTAGATCCTCATCAATGCTCAAGTCACATTCATGTTCAAGTGAATAAATAACATAATCATTTGAAATAGCTGGTCTTCTTTGCCTTTCAGACCTTCTTACTGCTATTTGTTGTGTTTCTTCAATCACTTGTTCTTGATCATTTGTGACTTGTACATTGTCAACCGGTTCATCAACTCTATGTTCATTTTGTGGGTTTTGAATATTAGTTTGTTGTCTATGTGTTTTGTATGAAGGTACCACAACCACAGGGATAACAACCAGAGAAGATTCTTTAAGTGAAGAAGATTCTCCACGAGTCTCCATAATATCCACTTTACGTGATTTCTCACTCCCACTGAAATGGACATTCTCAATAAACTGAGCATTACCAGACTCAATTACTCTCTTACTTTGATTAGGACAATAAAATCTATACCCTTTTGATTTTTCAGGATACCTAATGAAAAAACCACTAATGGTTCTTGCATCAAGCTTCTTTTCATGTGGATTATACACCCTTACTTCAGCTTGGCATCCCCAAATATGAAGATGCCTTAAACTAGGTTTCCTTCATGTCCATAGTTCATAAGGAGTTTTAGGAACTGCCTTGCTAGGAATCCTATTGATCAAATACACAACGGTCCTTAATGCGTAGGTCCACAATGATAATGGTACATTACTATAATTTAACATTGACCCAACCATATTCATGAGAGTTCGATTCTGCCTTTCATCCACACCATTTTGTTGTGGTGTGCCAATCATAGTATATTGTGCACATATGCCCGGACTTTCGAGGAACTTTGCAAATGGGCATGGACATTGTCCTTTCTCATTATATTTTACATAATACTCACCACCTCTATCAGACCTCACTATCTTCACTTCTATCTAATTGTCTTTCCATCTCATCAATGAATACTTTTAACATGTCCACTGATTGAGATTTTTCATGCAACAAATACAAGTAACAATAACGTGAGAAGTCATTAATAAAAGTGATAAAATAATTTTCTCCTCCCCAAGAAGGGACACCAAAGGGACCACAAATATCAGTGTGTATCAGTGTTAGCATTATTTCATTTTGGATCTTGATATCATAATTTTCACGGTGTTTTAAATTCTATGAAGAACAATAAAAGCGTATTCGGATCAATAACAGCGATTCTGGTCTGGTTTTCGACTCATGATTTCAATTGTTCTCTCCTCTCTTCCTTCTTCCTTATGTGTATCTTTGATGATGAAGATACTTTTATGTATTTTTGAGAAATGAGAAGGAATGAGAAAAGTTGGTGTTTCTTGCATAAAGGTGTCCTTTTATAGACACTTTATTTCAACAGTTACATCCTATCCCAATAGTTTTGTCCCAACAATCATGAAGAGAGAGAAGACGTATTTGGATTTTGAATTTCAAAATAAAACCCCTTGTCTTAATTACCAACTAAACCCAAACAATCATCACATTTAGGTATCATTATTTAAAGCCAAATTTTATTTACATGAGTCACACCTAATTAATTAATAAATTAATAATAATCCAACATTCGTTGTCAAATTCGGGGTGGACTTAGGTGAATGAATACCTATATGTATGTATTATATTGTCATGCACTGCAGCTAACAAGAGAATTTCAGGAGAAGGCACAAGGAGTATTGAAACAGATCAAAGCCAAGAACAACAACAACAACAACAAAAACGTCTAGGTAAAAAACAACCTCATCCATACTCAAACAAAACTATAAAAAATGAAGGAACAGAAACACCAGCATCATGAATGACACAACAAATCAAAATAGAACAATTTAAAACTAAATTAAAATATCTTACTTTTAGTTAAAAAATTCTTTCAATTCTAACTCAACTACCAAAATATAATTATACATATCTCTGAATCATTTGTACGTAAGTGGTAGGTCTGCTAAATTCAACTACTTTTTTTAAATTATCCGCCGTGCAATTTCACTTTCCACACATATATAACTAGTAATATACCCGTGTCTCCGCACGGGTAAAAATTATTTAGTAGTGTAAAATTTATATTGTAATTTGAGAGTTATGTTTATGTATATTTAACTGCAAATTGAAATAAAAATTTTGTGTCTCAAATAAAGGCAATTGTTAATTAAAAAAGATATTTTGCTGATAATGCCCTGTGAGAAAAATAAAATTTTTGACATTTGAATATAAGAATTTTGTGTTTTAAATAAAGGTAAATGTTTATTAAAATAAAATATATAGCTGCAAATTGAAAATAAAAATTCCGTGTCTCAATTAAAGGCAATTGTAAATTAAAAAGAAAGAAGATATTTTGCTGATAATGCCCCGTGAGAGAAAAATAAAAATTTTAACATTTGAAAATAAGAATATTGTGTTTTAAATAAAGGTAAATTGTTATTAAAATAAAATATATATTTTGTTGATAATGACCCATGAGAAAAAGAAAATAGTTTGACATTTAAATATATAAATTTTGTGTCTCAAATAAAGACAAATGTTAATTAAAATAAAATAGGTGTGAGAAAAAAAGAAATTTAACTGACAATGATTTGTGAGAAAAGAGAAATTTTGATATTTTAATATAAAGTTTTTGCTCTAAATTTTAAAAATTTATTAATTAATATTTTTCATAATAGTAAATAAATAGAAATGATTTTATGTAGTGTAAAATCTATTTAAATATAAATTTAAATTTAAAATAAATTATTTAATTGTAAAATGAATAATAATAATAATAATAATAATAATAATAATAATAATAATAATAATAATAATAATAATAATAATAATAATTTAAATTCAATTGTATTGAATAATTTTATATAAAAATAAATAAAGAATTCGTAAGATAAAGGAAAAAAAAGGGAAATTTTAATGTTTGAAATAAAATTTCATTGTGAAATTCAAACCACAATGGTTTTAATGAAGTGGTTTTAGTGAAGAGAGAGATAAAAGTTATTTAGACCATCTCCAACGCACGTTATTTTCCATTCCGTCCGCCAATTGTCAATTTTTTTAAAGCATGTAGTCTGCCATGTTAGAACAAGATTTGTTCTGATCAATATTCTTAGTTTTGATGATAACAAGGATATGAATTTTGTATAAGATAATGTGGTACTCTAATACACTGCAATTTTCTTTTCAGGAAATATATAAAGAGTATGCACAAATCAGCGCTCAGAAGCTTTGACTCAGAAGGTTCAGCATGCAACATTAGAACATGGTCTGGCAAGACATTAGAAGATGGTCAAGCAGAATCAGAACATGAATCTATGGAAGCATCAGAAGAACTAGTGATCAGAAGCAGAAGCACTGAAGTTCTCATGGTATCACACTCAGAAGCTCTTCAAGGTCAGAAGACAAGAAGATGCTCTGCACCAAGCTGTTTGACTCTGATGATATTCAAACGTTGTATACACAAACATCAGATCAGAAGCAAGTACAAGATGACAGGCTACGCTGACTTACAAAAGGAACATTAGAAGCTATTAAAGGCAACGTCAGTAGACACAGCGTAAACAAGGCTCGAGGTAGTTGACAAAAGAGTGAAACATTAAATGCAATGCTGTACGGATTACGCAAAGCATTAAATGCTCCCAACGGTCATCTTCTCAAGTGCCTATATATATGAAGTTCTAATGAGAAGCAAGGTTACGAATTCTGAGGAACTCTATACAAACTTGCTGAAACGCTGTTCAAATCAAAGCTCACAAACTTCATCTTCATCTAAGCTCACTACATTGCTTTTGTAATATATTAGTGAGATTAAGCTTAAACTTTAAGAGAAATATCACTGTTGTGATTATAGCTTTTCAGAAGCACTTGTAATACTCTTAATTGATTACATTAATTTGTAAGGAACTAGAGTGATCAGGTTTGATCAGGAAACTCTAGGAAGTCTTAGCTTGTGTCTAAGCAGTTGTAACTAGGGTGATCACGTGGTGGTCAGGATACTCTAGAAAGTCTTAGCTTGTGTCTAAGCATTTGTTCCTAGAGTGATCAGGAGACTCTAGAAGACTTAGTCGTGGACTAAGTGGATAACCATTGTAATCTGTTGCGATTAGTGGATTAAATCCTCGGTTGAGGTAAATCACCTTGTCAGGGGTGGACTGGAGTAGTTTAGTTAACAACGAACAAGGATAAAAATAACTTTGCAATTTGTTTTTATCGTTCAAGTTTTTAGACTACACTTATTCAAACCCCCCCTTTCTAAGTGTTTTTCTATCCTTCAATTGGCATCAGAGCGCCGGTTCTAAGGTGCAAGCACTTAACCGTGTCTAGAAAAGATTCAGGAAGAGAAAAACGCTTCTATAAAAGATGGCTGGTGAAATTCCAACAAATCCACCTGCATCCACATCTGGCTCTTATGAGAAATACAATGGAAATGGTAACAATGGTTACACTAGACCACCAGTATTTGATGGTGAAAACTTTGAAAACTGGAAAGACAAACTGGAAAGTTACTTTCTTGGTCTAGATGGTGAACTTTGGGATCTCCTAATGGATGGTTACAAACATCCGGTTAAAGCTAGTGGTGTAAGGCTTACTAGGCAAGAAATGGATGATGATCAGAAGAAGCATTTCAAGAATCATCATAAATGTAGGACTGTTTTGCTGAATGCTATCTCTCATGCTGAGTATGAGAAGATATCTAACAGGGAAACGGTCTATGATATATATGAGTCATTGAAAATGACCCATGAGGGAAATGCTCAAGTCAAGGAGACTAAAGCTCTTGCTCTAATCCAGAGATATGAAGCCTTCAAGATGGAGGATAATGAAAACATTGAGAAGATGTTCTCAAGATTTCAAACGCTAACTGCTGGACTAAGAGTTCTGGATAAAGGCTACACCAAGGCTGATCATGTAAAGAAGATCATCAAAAGCTTACCCAGAAGATGGGGTCCAATGGTAATAGCATTCAAGATTGCAAAGAATCTGAATGAAGTTTCTTTGGAAGAGCTTATCAGTGCCTTGAGAAGCCATGAAATAGAGTTGGATGCAAACGAGCCTCAGAAGAAAGGTAAGTCTATTGCATTAAAATCTAATGTTAAAAAATGCACTAACGCTTTTCAAGCTAAAGAAGAAGATTCTGAAGAATCAGAATCAGAAAAAGAAGATGAACTGTCCATGATCTCTAGAAGGGTAAACCAACTCTGGAAGAGCAAGCAAAGGAAGTTCAAAGGCTTCAGAAGTTCAAAGAGATTTGAACGAGGAGCTTCTCCTGGTGATAGAAGATCTGACAAGAAGAAGGCTGTCTGCTATGAGTGCAATGAGCCTGGGCACTTCAAGAATGAATGTCCAAAACTTCAGAAGGAGAATCCCGAGAAGAAGTTTCATAAGAAGAAAGGTCTTATGGCAACATGGGATGATTCTGAATCAGAATCAGAATCAGACTCTGAAGGAGAGCAAGCCAACTTTGCGCTGATGGCAACAAAAGATGATGGATCAGAATCTACATCAGAATCAGATTCTGAAGAGGTATTTTCTGAACTATCTAGAGAAGAGTTAGTTTCCAGTTTAACGGAACTTCTGGAACTCAAGGCTCATCTTAGTATCAAATACAAAAAGCTGAGAAATCAATTTGAATTTGAAACTAAGAAGCTGGAATTGGAAAATTCTGAACTGAAGGAAAAAGTTTTAAAATTATCAGAAATTAGTGGATCTCCTTCTGAATCAGAAAAATCCATTCCTAGCATGAATCATATTCTGAAGGAATATGACTTGAGCTTCAGGAAGTTTCTATCTAGAAGTATTGGCAGAAGTCAACTTGCTTCTATGATATACGCTGTGTCTGGAAACAATAGAGTCGACATTGGTTATGAGGCTGAAACCCCATACAAGCTTGAATCTGTGGATGATATGAAAATATCATACAAGCCTCTGTATAACCAATTTAAATTTGGCCACTCCCATGATATTAGGCACACATCACATGCTCAAAGCTTTCACATAACACACACAAAGAAGCATGTGACACCACCTAAGAAATATCATGAAACTCCTAATAAGAATTATCATGATGTTCCTCCTTTTTCTTATAATGCTAAACCTAAGTTCAATCAGAACTTGAGGAGAACTAACAAGAAAGGACTCAAGAAAATGTGGGTACCTAAGGAAAAGGTTATTCCTATTGCAGATATCGCCGGCTGCAAAGAAGTCAAAGCACAACATGTCATGGTACCTGGACTCAAGATGCTCCCGACACATGACAGGAAGAAGGTCTATGTTCAAAGACCTGGTGCTTAAATCTGTTGGAGAAGTTAAGTCTGGAGAAGTTCAGAAGAACAAGTTTATTGGCTTTGGAACCATTTGTATGGTTTGATTCTAAAGCAAAAGTGTTTCCTTCTTGGATATTCTGAATGCTCTAAAGGCTATAGAGTATACAATATTGAAACATTGATTGTAGAAGAATCAATCAATATCTGGTTTGATGATAAGCTTGGTCTTGAAAAACCAAAGCAGCTTGAGAATTTTGCAGATATAGACTTTGACATATCAGAAGCTGCAGAACCAAGAAGCAAATCTCCAGATGCTGATTGTCTTAGAAGCAACGGATCAGAAGATCAAGTTGCTATTTCTTCAGAAGATCTCAGCTGTTCTGAAAAGCCAACAATCAGAAGATCATCTAGATTTGCATCAGCACACTTCAGAAGAAGTGATTCTTGGAAAGAAAGATGATCCTTTCAGAACAAGATCATTTCTAAAGAACGGCTATCAGAAGCAATGATCAGAATCAGAAGATGTACAGTCTATTAAAAAACAATACATCTGTCATCAATGAATATCTGAAAATGAATGCGTGTCTGTACGGCAAGCACAAAGCGTGCAGTTGAAGAGACGCCGCTCTAGGTAACTGTGCAAATCATTTCATTTTGTCACATTATCTCTCCTAACGTTATTTCTCATTCAATGCATAATGATGTCTCTCTCGTTTAATCAATTTCTTTCAAAATAGTTTTCTTTTTCCTTTAATTTAATCTCTTTTTCAAAGTGTTTAAATAACCCGCTTCATCTTCAGTTCTTCCTTTTCACTCTTTCTCTCCATTTGTGTATCTCTTTCGTTTCTTTTGTTCTTCAAACCCTAGTCTCTGACTTGATCTCAAAAGCATAATCATCATGAATTCATCTTCAAGTTCATCAAACCCAGCAGAAAGACTCAATTCTACATAAATTCTTCTACGTAAAAATGGGTATGCCCCCTTGAAAATTGTTTGATTCCCACTGAAGAACTGGAAGTTCTCTGTGAATCTGCGGTGGACATTAACAACCTAAAAGCAAATGGTTTTCAGTGTGATGTAAGAATTTTTGAGCAAGGATGGTGATCGCGACTTTACGTGTCTATTAATCTGATGACTGCTAGTGCACAGTCGTGTCGTGTAGTTTTAAAAGATATCGAATCCACATGGACTATGAATCGATCTACCGTTATCTAAGGTTACTATGTAAAGCTAAGGCTACTAATATTTTGATTGTTCCTAAGGGAGAGTGATTGTGAATAATAAGAAATATAATAATAGACAGATATTAGTATGTATTTCGTTTAACTTAAGATGATCCGAAGGTCCATTGGCTAATGCATAATTCAATTAAAAATCTTTACTAATTCAATTGGTTAAAAATCCTCGTCTCAAACTTTCGCTCTGCTGATTTAGATTACTATCCTAACCCTTAATGTATGCTTTCACCATCCCATTATATTTTAGAAAAGCTTTTTGGAAACAACGTAATTAATAAAATGCCTGTTTTATGAAGTTGTTATCTATTTAAATCTCCTAATCTCAAACTTTCGCTCTGTTGACTCGGAACATGCTAATATCCCTAACGTACGCTTTCGCCATCCCGCTCGGGTGTAAAAACAATTTTTGAAAATAAATAAGTTCTAATTAGTTTTAATACGCTTTTGCCATCCTTAAAACTAATGTCCTATGTCTACTATCCAGTTAAAGATCTCAAACTTTCGCTCTATTAATTTTAACCTTTGACCGTCTTAACCCCTTAAACTTTTGCTCTATTGGTTTTAATACTTACTAATTAAATTAGACATACAAACCAAAAACAAGTGATAATTAACAAAACATAATTAAGCCAATTTATTTCGGATCCCACAGTTAACTTACTTTACATACCGATACCTTAGTAAATTAGCCAGACATATTAATACGGTTAAGCATGCATGAATTAATTTGGCTTATTATAAAAGGCATGTTAATTGGCATATAATATATCATGCAATAACTATATAAATAAAGGCGGTAAATAATAAACCTGAATAAAATAAATTGCAATTGAATCTTCGAGTACCGAACTTCCACCACAGGTTGGCTGGATCGTTCTTCGGAATTTAAACGGACGAAAATTAAAACAAGGAAATAAAAGCGATAAATCTAACGTAAGGCTAGATTTATAAAAGGTTCACAACAATTTCCGGTGTAGAAATTGTTGTGAGAAAATAGACTGTTTGAATGAAAGCAGGAAGAAAATAATAAACGCGGAACAATTTCGGCAGCACTTCGTTGGCAGGAAATTGGACGTTTTGAACTGAAGTGACTGCTTCTATTTATAGGGGAGCTTCTGCAGTTGAGACGCGTGAAACGAGGGACTTCTCATACTGGGACTTGGAGACGTGCGTCTCCACTTTTTGGGGGAAACTCAGCACACGACTTGAGACGTGCGTCTCAAGTGGAGAGAATCTAGGAGTGGTTGGAGACGGGCATCTCCTCTTTGGTGACGTGGCATGGAACGTTGGAGACGGGCGTCTCCACTTGCTTGTTTGGTTTGGGCCACGCACAATTGATTCTTCGTGGGCTGGTCTGTCTCTTTGGGCCTTTGGGTCTCCTTTAGCACATTTGGGCCTTATTTGCACCTCCTTTTCACTTCAACACCCATTTTTCATCTTTTAGGCGTAAATAGTTGTCATTTTAGCTTCATTTCCTCTCCTTTTCACAAATAGTCATAATGAGAGTGTTAAACTTGAAACAAAGCAAATACTCGCGTAATATCATAATAAATCAACATAATAAACGGAAAATGCTATAAATATCTACGAATTTCAAGCTAAATATACGATATAAAATCGTGATATCAAATTCCCCCAGACTTGAACCTTTGCTTGTCCTCAAGCAAAATAATAAGATAAAGATAGGAGGACAGCGAAATGAAATACGCTTCCACCATGTCGTTCGGTCATACTCAGCTACATAGTGTTCTTGTTTGAAAGTAATGTTGCAGATCCTAGCAATAAGCTTATAGTAGCGACACTAGACAACTCCCAGCATGCATACCAATCCGAATCATGCCATTATAGCTTGACCTTGACTCGTCATCTTGTTTTGCCCTTTTCATTCGCGCGCAATCACATTAAGTCCATTATCTTGACACGCACATAGCAGAGTAGTCGGTTAGTGACTATGATCCTTCTTATGGAGTTCTGGCACATTTATGTGGTATACTCCTTAGCGCTCATTCGTAGATTGTGGGGAATAGGACAATAGTCCTTCCTACCAAGTTCAGTACCAGATGACTTCTGAACCAATAAACAATGAGTTTTTAAATCCTTTGTGTCGCCCTCGGTTTTTGGCCGTACCTCTCGCGGAGAGATACGCGAACTGACTCTTTTTTGTTTCTGCTTTTGTGTTTTTAAAAATCAGAGAGTCTCCACCGACCTTTTATTTTATCCAATTAAGGAAAGGTTTATAAAAGAAACAGAAAAAAGACCTTTAAGAAATTCTAGGTAAGGGGGTAGGTTATACAAAGGGAAGGTGTTAGCACCCTTTGTATCCATGGTTATCCATGGGCTCTTTAATTTGCTTTGCTCACTTGTTTTCAATTGCTTTCAAATGCTCGTATGTGGTTTCAAATACCTTTGTAAATTGACTTTGTAATGATCCTTGTGCGGATGTATACAAAATGTTTTTTATCTTTCAAAAGATGTTTTGAAAAAAAGAACGTTAACTTCGTAATGATCCTCGTTTGGATATATACAAAGTATTGTCTTTTTTGAAAGTTTTGTTTTGAAAAACAATGATATATGAGAGATTTGTTTGTTTTGATTTGAGCAAGCAAATTAGGAGGTCTACCCTGAGTTATAAGGTCTTTATCCTATTTCCTTTAAAAATCCATCATTTCACCGGATATAAACAAAAGTTCGAATCGAAACAGTAGAATTTGATTTTTTTTTTTGAAAAGAATGAGAAAGGGATTACCCTAAGAGGTGAAAATGTGATTGTGTTTTGATTCAGATATTTTATCTTTGAAGTTAGTGATCTAACGATTCAATTTTTATCTTTGGCATACACGCAGTTTATATGTGCTGGAATTTAAAATGCGGAAAGTAAATCTACGCTATTACATCGATTGCGCAGGAAATGTAAACTACGCTATTTACATGAATTTGACAACCTATACACTTGATCTATGAATTTAAATTGCAAGAAAATAAAAGAAATGTTTTTTGGATTTTTTGATGATTGATTTTAATTATAATTAATGCATGATTAATTAAATTAAAATGAGGAAAAAAGATGAAAATAAATTTAAACCTATAAATTAAGTTCAAAATATGTTCAAAATGCTTGTCAATTAATTTTAAAAACAAAAACTAATTTTTTTGGAATTTTTGAAATTGATTTGAAAATTTATTAAGTTAATTAATATATAATTATACAAATAATTACACAAATAATTAAAACTTAAAAAGATAATTATTCTAAATATGTACAAAATTAGCCTATAATATATAATCAATATTTAATATAAAGAACAATTTTTTTTTTAATGATTTTTGATTGGTTGAAAATAATTAAAAGATAAATATATGCATATTATCTAATTAATTATACAAAATATTTAAATTATGAAGAAAAATAAAATATTTTTATATCAGAAAATAAAATATTATTTTAGAAGCCTAAAAATATTTTTTATGTATTTTTTGGATTTTTAAAACTATTTTTAATTAATTTTGCAAGGAAATTAAAATAAAATAGAAAATAGAAAATCAAATAATCCAGTGTGTTATGCTGTTGGGTCCATGGTATTGGGAGTGTGTTTTGGTGCGTTGGATTGAAGATTGGCTGCATCTAGTGGCTCAGATTAAAGAGTGCATGACATAATGATAAGACTGCATGCACTGAATTCAAAAGGAATTCAAACTTCTGATGGGGTCCACACGCGCCAAAACTGGCCAATGGGGAAGCAAGATCCGACCACGCGTGCAGTCAAACATTCAACTACACTATTCATCTTCTTCTTCCTTTTTCCTACGGATTTTGCTGCGGATTTAGCAACCGAATTACCTGCGGATTTCGCTTCTTTTTTTTATGCTTTTTAAAACCTGCAAAAACAAGGAAATAAATTGTTGCAAACAACCCAGATAGCCTAATTAGGACCCCCTGAGTTCATTAGTGGCATTAGTTTTTGCTAAAAGTCCTTGGAAGATGCAACTCGAAGCTTCTCAAGCTTAAACAACCAATAATGGTGGAAGGAGTTAGAAGAGTGAATCCTCGCATGAACTACATTGGATCCACTCTAAATGATGGCAGGAACTCAAATCAAAGATTAGATTAAGTTATTACACGTGGAAACTTGGGAAACGAAAGTGATGAAGTTATGAATATGAAGATGATGGTACACGTATTTAAAGCATCATGGGACTTGTTTAGTGCATCAATCTTACTTTATATGACTCCAAAGGATGATTTGAATGATTATTTTTTATTGAAGTAAGCTAGAAGTAGCAAAACGAAAATTACAAAGTGTTGGATATTTTGTGAGAATTTTGAGGTTTCTATGCTATGCCCTTGGCTATAATTTCGTTTGTGTCTTGTTGTTGAAGTATGCAGCTTCAGTTATAAGCCAAGAAGTGCTTAGAAACTAAGCCAAGAAGCATTCATTGCTTGGTTGAAACTTTGATTTTTAAATATTAAAAATCTTTGAATATTTGACCAAGTCTTGCTCTTCTTCACTTCTCTTGCCTTGTACTTCAATTTTCTGCAGAAAATTAAAGATTCTTTGGTGAGTCATGCTTAAGATTTAAGCCATCCATTATCCTTCCATTTTCCATTTTCAATTTAATCTTAAAATAGGATAAAATTAAACCAAAAATGAATAAAAATGGTGTGGGCTTTGTCTTGGTCGTGGGAGGCCCATTATATCATGGTAAACATGTTTGAACTATGAAAATCCCATTTGGAAAAAATACATTTTTGAGCAATGTTGGTTTTATGCATTTTCCCTAAATTTAGCCAACTTCAACAAGGTGTAAATCCCTCAATTTTTGTCATATGAAGGATATCTTGCACTTTTTGGAAACCTAAAAGAGTCCTCTAACCAATATCTTTGGTCTCATGTCAAAATGATTTTTGATTCTCCTTGTGTGTCCTTTTGAAAAAAGTATCTTTTTGTTGACTTTGAAAATGACCTGTAATGTCTTGGTTCATATTTTTCAAATGGTGAGTCTAATGACCATGGGACCAATTGCATTTGAAAGGTAATTGAATTTCCTTAAAAATGAGCTTTGGTTTGAATTTTTTGGATGAAGGATGAGAGAGTTATGACCAGTCAAAGTTCAGTTGACTTTCCAGGTGAAAACCCTAATTTTGAATCTTAAGGTTTTGTTGATTTTTGATCTTTCCTTGATGAATTATGATCATCCAATGATCAAATAATGAATCCTTTGACAAAATATGGATGTTGACAAAAAATTTCATTTTTGACTGTCTGTTGACTTTTTGGTCAACCGGGTCGTCTGTTGACTGTTTGAGCTGCTGACGGTGCGTCTGAGTGAATTGAAGTTTGAAAATTTGCATGGTGGTACTTTGAGATATATGGAGGTCCATGAAATCCATTTGAGGTCTCAAAAACTTGTTTCTCCTGAAAAAACAAGAAACCCTAATTAGGGACTGTTTGTGTAGGAGACGGTTAAGCGTACCTGATTTTTGTGCAGTGCTGAGTCTCTGCTAATCATGTGATATTCAGAAGACTTCTAGGACAAAAATCTTGGAATTTTGAAATGCAAAAAGTTTGATTTGATTGATGGTACAAAACACGGAGAATTGTACTGTCAGCAGTTTGACTGTCAACTGACTGTTCAGGTATTAATGTAGCAGTTAGAGTGAAAAATCAACAGTCAAAGTTAATTTTCTTGTTGTTGTTTTTGTTTTATGTGAAAAATGAAAGTTTATTTACATGACTTGTTAAAAAACACAGACATAATAAATAACTAATATTTACTGTACGCGAGCAATATTATCGATAATAACCTTGAAAAACATTTACTGCACAGAAAAATAAATATTTAACTGGAAGAAAACACACAATATTATCTTAATAATTAAGCAACAGTATGACAAATAGTACAACATTTAATACTGACAGTACAAATATCACATACTATAATGAACAGTATGACGAGTAAACGGTACATTTAAGAAATAGGAGATACGACAAATTTTAAGAATGACGGTTGATAACCCATGCTACAAATAATAACATGTAGATGATTGGGAGTGTAAGCATCCCAGGTCCACAGTTTTCAGGGCTATGTAGACAGAAGAAAGACATGATTACCACCACAACGGTGATGACCATAAGAAAACACGTTTCCATCCGCTTCGCCATTTTGTCGGGGAAGAAGAAAGAATGAATATGAAGTAGAAATTTGAGAGATGAGTTAGAATTTGATGTGAGATTTTATGAAAAAAAGAGAGGTATTTACAGAATGAAAAGAAGGATAGAGACGTTGGGGAATGAAGTGATTCCGTACAAAAGGAAAATTTGAGTGGGAGTAAGATTTGAAAGAAAGTGTATGATAGTGTTTGGAAAAAGAGAGATGTATAGAATAAAATTAGGATTTGATTTTTGAAAAAGAGATTTGAAAAGATTTTTGAAAATAATGGAATATAGTACAAAAGTTAGTGGGACACAAAAATTAGTAATAATTTACTTGTTACCAGTACAGTCTGAATCCTCGGACTCAGCGCCTACAAAAGATTTAGTTCTATACCAATTCGTCAGTACTATTTATCTGTAAATAAATATCAAATAAATAGCGTGTGTGAAGTAATAAACAGTACTTGGCGTTTGCGTAAGAATAAATTCAACTGCAAGCCAAAATACTGTATAAGAAAAATTCTAAAAACTAAGTATTTCAGACGTCAGGATATTTATGAAATAAAAATCCATGATTATATGAGACTCTTAATTTTTAGATTGGAGTCTTCTTGAAAAAAGATGCGGGCAAATTTTGGGGTATAACAGTTGCCCCTATTCAATCTTCTAAAACCTGAAGAGGTTGTCTGAAATCTAAAGGTAGAAGATGATTGAATATATTATATGCCCTGAAAATTTGCACTTACCTCGATCGGAAGAGATGTTGGATGTTCCATTTGAATGTTGTCTGAGAAATGTTGTTGGCCGATCAGCACATTACCTGAGATGGTCTTTCAGATGCCACCTGGCAAATGTGTTGATGGTTTGTTCATCAGAATAAATCCATTGATTATATCTTGATGAAGGATTTGAAAACCGCTGCGTTGACTGTTTCGGAACCGTCCAAGGTTACCGCTTTAAGTCTTGGAGGATGATTGTTACGGAACTTGTCCAAAGTCTTTCTGCTTTAGATTTTGAAAGTTGATCATTGTGGAACCGTCTGAGGTATCAGCTTTAGATCTTCTATGATAGATCGTTCTGGAACCGTCTGAGGTATCAGCTTTACATCTTCTATGATAGATCGTTCTGGAACCGTCTGAGGTATCAGCTTTAGTTCTTCGATGGTAGATCGTTTTGGAACCGTCTGAGGTATCAGCTTTAGATCTTCGATGGTAGATCGTTCTGGAACCGTGTAAGGTATCAGCTTTAGATCTTCGATGGTAGATCGTTCTGGAACCATCTGAGGTATCGAATTTAGATCTTTATGGTAGATCGTTCTGGAACCGTCTGAGGTATCAGTTTTAGATCTTCGATGGTAGATCGTTCTGGAACCGTCTGAGGTATCGACTTTAGATCTTTATGGTAGATCGTTCTGGAACCGTCTGAGGTATCGACTTTAGATCTGTGATGGTAGATCATTCTGGAACCGTCTGAGGTATCAGCTTTAGATCTGTGTTGGTATGTTTTTGAGTTGATAGGTGATTTGGAAGGAGATCTCTTCAGAATGAATCTTCGGTTGATTATATCCGAGAGGACCGCTTATAGAATTCAGGTGAACACTGCATGAGATTGAGAACATCTTTGCTAAAGACATCCGTCTATCTGAAAAAATCAAGTTAGTGATATGCAATGTTTATGATGCATGTATGAGATTCTCGAACTAAAGGAGAGATGTGCATGTTATGTATGCGTTTGAATATGTATGATGTATGATGTATGATGTATGATGTATGATGTATGATGTATGATGTATGATGTATGATGTATGATGTATGATGTATGATGTATGATGTATGATGTATGATGTATGATGTATAATGTATGATGTACGACTTGAGCGTGTCAAGTTTTTGGTTGAAGGTATTGTCATTGTTGATGATCTTTTGCCGTCTTGTTTGAGTATACTCGGCTGGGGACCTTTTGTGAGAACCAGGGTGCTCTGTTGAAGGATATTTGACTACTGCTCGGGATGAGAAGTATTTGGATGTTCTGATTTTGATGCCCTTTAAAGTGGGAATGAGGAAGATGCATAATCCTCCGATGCACTATTTGACCAATTCTGGTGTGGAGATCACACCTTCTGGGGATAGCAATCTGGAACAGCCCTGCTGGGGGACAAGATTCCTCGAATCACTTCGTTTGGAGAGAAAAACCTTATCGAGGAATTTGCTGAAAAATGTATTTTTCTTGGGGATTTTTCTTCTGATGCTAGATTCGGGATGATGTCCAAATGATTGGGACATTACCTGAATGCTATTCCTGTTTTTCCTGGTAAACATCAATCATATTCAAATGCACATGTTCATTCAAAATTATCATTGGGACGTTTACGTATTCAAAACAGAAAAAGTAAAAATGTTGATTTAGAGCCTAAGCTGCATTAATTTTTTTGAAAAAGAGCCATGATAGGCTGATTAGTACAAGGAGACAAAAATCCTAGTAGTAGGAAATTGTCATAAAGCTTTGAAGAATATTTATAAAGATAAATAGCTATGTGAAAACAATCCAGTCAAGTTTCAATTCTGCTATTACCAATCTGTCTTCGAGCATCTCATCCCTCACTTGTTGGAAGAAAGTAATTGGACTGATCGGTGTCTTCGATGTGTTGAATCTTGACGGTGAGTAGGCAGTTGAACGGAACATAGTTGTACGCTTTATTCCCTAACTTTTGCCTAGGCTGCCTTTTCAGGTTTTTCAGCCTACCAGGATAATATTATTTAGTCTCTAATTTTTGCCTGGATCGCCCTTTCGGGTTTTCGATCCACCGAGACGCTCATTTTTTTGCCTAAGTTGCCCTTTCAGGTTTTCAACTTAGCGAGCTTTTCTTTTCAAGAGAAGTACTTTTTGACTATGTCCGCATTTACAGGGTGTGGGAAATCCTCGCCATCCATAGTGGTAAGCAACATGGCACCGTCGGAGAATATTTTCTTGATTACAAATGGTCCCTCATAAGTGGGAGTCCAATTGCCTCTGGGATCCCCTTGTGGTAGGATGATGCGTTTGACAACCAAGCCACCAGTTTGGTATGCCTGACTTTTGACTTTTTTGTTGAAGGCTTTGATCATGCGCTTTTGGTATAACTGACCATGACAAATAGCTGCGAGCCTCTTCTCATCAATCAAGTTTATCTGGTCTAACCGTGTTTGAATCCAATCGTCTTCGTCTAGATCGGCTTCTTTCATAATCCTTAGGGAAGGAATCTGAATTTCAATTGGAAGAACTGCCTCTATACCATAGACTAAGGAGAATGGAGTTGCCCCTGTTGAAGTACGCGCTGATGTGCGATAACCATGAAGAGCAAAAGGTAACATCTCATGCCAGTCTTTGTAGGTTACTGTCATTTTTTGTATGATTTTCTTGATGTTTTTATTGGCAGCTTCCACTGCGCCATTCATCTTTGGTCGATATGGAGAAGAATTATGATGTTTGATCTTGAACTGTGTGCAAAGTTCAGTAATCATTCTGTTGTTTAGATTTGTACCATTGTTTGTGATGATCCTTTCAGGGATACCATATCGACAAATGAGATTGTACTTGATGAACTGGGCCACAACATTCTTGGTGACAGAGGCAAATGAAGCTGCTTCTACCCATTTTGTGAAGTAGTCAATAGCGACCAGGATAAAACGATGTCCGTTGGAAGCAGTAGGCTTGATTTCTCCAATCATATCAATACCCCACATTGCAAAAGGCCAAGGAGCCGTCAGTACGTTTAACGGAACCAGAGGTACATGTACCTTGTCTGCATATATCTGGCATTTGTGACAGGTTTGGGAGTGATGATGGCAGTCTGTCTCCATGGTAGACCAGTAATAACCTGCTCTGAGGATATTTTTAGCCATTGTATGTCCACTTGAATGAGTACCAAAGGCACCATCGTGTATGTCTTCCATAATCCGTTCTGCTTCTTTCTTGTTTACACAACGAAGTAAAGTCGAGTCATGGTTGCGTTTGTATAGGGTTCCATTACTTAGAAATAATTTGGAAGCAAATCTCCTTAGAAACTTTCTGTCGTTAATGGATGCCCCTTCAGGGTACTCCTGAGCTTCAAGATATCTTTTTACTTCATGGAACCATGGTTTTTCTTCAATTCCTTCGACATTGATCTCATTGCAATAGGATGGTTCGTCTTGTCTGTAAATGGTGATCATTGGCGCCTCATTGTCCCACCTGACTTTGAACATGGATGACATGGTAGCTAAAGCATCAGCTAGTTGATTTTCCTCGCCCGGGATGTGTTCAAAAGTGATTTCTTCGAAATAAGGAATCAGACTCAGCACATATTCTTTCTAAGGAATTAGATTCGGGTGCTTCGTATCCCATTCCCCTTTGACTTGGTAAATTACCAAGGCCGAGTCTCCGTAGACCTCCAGGAACTTGATTCTTAGATCGATTGCAGCTTTGAGACCCAGAATACATGCTTCGTACTCGACTATATTGTTAGTGCAGTTGAAGCATAATCTGGCAGTGAATGGTGTATAACCTCCCGCAGGGGAAATGATCACAGCTCCGATGCCATTGCCAAGCGCATTAGAAGCTCCATCAAAAACCATAGTCCATCGGGATCCTGGCTCGGGTCCTTCTTCCGGTCCTGGTTGTTTGTAGTCAGCGACTAGCATAATGTCTTCATCTGGGAAGTCAAAATTCAATGCTTGATAATCATCTACTGCTTGATGAGCCAGATGATCAGCTACCACACTTCCTTTGATTGCTTTTTGTGAAGTGTACTGGATATCGTATTCTGTTAAGATCATTTTCCATCTTGCTATTCTTCTAGAGAGAGTAGGTTTTTCGAACACATACTTGATAGGATCCATTTTGGAGATTAGGAAAGTGGTATGGTTTAGCATATACTATCTTAGTCGGCGAGCCGCCCATGCTAAGGCACAACAAGTTTTCTCGAGCAGTGAGTATCTGGTTTCACAATCGGTAAACTTTTTGCTAAGATAGTAGATTGCATGCTCCTTTCGGCCGGACTCGTCATGTTGCCCCAGTACACACCCCATTGAATCTTCTAACACAGTTAGGTACATTATCAGGGGTCTTCCTTCCACAGGCGGTAACAAGATTGGTGGTTTTTGGAGATACTCTTTGATTTTGTCAAAGGCTAACTGGCATTTGTCATTCCACCTTTCCACTTGATCTTTCTTCAACAGTTTGAAGATCGGCACATAAGTAGTAGTCATGTGGGTAATAAATCGGGCGATGTAATTCAGACGTCCCAAGAATCCTCTGTCTTGTTTCTCGGTACGGGGTATAGGCATTTCTTGAATGGCTTTGACCTTGGCGGGATCAACCTTAATACCTTTGCTGCTGACGATGAAACCTAAGAGTTTGCCGGATCTTACTCCAAAGGTACACTTATTTGGATTCAGTCGCAACCTGTATTTCTTGAGTATGTCAAACAGCTTGTGTAGATGACCCAGATGTTCTTCCTCGGTGATGGATTTTGCAATCATATCATCGACATATACCTCTATCTCCTGATGAATCATATCATGGAACAGAGCTACCATTGCACGTTGATAGGTTGCTCCTGCGTTCTTTAAACCAAAGGGCATTACTTTGTAACAAAAAGTTCCCCAGGGTGTTGTGAAGGTTGTTTTTTCCATGTCTTCGGGTGCCATTTTGATTTGATTGTACCCTGAGAATCCATCCATAAAGGAGAATACCTTGCATTGTGCGGTATTGTCAACCAGTACATCGATGTGTGGTAAAGGGAAATCATCTTTGGGGCTTGCCCGATTCAGATCTCTGTAGTCTACGCACATTCTGACTTTCCCGTCTTTTTTAGGTACAGGCACGATGTTAGCTATCCAAGGAGGATAACTTACAACTTTCAGGAATCCGGCATTGAATTGCTTTTCAACCTCGTCTTTGATCTTTTTCGACATATTAGGTCTACTTCTCCGTAGTTTCTGTTTGACTGGAGTGCTACCTTCTTTGATTAGCAGGCGATGAACCACAATGTCCGTGTCAAGGCCTGGCATATCTTCATAGGACCAGGCGAATATCTCGACATAGTCTTGCAAAATTTGAATTAGTCTTTGATTGACACTGTGATCTAAATCAGCCCCTATTTTGACTTCTTTCTTTTCTTTGTTGCTGCCCAAGTTGATAACCTCAATTGGTTCCTCATGAGGCTGTATATCCTTCTCTTCTTGTTCTAGCAGCCTTGCAAGTTCTCTTGGTACTTCACAATCTTCCTCACTTTCGTCCTCAGTTTGGTAGATCGGATTTTCAAAGTTATGACGGGCAATAGCAGAATCGTTATCGACTGGATCCAAAGTGAATGTGAATCTGCATTTTATTTATGTGGATGTGTGTGAGAAAACATAGCTATTTGAAAGCAAATGAAGAACGAAAAAGCATCACAAAATTTGAATATGCAAACGTCCCATGATTTTATTGAATGAACATGATCATGATATGACAAGCCTTTATAAAAGGACTAGTGTGCTTCGGGCAAGGCACACGGCTTTCAAGCTCATGGTTTGATAGTACAGGAACCATTTTTATCTTTGCACAATATACACAAAGAAAATAGGAAATTGTATTTAGTCCTGATCAAAGGAGATCACATCCTCAGCTTTCCAGTTGTTCAATCTATTGTTGTGAGCAGGGAGTATCCAGCTGTTCCGGTTGCAATTGTCTTCTTCATCTTCCACAGAATTGATTTCATTAGTGGGGAAATGAGCCGGTGATCTTTCGGGATAAGTGATATACTCTGCTGGATACGAGAGCCCAGGCTGAGATATCTCTGTTGGCTGAGAAAGATGCTCGATAAGGCCGTCCCATCCAGTCGGGATGATGTTTTGGATAGAGACTTGTGTATCCTAGTGAGGGGTGTATTCTGACAGAAAGTAACCCTCGTTATTTGGTGTTTCCCTGGCTTCTTCAAGAGTAAAATTGTCGTCGTAATGTTCATCCCATCCAGTTGGGATAATGTTTTCCATGGCGATTTGTGAGCTCGGAGGAGCGGAATATTTCACCATAAAGTCATATTTGCCACTCGGCTCTCCTAGCGTATCCCATACTTCTTTAGGTGGATTTTGATATTGCTCAGTGATGGGACTTGTGAAACTTTTGTCATTTTCAAATTGATCACCCCATCCAGTTGGGGTAATGTCTTCCATAGCAATATAAGAACTCTGAGGTGCGGTATACTGAAAATTATACCCGCCGCTTGGTTCTCCCACAACATCCCACATTCCCATGGGAAGGGGTGGAATTTCATCTGGATATGGCTGAATAATATGGTTCAAAAACACCCCATCATCTTCAATAGCATTTACTCCTTGGCTGACAAAGTATGACATTAATCCTCCAGAATGAGGACTTTGATCATTCTTTTGATTTCCACTATCACAGCCCAGGCCTAGCTTGTCGGACTTGTAGGGTATATCGGGAAGCTCTCCCCATACTGTGCAATCACCTTTTTCGATCACAGCTTTGGCATCTTTGAGAGAAGCCATAGTTGTAGTTGGAGTAGCAGAAATATGCTTGGTGGTAGAGACATCTGGAGAGACCACCTCAAAAGATTGGCAGGGAGTTTCGATGAATTCGTCATCCCACTTAACATATTTGGAATTGCTCAGGTGACTAACCACGTATTCCTCCTCGCCGTAAACTGTGACAATCTTTCCTTTTACTGGATACTTCAACTTCTGATGCAGGGTAGAAGTTAAAGCGTTTGCCCCATGTATCCAAGGGCGTCCAAGTAAACAGGAATATGCTGGGTGAATTTCCATTACGTAAAAGATAGAATCAAAGATCTGAGAGCCTACTCTGATTGGGAGATTCACTTTTCCGTACACTATTCTTGTTGACCCGTCAAAGGCTCTTACCACAACACCGCTTGGTTGTAACACAATTCCTTCGAAGTCAAGCTTTTCCAGTACTGTTTTTGGTAACACGTTCAAAGAAGAACCATTATCTACCAGCACATGAGATAGAGTGGTGCCATTACATTCAATGGAGATATGTAGGGCTTTATTGTGATTTTTTCCAGCAGGGGTTAGATCAACATTAGAGAAACCGAGGCCATTGTTCACGGTTAGATTGGCAACACAATTCTCAAATTGATCGACTGAAATCTCTTGAGGCACATGCGCTGCTTTCAAGAACTTCATTAGAGCTTTGGCATGAGCTTATGAATACTTTAACAGAGACAGCATTGAGATTTTTGAAGCAGTGTGTCCCAGTTGCTCGACAATATTGTAATCACTCTTGCAGATGATTTTCAATATTTCCTCCATTTCTTGCTTTGATGGATCCTCAGCAGTGACCTCCACCGGTATTTGAACCGGTTCAACTTGTGGCTCTTTGCCTCGAGCGCTGATATCTTGATTAGGAACTGGGACCTGGACTGGACCAGCAGCAACATTTGGGGAAATTTCTGGTGAAAAGACCCTTCCACTTCTCGTAATCTTGCTAGTACCCACAATGTTATCCACAGTTGGAGCAGTAAACTTTGTGGCCTCTTCGGTCAAGGTATCCTGTTTGAGTCCATGGACATAAACATTAGTGTCGTAACCCCATGGGACAGCTTTGTCTGAGGAGTATGGAAATGGAGTTGGACTAGCAATGATTACTGATGCCACTTTGAGTGTAGCAGAAATTTTGAACGGAGCCTTGGCAGAGATTTTGAATGGTAAGCTGGAGATCACGGAGACATCCTCTATTCTCATCCTGTTTGCAAAGACTTCGCATAACACGTCCATAGAAGGGAGTCTTTCAAACATAATGATACCGCGATCCATCCACTTTTGAATTCCCATTCTCAGATTTTCACAACCATTGGGCAGGTATGAGCAATAAAAGCAATCAGGGTCACAACCTGGAAAGTAACCAGCTTTGATTAGCTTTCCTTTGACTTCGAGGAGCGGAGTTGACAATTCGTTCACATCATAGATGTAAACAGTGTCCAGGATAGCATTAACAGTTTTGTCATGCTTCGGCATAGGTGCCGTGATGACATTTGGAGTTTCTGGAGGATCGAACTCAATTTCTCCAGCATCTATCATATCTTGTATTTTATTTTTCAGGGCCCAACAGTGATCTGCGTCATGTCCTGGACAGTTTGAGTGATACGCACATGTTGCATCGGGGCGATAACTCGGAGAGGTAGTGTTGACGTTCTTTGGAGGATCTTTCAATGTGATCAAATCTGCTTTTAGCAGATGCTGCAATGCCTGAGAGATTGGCATATTGATTCTGGTGAAATTTCTTCTTGGCGCATCTGGTCGACGCGTATATTTTGGCTGTTGGTCTTTTTGAGGTACAGATGCGGAGATCAGAACTGCCCCTACAGATTGGTGCTACTCACTTTTGCGACCTTTCTGAACTTGCATTGTATTGACCTCATTTCTCCCACTGATGGGCCTCTTTGTAGTACCAGAAGAAGAGCCTATTTGAATTTTTCCATTTTGAATGCCGCTTTCGACACGTTCTCCAGTCAATATCAGGTCAGTGAAACCTGATGATGAGCTTCCCAGCAAATGTCTATAGAAAGGGCCAGTCAAAGTGCCCATGAATATGTCGACTAGCTCGCGATCAGATAAGGGTGGTTGAACTCTTCCAGCCAGGTCTCTCCACTTTTGTGCATATCCTTTGAAACTCTCTTTTGGTGCCATGGACATGCCCCTTAGTTGAGTACGGGTTGGTGCAAGATCAGCGTTGTATTGATACTGTTTGTAAAAAGCAGCGGCTAACTCTTCCCAAGTATGAACCTTTGTACTTTCCAGTTGGTAGTACCACTCGAGTTGTGTACCCGACAGACTTTCTTGGAAGAAGTGAATCCACAATTTGTTATCTGTGGTGTGAGGTATTTTCTTTCTTACATAGGATCTCAGATGTAGTTTTGGGCAAGAAACTCCATCATATTTTGCAAAGATAGGAACTTTGAATTTTTGAGGGATAACAACATCTGAGACGAGTCCCAGATCATTGAAATCTAAGCCAGTTATTTTTTGTATCTCCATAGCTTTCATTCGTTCCTCCAACTGCTGGTACTTGTCATCATCCGGTTCGTCTCCAAAATGATCATCTTCTTCATTAGAAGAGAGAGAGGGTTTAGCAGAACCCTGGTTGCTGTGATTGTCTCCTTGTTCACCATCACCGACTATTTCAGGGATCGGTGGCTTTTTGAACTTTTTGGGTGGGACTTTGATCTTTCTTTTCAGTTGGCTCAAGCCTACAGATCCTTTGGGCTTCTTTTTGTTTTTGATCATCAGGGCTTTCAGTTCTTGTTGCCCCTTTGCTAGTTCCAGAATTGCTACTTGAACTTGGGCGTTCTGTGCTTCGAGATTCTTGATGCTTGTTTCAGATTCCATCTCTTATGACTGAAATAAACAGCGAGGAGATGAGAAATCCGTCATGTGAACCTGTTATGCAATGTGTATGAATGAATGAATGAAATGCATATGTAATGTTTATGAATGAAATGTATATGCAATGTTTTCAAGGATATTAGAGTTTAGATTTGTTAAAACAAAGGAGAAACAAACATTAGTTAAACAATTTATTTCTTTCTTTTTTTTTCCTTCTTTTTCTTTTCTTTGCCTCATTCGGGCTTACAAAACAGAAATAAATAAAGAAAATGAATGATCCCTCAGGTCTCCCATGGACGCTTTCTCTTTGCACCCATGAATGCGTTGATCTGCTGCTCTTCTTGGAGTTGTCCGGTGAGCTCCAATAATCTTCTCTCATAGTCTTGACAGTGTGTTTTGAAGGTGTCTCTTTCCTTGTTTAGTTGTACCCAAGATTTCTGCAACTCTTCCAAGTCGGTTGGCATATCCGGATGTAGAATAATTTGAGGTTCGTCTCCTTCGACTTCTGGTTCAATAGTCACAGGTAGAGTAGCGGGATATGGCATGATGAGTTTCTGAGCATGAGCCCGTACCTATCTAAGGTAAGGTTCCATAGGAATAGAATTCCATTGCCCCAAAGTTTTGCTTTCTATTCTATAGACACTTCCCCATGCATGTATGAACCTTCGTCGGTGTCTATGGGAATCATCCTCGTAATCAAACACAATGCCACGGATAATCATGTCATGAGGACCGTTTCTCCGTGCATATCCGAATTGGCGTAAAGCTAAAGAGGGATTGTAAGTGATGCCCCCTTTGATGCTAGGTAGTGGCACATTAGGGTACTCTCCACAATGATCAATGATAGTAATGTCTCTTTGAAAGAAGTTGTTCCACCAGATATCTGAATGAGACAAAGACATAATCCTGCGAGACCATTGCATTCTTTGTTCATTTCTCAACACTGATCGGGGAAGATGAAATGTAAACCACCTAGCCAGTAGTGGTATACAGCACATAAGAGTTCATCGTTTCTTCATGGTACGAGTGTGTAAAGAATGTAGAATGTCTCCCAGCAATGTTGGTACCGGGTTACGGGTTAGGAAAAGGTTGATGATGTGTACACTTATGAACTGGTCGAGATTAGGGAATAAAACCAAACCATAGATCAAAAGAGCCACAACCTCCTCAAAAGCTGGATAACTTTTGTTTTCTAGTAGTAATCGAGCTTTTTCCATTAAGAACTTAGCAAGCAAACCCTTAACTCCACTCTTTGTTTCCCAATTGGACTCAATTTCTGACTTTCGCAAATGTAAGGCAGCAGCAATGACTTCAGGTTTTGGAACCCTTTCTAAACCAGTGAAAGGTAATTGATCTCGAATAGGTAATCCAATTAGTTCAGAAAACTCTTCCAAAGTGGGTACTAACTGGTAATCTGGAAAGGTAAAGCAATGATGTTCGGGATCAAAGAACTGGAACAGGACCCGTATCATGTCTTCTTCAAATTTTGAGGTAACCAAATGGAGTAGGTGACCGTGCTTTTCGGTAAATTGAGCATTCCTGGAAAATTCCAATATTAGGTCCTTAAGTTCTGATAGCACCGTTGAAATGTTGATTCGGATGTAATCTCTGGTGGCGGGAGCCATTACCTGTAATAACAAAACAAAGGTAAACTCTTTGATCCTTGAAATGATTATATGCTTATGATGCTTATGATGTTATGATGTCAAACATGTGGCACACACAAACAAATCAAACAATAGCCTTAGGTTTAAAGGCTTGCATGAAGTTCATAGGTGATACCCTCCCCACTGAAGTTGAGTTGGTTAAAACCTGTCCTAGAATAGTATTCGGGTTCTATGATCCTTGGAGACAACATCTCAACACGGCGCTCGAACGGCCGATCAAAAATATTCCTCGAGGATAACTAACTTCGATCAATTTCAAAGCTAGCCACTTAATAGGCCACAAGTCAAGTTCAACTACAAGGTTCTAAGACAAATTAGTGTTTAATGATAATTTGAAAGCCTAATATACTCCTTGATCGTTTTTAAGGGACATCAGTATAAACCAAAGTATCGCACTAACGGTGACTACCAGATCAACCGTATCGGTACATGCCGTACAGTTACCTTGGTCTATTGTCACATACTTAAGGTATCTCGAGATTCGGGTTAGAATCTTTCACACAAGCAAAATACCCAAACAAACCTTTGAAAAATAGAGCAATCAAGTCAAACAATTGAAAACATCGAAGTGATCTATTCTCTAAAGGTAACCCCTTTTGAAAACATTTTGTTTTTTTGAAAGTAAATCCCCAGCAGAGTCGCCAGTTCTGTCGCCCTCGGTTTTTGGTCGTACCTCTCGTGGAGAGATACGCGAACTGACTCTTTTTTGTTTCTGCTTTTGTGTTTTTGAAAATCAGAGAGTCGCCACCGACCTTTTATTTTATCCAATTAAGGAAAGGTTTATAAAAGAAACAGAAAAAAGACCTTTAAGAAATTCAGGGTAAGGGGGTAGGTTATACAAAGGGAAGGTGTTAGCACCCTTTGTATTCATGGTTATCCATGGGCTCTTTCATTTGCTTAGCTCACTTGTTTTCAATTGCTTTCAAATGCTCGTATGTGGTTTCAAATACCTTTGTAAATTGACTTTGTAATGATCCTTGTGCGGATGTATACAAAATGTTTTTTATCTTTCGAAAGATGTTTTGAAAAAAAGAACGTTAACTTCGTAATGATCCTCGTTTGGATATATACAAAGTATTGTCTTTTTTGAAAGTTTTGTTTTGAAAAACAATGATATACGAGAGATTTGTTTGTTTTGATTTGAGCAAGCAAATTAGGAGGTCTACCCTGAGTTATAAGGTCTTTATCCTATTTCCTTTAAAAATCCATCCTTTCACCGCATATAAACAAAAGTTCGATTCGAAACAATAGAATTTGATTTTTTTTTAAAAGAATGAGAAAGGGATTACCCTAAGAGGTGCAAATGTGATTGTGTTTTGATTCAGATATTTTATCTTTGAAGTTAGTGATCTAACGATTCAATTTTTATCTTTGGCATACACGCAGTTTATATGTGCTGGAATTTAAAATGCGGAAATGTAAAATGCGGAAAGTAAATCTACGCTATTACATCGATTGTGCAGGAAATGTAAACTACGCTATTTACATGAATTTGACAACCTATACACTTGATCTATGAATTTAAATTGCAAGAAAATAAAAGAAATGTTTTTTGGATTTTTTGATGATTGATTTTAATTATAATTAATGCATGATTAATTAAATTAAAATGAGGAAAAAAGATGAAAATAAATTTAAACCTAGAAATTAAGTTCAAAATATGTTCAAAATGCTTGTCAATTAATTTTAAAAACAAAAACTAATTTTTTTGGAATTTTTGAAATTGATTTGAAAATTTATTAAGTTAATTAATATATAATTATACAAATAATTACACAAATAATTAAAACTTAAAAAGAAAATTATTCTAAATATGTACAAAATTAGCCTATAATATATAAACAATATTTAATATAAAGAACAATTTTTTTATGATTTTTGATTGGTTGAAAATAATAAAAAGATAAATATATGCATATTATCTAATTAATTATACAAAATATTTAAATTATGAAGAAAAATAAAATATTTTTATATCAGAAAATAAAATATTATTTTAGAAGCCTAAAAATATTTTTTATGTATTTTTTGGATTTTTAAAACTATTTTTAATTAATTTTGCAAGGAAATTAAAATAAAATAGAAAATAGAAAATCAAATAATCAAGTGTGTTATGCTGTTGGGTCCATGGTATTGGGAGTGTGTTTTGGTGCGTTGGATTGAAGATTGGCTGCATCTAGTGGCTCAGATTAAAGAGTGCATGACATAATGATAAGATTGCATGCACTGAATTCAAAAGGAATTCAAACTTCTGATGGGGTCCACACGCGCCAAAACTGGCCAATGGGGAAGCAAGATCCGACCACGCGTGCAGTCAAACATTCAACTACACTATTCATCTTCTTCTTCCTTTTTCCTACGGATTTTGCTGCAGATTTAGCAGCCGAATTACCTGCGGATTTTGTGTGTGTCTTGTTGTTGAAGTATGCAGCTTCATTTATAAGCCAAGAAGTGCTTAGAAACTAAGCCAAGAAGCATTCATTGCTTGGTTGAAACTTTGATTTTTAAATATTAAATATCTTTGAATATTTGACCAAGTCTTGCTCTTCTTCACTTCTCTTGCCTTGTACTTCAATTTTCTGCAGAAAATTAAAGATTCTTTGGTGAGTCATGCTTAAGATTTAAGCCATCCATTATCCTTCCATTTTCCATTTTCAATTTAATCTTAAAATAGGATAAAATTAAACCAAAAATGAATAAAAATGGTGTGGGCTTTGTCTTGGTCGTGGGAGGACCATTATATCATGGTAAACATGTTTGAACTATGAAAACTTGGCCCCATTTGGAAAAAATACATTTTTGAGCAATGTTGGTTTTATGCATTTTCCCAAAATTTAGCCAACTTCAACAAGGTGTAAATCCCTAAATTTTTGTCATATGAAGGAGATCTTGCACTTTTAGGAAACCTCAAAGAGTCCTCTAACCAATGTCTTTGGTCTCATGTCAAAATGATTTTTGATGCTCCTTGTGTGTCCTTTTGAAAAAAATGTCTTTTGGTTGACTTTGAAAATGACCTGTAATGTCTTGGTTCATATTTTTCAAATGGTGAATCTAATGACCATGGGACCAATTGCATTTTAAAGGTAATTGAATTTATGTCAAAATGAGCTTTGTTTTGAATTTTTTGGATGAAGGATGAGAGAGTTATGACCAGTCAAAGTTCAGTTGACTTTCCAGGTAAAAACCCTAATTTTGAATCTTAGGGTTTTGTTGATTTTTGATCTTTCCTTGATGAATTATGATCATCCAATGATCAAATAATGAATCCTTTTAAAAAATATGGATGTTGACAAAAAATTTCATTTTTGACTGTCTGTTGACTTTTTGGTCAACCGGGTCGTCTGTTGACTGTTTAAGCTGCTGACGGTTCGTCTGAGTGAATTGAAGTTTGAAAATTTGCATGGTGTTACTTTGAGATATATGGAGGTCCATGAAATCCATTTGAGGTCTCAAAAAATTGTTTCTCCTGAAAAAACAAGAAACCCTAATTAGGGACTGTTTGTGTAGGAGACGGTTAAGCGTACCTGATTTTTGTGCAGTGCTGAGTCTCTGCTAATCATGTGATATTCAGAAGACTTCTAGGACAAAAATCTTGGAATTTTGAAATGAAAAAAGTTTGATTTGATTGATGGTACAAAACACGGAGAATTGTACTGTCAGCAGTTTGACTGTCAACTGACTGTTCAGGTATTAATGTAGCAGTTAGAGTGAAAAATCAACAGTCAAAGTTAATTTTCTTGTTGTTGTTTTTGTTTTATGTGAAAAATGAAATTTTATTTACATGACTTGTTAAAAACCACAGACATAATAAATAACTAATATTTACTGTACGCGAGCAAAATTACCGATAATAACCCTGAAAAACATTTACTGCACAGAAAAATAAATATTTAACTGGCAGAAAACACAAAATATTATCTTAATAATTAAGCAACAATATGACAAATAGTACAACATTTAATACTGACAGTACAAATATCACATACTATAATGAACAGTACGACGAGTAAACGGTACATTTAAGAAATAGGAGATACGACAAATTTTAAGAATGACGGTTGATAACCCATGCTACAAATAATAACATGTAGATGATTGGGAGTGTAAGCATCCCAGGTCCACAGTTTTCAGGGCTATGTAGACAGAAGAAAGACATGATTACCACCACAACGGTGATGACCATAAGAAAACACGTTTCCATCCGCTTCGCCATTTTGTCGGGGAAGAAGAAAGAATGAATATGAAGTAGAAATTTAAGAGATGAGTTAGAATTTGATGTGAGATTTTATGAAAAAAAAGAGAGGTATTTATAGAATGAAAAGAAGGATAGAGACGTTGGGGAATGAAGTGATTCCGTACAAAAGGAAAATTTGAGTGGAAGTAAGATTTGAAAGAAAGTGTACGATAGTGTTTGGAAAAAGAGAGATGTATAGAATAAAATTAGGATTTCATTTTGAAAAAGAGATTTGAAAAGATTTTTGAAAATAATGGAATATAGTACAAAAGTTAGTGGGAAACAAAAATTAGTAATAATTTACTTATTACCAGTACAGTCTGAATCCTCGGACTCTGCGCCTGCAAAAGATTTAGTTCTATACCAATTCCGTTAGTACTATTTATCTGTAAATAAATATCAAATAAATAGCGTGTGTGAAGTAATAAACAGTACTTGGCGTTTACGTAAGAATAAATTCAACTGCAAGCCAAAATACTGTATAAGAAAAATTCTAAAAACTAAGTATTTCACACGTCAGGATATTTATGAAATAAAAATCCATGATTATATGAGACTCTTAATTCTTAGATTGGAGTTTTCTTGAAAAAAGATGCGGGCAAATTTTGGGGTATAACACTTTGTATTCGAGATTTGTGACCGTTAGGTTAAATGATCTTGTGAGGATCACCTTACTTAGTAGGCACATTTCTTAATAACGGTTAAGCACATAATTATTGTTATAAGGATCATACACTTATATTCATCGACTCTCTGCATAGTTGGTATCTAAGAAGGTGCTGACTGCTAGAATAAACTACTAAGGGTTACTTCAAAAATTAAAGTCGATGGTTTTGGTATAAAGGGTATTCAAATCGGTTACGCATACTTGGGGGTTTTAGAGTGTCGGGACAATAAGGGTATTGTCTTGAATCTTTATCGATTTCTATGCGTTGAGTATTTGAGTAGCTTCGTATTTCTCGAACGTGTGGGGTTATGCGTTAATCATAAAATTTTGTTATGGCTCAAGAAAACGGAAGAAATTGTAATAGCCATGGAATTATACATATAAAACTTGAAATTCCATAAATATTCTTTATTGAATTAGAAAAGACATTACAAGGAAGGGAAATAAAACTGAAAGGAAATAAAGCAAGTAATACGACTCCCCAGACTTAAATGATGTAGTGTCCTCAATGCATGTGAACTACTCCTCAGTGTTGCGGTTGCGAGAACTGCTTGCGCCTCTTGTACGAACACGGCGACGTCTATCAGTAGGAGAGCCATTTACACGAATGTTAAGATCATGCAATTGTGTAGCAATTTCGGTGTATTGACCTTCATTCCTGATGGCGTAGTCACGGTGCTCTTGTTGCATCTCTCGAATAAGCCTTAGTGTTTCATTTTGATTTGTCTGCATAGCTTGAAAGAGGTGGTCTTGGCGTTGAATTGCAGCATACATGGCATCAAGAGTGATAGGCGGAGGGTTGTTTTGAGGAGGTTGGTTGTCATCAGCTTGCTCTTGGTTGAATTCTTGTTCCATTTCATCCACTGGCTCATTATGATGTTCAGGTTGGTTTTCTTGAGGATTATCATTAATAAGTCTCCAACGCTGAACATAACGGATGTTGATTCGCTCAGGGCATGGCAGGACGACATAAGGAATCAGAACTTTGTTGACGACCAATGTGTAGAGGCCATCATGACGGGGTGAAACCAAGTGGGAGTCACGGCAGTAAGTGAGATCGAGTGATTGAGCAGGCATCATGAGATGAGAGAGGGAGATGAGGTCATCACCAAGACCTAAGGCACAGGCCAAGGTGGTAATAATTCCGCCAAAAAGGAAGGGGTTTGTGGCGGGTGCGTTGATGCAGCCTTGGATATGTTGGAGCATAAAGGGTGCGGCATTGAAACTGATATTGTTAAGCGCACAGTATAAGAAAAATATTTCATTTTGGTTTACCTTGTGGTTGTTGGATCTTGCAAAAATAGTGTGCCCCAAAACACGTTGAAAATAACGTATAGCGGGGTTTTGAATGTGAGAAGCATGTAGAGCCCTCCAACCGGTAGGAATTTCGCCAGTAAGATTAAACCAAAATTCGAAAGCAAGTTCTTCCCAAGATCAACCATCGAGTTCTTGAAAGATTGTGCGGAGAGCATTTGGTGCATTATTAAAATGCAAGTACGTAGCCACTACTTCTTGATCTAGAGTAAATTCACGGTTGAACATCCGAAATTGGATGCTACCGGTTAAAAGCGGTTGATCAGAAGGAGTGTCGTAGTTGAAAGAGCTCAAGAACTCTAAGACGAGCGGCTCATAAGTTGGCACGGGTTCGGTACAAAGATGGTGTAGGCTAGATTTAGTGAGTAAACGGGTGACACCATCAATGAGACCCAGAGTTTCTAGACATTCGATGTTCACAAATTTTGTGGGAACAACCGAACATTCATAGAATGCGAGGTATTTGGTTCTTTGAGCATCGTTGTCTTCCTCTCGGAAAATAATATGTGAAAGGTCGGGAGGTGGCCTCTCTGGACGCACACTACGGATGATTGAACGTGGAGGCGTGATGTGTTTGGAAAGAAAATTAGTATGGAGGGTAGAAGAGTAGAAAATGGTTTGGAGGTTGTGAAGAAAATGATTGGTGGTGGTGTGGTTTTATAGTGAGGTTTGAAAATGGTGTGGTTAATGTAGAATTAAAATGGAGTTATGGTGGTGTTTGAAGTTTGAATGGAATAGAGAAATGGGAAATGATGTAGAGTTAAAGAGGTGAATGATGGAGGATGAATGAGGTTTATGGTGTTTAAATGGAAGAAATAATGGGGAGAATGAGGAAGATTGAATGATGAATTTTGAAATTCAAATTCAAAATTCAAAAGGGAGTGAAGATGCTTCTTCTGCGTGGTCAAACGCAATGCAGACTACTGCCCTTAGGAGTCGCGCGTCTTAGGCAGTCAGTCTGCTGGGGGACAGAGCATGGAGACGGGCGTCTCCTGTCCTATGCGTGCAGAGTCTGTTCCCACATAGGTGGAGACGTGCGTCTCCTAGCCTAGGGACATGCCATTTCACATGTGGTGCTGTAGTCACGTGCTGACAGATACAAAATTATGAGAATAGCACAGATGTGACAAGTGATGTTACTATAAACAACAAAATACCAGACTGAGTGAGATATATGCATTCATAAATATATAGCAATCAGACAGCAGAATGATATAACATAGTAGCAGTAATGAATAAAATAATGCGTTTCGAATTAAAACTGGTACTGAATGTTGATATAGAAACAGAATGTAAAAATGCAGAAAATTAAATTCTAAACTAGGAATGAGAAATTGCTAAAACTAGAAATAAAATCTAATAATCTAAGCGGTAACATCTAGCCACGTCTATTGTTGTGCACATTAGAATGAATGTGTTTGAAAACTTCATCGAATTGAGCATTGACGGTGCCAATGAGATCGAAGAAGTGCATTTGCAGAGTGTGTAACTCGTTGCGCACATGTTGTACGTCGTTTTTCAATGCATTGATGGCTTGCTCGTGTGTGTTATGATTAGGATATTCTTGCTTCACTGATGCGGTGGATGCAGCAGGTTGTTGTGGTTCAAGCTCGACATCAGTCATATTAACAGTGTAATCGTCAGCAGAATCTTCAAAAGGAGTCTCAGGCTCATACTCAGGAATGGGTTCATCTTCAGGAAGAGGCTCATATTCAGGCACATGATCATCCTCAGGCATAGGTTCGTAGTATCCAGGAGGAGTGTCAGGCTCAGACTCCGATACGTGCATTTCCTCATCAAAATGTTCATAAGCTTGTGGGGTTTCAGGTGAGGGTTCTCTCTCAGGAATCTGACCATAGTAAAGCTAGTTAGCAGGGTTATGCACACTCGTCCTTGGACTCGGTAAGGTGAACTGATCCAATACTTTATTATCAATGAGTAAATCAAACTGATCAGGTCCAAGGTTACCAATGATACCTCGATTAAAGCAGAAGTGAATGTCCATAGAATTGTGGGAACCAAAAGGTGTCAATCTAAGTAGAGATATTCTCAGTCCTATAGCATTTGCAATCATAGTGACAAATCTGCCGATCAAAATAGGTGAAACGTCGTCTTGCTTGATGCGCTCGAAGTTTGTTAGCATGAATGCGATGGCATTGACCGGACGATTCTGAGAGGTGCAGAACATGATGAATAACTCTTCTCTAGAAACTTCAGTGACATTATCGGGTTTACCAAAGATGTAGTGAGCGATGATCTTATGCAAGTATCTGAAAGCAGGGTTATGGATGTTCTCAGATTGAAACTCGTTCTCTTCAGGGTTATCGTTTCCAGTGATCTTGCCCTAATATCTTTCTAACTCCCAATATGCAAGACTGTCTTCAGCTATTTTAATGTATGCATCTGATCCATGAGGTAGTTCTAGCATTTCAGCAAAATCTCGGATGCAAAAGTTATATTCCATACCAAAGAGTCGAAAGAGGATGACTCCTTTCTTCAGCCCTTGTCCACAGTTAGGAAGATAAGTCAAGGAGCTCAAGAATTCCAGAGTGAGCTTTCGGTAAGTACTAAACTTGCGGAACAGGTGAGAACCGGTCCAACCGATTTGGTTCAGCAAGTGCATGACGCTTTCTTCGATACCAAGTCTTTCCATAGTCGGCTGGTGAGGGCAGCGAGTCAAATCCATTTGCCTCTCGGCCAGCTTAGCATATCTCGCTTCTTGTCCTCTACCACGGAACACAACTTCCATATTATCAACTTCATGCATCTTGATGAGTTAGTAGTTAAGAAAACCTAGAAGTTGAAAATATTAAGATTAAGTTAGAACTAGGCTAGTGTTGTTTAAAAAGGAAAAATAAAGAGAAAAATAAAATAAAAATGTAACAAGTTATAATAATAAATTTAATTATAAAAAAAAGGAAATATTTTCACGATTTAAGATAGCAGTTATAATTATAGTAATTATTATAAAATGTAGGAAAAAAAATATAAAATGTAGAAAAATTAAAATAGGCTTTAAGTTAAAATTCTACCGGAAGGTGGCATGTGAAAATATAAAATGTCTAAGTTCTTCCAATTCGTTTATGTCTAGAAGTCGTTTCTCACCAGCGGTAGTGTAGTTTAAATTTAAATTTTTAATGGCCCAATAGGCTTTAAGTTATAATTCTACCGGAAGGTGGCATGATTTTCCATAAACGAGTTTGAATGGGGTAGTTCCTATCGGAGTTTTGAAAGCTGTTCTATAAGCCCATAAAGCTTCATTTAACTTGGTTGACCAATCTTTTCTAGATATAGCAACAGTTTTCTCCAATATTTGTTTTATTTCACGGTTAGATACTTCTACTTGTCCGCTTGTTTGTGGACGGTATGGAATAGCTATTCAATGATTTACCCCATATTTTCGAAGGAGTTTCTCAAGTATTCTTGAAATGAAATGGGACCCACCATCGCTAATTACTAGTCTTGGCACACCGAACCTAGGAAAGATGACATTTTTGAAGAGAATATATTGATTTCGAAACGTAAGCGATAGCTTCTATCCATTTCGAAACGTAATCGATAGCTACGAGTATATATTGATTTCCAAATGATGATGGAAACGAACCCATAAAGTCTATTCCCCAGACGTCAAATATTTCTACTTCTAGAATGCCCTTTTGAGGCATTTCGTCACGTCTCGAAATATTTCCGGTTCGTTGGCATCTATCACAGTTTAATACAGCAAAATAAACGTCTTTCCACAAGTTAGGCCAGAAGAGTCCAGATTGAAGGATTTTGGCGCAGGTTCTAGATGTGCTATGGTGTCCTCCACATGGTGCAGAATGATAGTGTGTTATTATGCTTCCTATTTCTTCCTCGGGTACACAACGTCTAAAGATTCCATCGGGGCCTCTTTTGAACAGGAGCGGGTCGTCCCAATAATAATGTTTTAGGTCATGGAAGAATTTCTTCTTCTGTTGGTAACTTAGATCAGGAGGGAGTACACCAGCAGCTAGGTAGTTTACGAAGTCTGCATACCAAGGTGTGTCAGAGCGGGCTAAAGCTACTTCTGCAAAGTTGTTGGTTTCAGTGATTGAATGGTATGGTTCTAATTCATTGGCTTCTAACTGAGCGATGAGTCTTTCATAACGGAAATCATAGTCAATTGGTACTTGTTCGGGTTTCATATTTTCCAATCGAGAGAGGTGATCTGCTACGACATTTTCAGTTCCCTTTTTATCTTTAATTTCCAGGTCGAACTCTTGTAATAACAGGATCCATCTCAACAGTCTCGGTTTGGCGTCCTTCTTGGTTAAGAGGTACCTAATGGCGGCATGGTCAGTGTATATGATTATTTTGGCTCCTACCAGGTAAGAACGGAACTTGTCTAATGCGAATACGACATCTAATAATTCTTTTTCTGTCGTGGCATAATTCATTTGGGCTTCTTCTAGGGTTCTACTCGCATAGTATATGACATGTAGTTTCTTATCCTTTCTTTGCCCAAGAACGACTCCTACAGCATAATCGCTTGCGTCACACATTATTTCGAAAGGTTCATTCCAGTCGGGAGGTTGCATAATTGGCGCAGAGATTAATGCTTGTTTAAGTGTATGGAATGCTTCAGTGCATTTATCGGTAAAAATGAATTCGGCGTCTTTCATCAATAATTCAGTTAAGGGTTTGGTTATTTTAGAGAAATCCTTAATGAAACATCGCTAAAAACTAGCGTGTCCTAGAAAACTTCTTATTTCTCTAACAGTTTTGGGAGGTTGAAGGTTTTCGATAATTTCGATTTTAGCTTTATCTACTTCGATCCCTCTATCGGATACGATGTGTCCAAGTACGATTCCTTGTCGAACCATGAAATGGCATTTTTCCCGATTAAGGACTAGGTTAACGCTTACGCATCGTTTGAGTACCAATTCAAGGTTCTCTAAGACTTTTTCAAAACTTCCTCCACAGACAGAGAAGTCGTCCATAAAGACCTCCATTATTCCATCCAGGAAGTCGACAAATATTGCCATCATGCATCTTTGGAAGGTCGCGGGTGCATTGCAAAGTCCAAAAGGCATTCGTCTATAAGCGAATGTACCATAAGGACAAGTAAACGTGGTCTTCTCTTGGTCGTCAGGGTGGATAGGAATTTGGAAAAATCCGGAGTATCCATCCAGATAACAGAAATGTGAGTTTTTAGCTAAGCGTTCGAGCATTTGATCTATGAATGGTAAAGGGAAATGGTCTTTTCGGGTGGCTTTGTTTAGCTTCCAATAGTCAATGCACATCCTCCATCCAGTTTGGGTACGTTGTGCTACAGATTCTCCTTTTGCGTTAGTGATTACAGTAACTCCTCCTTTCTTTGGTACGACATGAACAGGACTAACCCATTTAATATCGGATATTGGATATATTATTCCGGCTTCTAGCAGTTTTTGGATTTCCTTTTTAACCACATCGCTCATAATTGGATTTATTCGCCTTTGATGTTCTCTAGAGGTTTTACAATCGTCTTTGAGCATAATGCGGTGCATACAGAGGGAAGGACTTGTTCCTTTCAGATCTGATATGTTATATCCTAAAGCGGTTGGGTATTTTCTCAGGACAGTAAGTAGTTTTTCAGTCTCGGTTTGTCCTAAGTTGGCGTTAACTATAACTGGTCGGTTAAGTTCTTCGTCTAGAAATTCGTACCTAAGGTCGGTAGGTAGTGTTTTTAGTTCTATAGCAGGTTTCTTAGGCCCAGGTATAGGATCAGGAGTTAATGCTAAACATTCACTCAGGTGGTTATCTTGATATTCCCCACGCCAGTTGTCATCTTCAAAGATTGGCGGTATAGGAATTTTTAGGATCTCGGTTTCCTTATTTGGTTCGGATTTTATTTCATTAACACACTCGTCGATTATGTCGGCAGAGCAGCATGTGTCAATTATAGAGGGTGCTTTTAGGAATTGGGAAAGAATAAATTCTATTTTCTCTTCTCCTACTTCGAAGGTAAGCTTTCCTCGCTTGACGTCTATAATTGCAACAGCGGTTGCTAAGAATGGTCTTCCTAATATGATCGGGATGTTAGAATCTTCTTGGATATCCATTATGATGAAGTCAGTTGGGATGTAGAATTGGCCTACACGAACAAGGATATTTTCTAACATTCCTACAGGGTATTTAACTGAACGGTCAGCTAGTTGAAGAGACATTCTCGTTGCCTTAAGCTCACCTAGATTTAGCTTCTTACTGGTTGAAAGAGGCATCAAACTAACACTGGCTCCTAAGTCGCACAAGGATTTCTTTATAATAGTCTTTTCTATTACGCAGGGTATAGAGAAACTACCAGGATCTTTCAGTTTGGGAGGCATGTTATTTTGGATGATAGCGCTACATTCAGCGGTAAGTGTTACAGTTTCGTTATCCTCGAGTTTCTTTTTGTTTGATAGAATTTCTTTTAAGAACTTAGCGTACGAAGGCATTTCGGTTATGGCTTCTGTGAACGGTATGGTTATGTTTAATTGTTTCAGAAGTTCTACAAATCTTTTAAATTGCGCTTCGGTTTTTGATTTAGCTAATCTCTGAGGGTAAGGAATTGGTGGCTTATAAGGTGGTGGTGGAACGTTAGGTTTTTCTTTTTCAGGTTCCACTTCGTTGTTGTTCTCATTAGTCTTAGCAGTTTGATCATTAGTTGATGTCTTTTGGGTTTCCTTTGGCTCTTGTTGTGACATGGGTGTGTTTTGAGTTCTAGGATCGATAGGTCCATCGTAATTCGTTCCACTTCGTAGTGTTATCGCGTTCGCATGTCCTTTAGGATTAGGTTGTGGTTGAGCAGGAAACGTGGCAGCAGGGGCAGTAGTAGGTGCTTGTTGTTGGGCTACTTGTGAGATTTGAGTTTCTAACATTTTGTTATGCGTAGCTAAGGCATCTACTTTGTTCGATAGTTGTTTTAGTTGCTCGCTATTGTGGATGTTTTGATTTAGGAAGTCCGTATTGGTTTGTTGTTGGGAAGCTATAAAGTTCTCCATCATGATTTCTAGATTCGACTTCCTAGGGGCGTTTTGAGCAGCTATAGGCGCTTTTTGATAGCTAGGTGGGACAGCAGGTGCTTGTCCAGGCGCGTACAACGCGTTGTTGTTCTTATATGAAAAGTTCGGATGGTTTTTCCATCCAGGGTTGTACGTGTTAGAATAAGGGTTTCCTTTAGCATAGTTTACTTGATCAGATGGGACTCCAGTCAAGAGTTGACATTCGGCAACTATGTGTCCAGTCAATCCACAAATCTCACAGTTAGGTGTTACAGCAGCAGCGGTGGCTGAAGGAGTGATGGTTAAGTTTTCGATCTTTTGAGTTAAAGCGTCTACTTTAGCGTTAACGCGGTCTATACCACCTACTTCGTACATTCCTCCTTTGGTTTGGGTCTTCTCTAGAGCGGCTCGTTCTCCACCCCATTGATAGTGGTTTTGTGCCATGTTCTCTATGAGGTTGTATGCTTCATCATGGGGTTTGTCCATTAGTGCTCCGCCAACAGCGGCGTCTATAGTCATTTTAGTGTTATATAGGAGACCACCATAGAAAGTATGGATGATCATCCATGGTTCGAGTCCATGATGAGGGCATAGTCTAAGCATGTCCTTGTATCGTTCCCAAGCTTCGAAGAGTGATTCGTTATCTTTCTGGGTAAATCCGTTGATTTGACCTCTTAGCATAGCAGTTTTGCTAGGCGGAAAGTATCTCGCTAAGAATACTCTCTTCAATTCGTCCCATGTAGTTATGGAATTAGAAGGCAGGGATTGAAGCCACGCTCTAGCTCTATCTCTCAAGGAGAAAGAAAAGATACGTAATCGAATAGCTTCGGAATTAACGTTGTTAGCTTTGACAGTGTCGGCATATTGCACGAACACAGATAAATGAAGGTTGGGGTCGTCTGCAGGGCTTCCAGAGAATTGATTCTGTTGAACAGCTTGTACCAACGAAGGTTTCAGTTCGAAATTTTTCGCCTCAATCTCAGGTGGTGCGATGCTTGAATGTGGTTCAACGCGCGAAGGAGCGGCATAGTCTCTAAGAGGACGAATAGCAGCCATCTCTAACTTCGGGTTAATTTGATTGATTTGATCAGTAAAGGTCAATTCCTGATTAATTGGAATTGGTGCTACTTCGGGAAGATTTCGAGCTCGACGTTTGACGTTAATGAAACGTTCGATCTCGTTAATTCGTTGTATTAAATCTCCTCCTTGTGAACGAGTATTTGGCATACAATCGTTCAGAAAGAAAGGAAAGAATTGCCCTAGTCTCTACGGTGTAACAGTGAGTTACGATATCGACTTAAATAGTCCCCGGCAACGGCGCCAAAAACTTGATCGCGACTTTACGTGTCTATTAATATGATGACTGCAAGTGCATAGTCGTGTCGTGTAGTTTTAAAATATATCGAATCCACAGGGACTATGAATCGATCTACCGTTATCTAAGGTTACTATGTAAAGCTAAGGCTACTAATATTTTTATTGTTCCTAAGGGAGAGTGATTGTGAATAATAAGAAATATAATAATAGACAGATATCAGTATGTATTTCGTTTAACTTAAGGTGATCCGAAGGTCCATTGGCTAATGCATAATTCAATTAAAAATCTTTACTAATTCAATTGGTTAAAAATCCTCGTCTCAAACTTTCTCTCTGTTGATTTAGATTACTATCCTAACCCTTAATGTACGCTTTCTCCATCCCATTATATTTTAGAAAAGCTTTTTGGAAACAACGTAATTAATAAAATGCTTGTTTTATGAAGTTGTTATCTATTTAAATCTCCTAATCTCAAACTTTCGCTCTGTTGACTCGGAACATGCTAATATCCCTAACGTACGCTTTCGCCATCCCGCTCGGGTGTAAAAACAATTTTTGAAAATAAATAAGTTCTAATTAGTTTTAATACGCTTTCGCCATCCTTAAAACTAATGTCCTATGTCTACTATTCAGTTAAAGATCTCAAACTTTCGCTCTATTGATTTTAACCTTTGACCGTCTTAACCCCTCAAACCTTCGCTCTATTGGTTTTAAGACTTACTAATTAAATTAGACATACAAACCAAAAACAAGTGATAATTAACAAAACAAATTAAGCCAATTTATTTCGGATCCCACAGTTAACTTACTTTACATACCGATACCTTAGTAAATTAGCCAGACATATTAATACGGTTAAGCATGCATGAATTAATTTAGCTTATAATAAAAGGCATGTTAATGGGCATATAATATATCATGCAATAACTATATAAATAAAGGCGGTAAATAATAAACCTGAATAAAATAAATTGCAATTGAATCTTCGAGTACCAAACTTCCACCACAGGTTGGCTGGATCGTTCTTCGGAATTTAAACGGACGGAAATTAAAACAAGGAAATAAAAGCGATAAATATAACGTAAGGCTAGATTTATAAAAGGTTCACAACAATTTCCGGTGTAGAAATTGTTGTGAGAAAATAAACTGTTTGAATGAAAGCAGGAAGAAAATAATAAACGCGGAACAATTTCGGCAGCACTTCGTTGACAGGAAATCGGACGTTTTGAACTGAAGTGACTGCTTCTATTTATAGGGGAGCTTCTGCAGTTGGGACGCGTGAAACGAGGGACTTCTTAGACTGGGACTTGGAGACGTGCGTATCCACTTTTTGGGGGAAACTCAGCACACGACTTGAGACGTGCGTCTCAAGTGGAGAGAATCTAGGAGTGGTTGGAGACGGGCGTCTCCTCTTTGGTGACGTGGCATGGAACGTTGGAGACGGGCGTCTCCACTTGCTTGTGTGGTTTGGGCCACGCACAATTGACTCTTCGTGGGCTGGTCTGTCTCTTTGGGCCTTTGGGTCTCCTTTAGCACATTTGGGCCTTATTTGCACCTCTTTTCACTTCAGCACCCATTTTTCATCTTTTAGGCGTAAATAGTGGTCATTTTAGCTTCATTTCCTCTCCTTTTCACAAATAGTCATAATGAGAGTGTAAAACCTGAAACAAAGCAAATACTCGCGTAATATCATAATAAATCAACATAATAAACGGAAAATGCTATAAATATCTACGGATTTCAAGCTAAATATACGATATAAAATCGTGTTATCAGATGGTCTAAATATCTTGATAGATTGGTTGGACCAATTTATCCTGAACTTGTGAAGGATTTCTGGGTACATGCAACGGTTACCCCAACTGCCATCATTTCCTTTGTGCTAGGGCGTGAAGTGGTTATCACTGAGAAACTCATCAGGAAGCTCTACAATCTGAATGATGAAGAAGGTTGGACCAGTCTCAACAAGGAAGGGTTGGCTGGTTTCAGGTTGAACAACAAATCTCTTTGGCCTTTGGAATTGAATCTCATAACACGAGCACCTTAAGGCCGTTTTATCAAGTATGGGCTGAGATTATTCTGGGTTCTCTTCACCATATAAAGAAGATGCTATCCTCCTCCTACATTAGTTCAGATCACAAGTATACTCTTTTCTGCATTGGCAGAAAGATAGAACTCAACATCTCTCATATTCTGTTTGAGAATCTGAATACTTCTATTTTTGAGTCAAGAGAAGATGAAAGGGCGAAGTACCCTCATATTCCTAGAAATACTATTCCTTTCGGAAGAATGATTTCAGACATTCTGATTGAAAGCAAATTGCTGGACTCCATCAGAACACTTGATGCTTCCCATTTTCTTGGAGTAATTCAAGGTCCCATCTTCAATGGTGTGGATTTGTTCAGACTGGAGCTCATTCAGAATGTACCTTCTGTGTGTACAAGCTTTCCTGACATTCTGTCAAGAAGAGTTGCTGTTGAAGGTTTTGTCTCTTTGTTTCACAAAGAACTGCATCATGCTGTCAAGCTTTACCTGGAAGATTGTGTTAGAAAGCAATCAGATATTGATCCTGCTTGGATCCGTGGCAGAGTACTTCTGTCCAAAGCTGATCTTCAGAAGAAGGATCAGAAGGAACAACATGCTAAGCTAAAAAGAAAGGACCGAGAAGATGAGGCTAAGAAAGCCAAGAAGCTGAGAGTCACCTATGATCCTGACAAGGTGAACACTCCAAAATACAGGCAGTAGAAGATCAGAGATTCTTTTCGCTCTACCAGATCTTATCATGCTTCTTCTGCAACTATCACCAGGCATGTATTTACTCCACCTCCTTCTGTTCCTCAACCTTCTACCCAATCACCTTCTTCTGAACCTCAAAACAACTTCACATTACCAAATCCTTCTTCATCTTCTCTTTCCATTCCCGTACTAAACCCCACACCTCTAAGTATTCTTCCCCCAACTCTTTCTGATAAACCTCTCTCACCAATCCCCTTTATAAATACTCCATCTTCTTCACAACCTACATTTTCTGATACTCCATCCACATCAATCATTCCCCCAGATGTCCCTTCTTCCTCATCCACCGCACCTCCACCTTCTTTATCCCATCCCTTACCTACCAGAAAATCCAAACCCTACTGCCTTCTCTACCCTGACTACAAATTCACCTTCAACCCACCTGAACCTGAACCCTATGCCTACCTGGAGTTGTTCAGACATGAGGTGATCAGCAGTCTAGACCTTCTGAAGGATGCCTTCCTAAATGGTCTGAATGATGTTTCTACAAGAAATCTCTGGAGAAGCTTTCGCCAAGATTTTCAAGCAGGAGCAATGGGTGTACAGAAGAGACTAATGGCTGCTGCCCCTGGTTACCCTGGTTATCTTCTGGAGGGTGATAATGGTATATACTATCATCCTCTCAGAAATTGTGTTGCTGCTGAGGAAAAACCCTTTGTGGATGAAATGGAGGAAGCCAGAATGGCTGTTGCATTGGAAGCAAATCCTTGCAGGGAAATGGTGGTTTGGAAACCTCATTTCTTTGTCTTGGTTAGAGACTTCAAGAGTCTTTTTGACTTTCTGAGGGAGAATCCTTCTGAGAAAGACCCAAGCTTGGTCATTCCAGAAGTTGCTGATCCACCATAAGTTGAAGGACCTTCTGCTCCTCGGAATCTGGCTGCCATCCTTCAGGCTCTTAAAGAAGGAGATTCTGAGATTCTGGCTGCAGAATATGAAGATGCTTCTAGGCAAGAAGCAGATGCAGAAGATCATGTTGCTGAAACAGTTCCTGTTGAGGAAAACCCTGCAAATGATCTATCTATGGAAGCTGCAGATCACAATGCCATCCCAGTGGATAGAAGCTGTGAAGCTTCTTCTGATGAACCTTCCCGTCTTGCAAGGACTCTGGAAGTTATTCAGAAGAACCAGGATGAGTAAAGCTCAGTCAATGCTGAGTTTAAAGCTTTCATGGAGAGGCAGAATGAGCACAACAATGGAGTTCAAGAGATGCTGGCCAAGATCTTGTCGAAGCTAGGGTCATCTTAGATTGAGTCTTAGTTGCTTGTTTCTTGTTTGCTTTGCTGCATTTGCTTTGTGCATCTGTTTTCCTCTGCTTATCCTCTTGTACTTTTGTACTTCTGTCTTCTTGAACTGAATGAAAATTATCTTTTTTTTCCATTTGTTTCCTTTTGTTTTTCATCTGAATCTTTTATGTTTTTGATGTTATGACAAAAAGGGAGAGAAATATGTGATAAATGATCTGATTTAATTTTATCAGTTGCTATGAGAAAGGCTCCACTTCACTAACAGAACTTGCAAAGTTCTATGGTTTTTGAGTGTTGTCTGTGCAGGAAATTAAAGATCCTCTTTAAAGCTCAACACAAGAAGCAAAACCATGGGGAAAGGCAATTCTATAAAAGAATCAAGCTCTTGGATTCTTGAAGCAAGTTGAGTGTTATGAAGCTTTGGAATCAGAAGCAAGAAGCTAGAAGGAAGAATGCTATGATATTCTGATGATAGAATATTCTTTTCATTCTAATGCTTTATATGTTCTGATGCATATTTTTATATGCTCTGAAACATTTTATGTGTGTTCTGACAAATTGATATATTTAATGAAACACATTACATATGATCAGATGCAATCCATATGCTCTGATACATATTTTATGATCTAATTCATTCATACTGACTTTTGTCGTGTAGCTTGTTCTGTAACATTTCAGGATGTAGAGATGCTCTGATGATGCTCTGGTACATTCAACAATGTTCTGATACAATCTAGCATGAAGTGATGTAAGAAGAAATTCAAGCTCTGAAGCTGTCTGAGGGAAGCAGAAATCAGAAGCTGTGAATGTTCTGAAGATCTAGGAAATTCAAGTTCTGAAGCTGTCCGATGGAAGCAGGAATCAGAAGCTGTGAATGTTCTGAAGATCAAAGAAATTCAAGTTCTGAAGCTGTCATAATGGAAGCAGGAATCAGAAGTTGTGAATGTTCTGAAGATCAAAGAAACTCAAGTTCTGAAGCTGTCCGATGGAAGCTAGAATCAGAAGCTGCGAGTGTTCTAGGGATCTAAAGAAATTCAAGTTCTGAAGCTGTCCTACGGAAGCAAGAAGCAGAAGCCATGAATGTTCTGAAGACATAAGCTTATGTGAACGTCTCTACTGAAATACTCAGGGAAGTCTTTTATTATTAAAATTCTTCTAGTATTTATTTCAGGGGTAGATTATCTATCTCAGGGGGAGATTATAAATCTCAGGGGAAGACATATTCACACATTGTCTGTATGCTTATGCTATAGATGTGTAATTGTCCTTTGCCGTCTGTTCTTTTCTGAATGCAAATTCATATCATTTATGTATGTTTTTGTCATCATCAAAAAGGGGGAGATTGTTAGAACAAGATTTGTTCTGATCAATATTCTTAGTTTTGATGATAACAAGGATATGAATTTTGTATAAGATAATGTGGTACTCTAATACACTGCAATTTCCTTTTCAGGAAATACATAAAGAGTATGCACAAATCAGCGCTCAGAAGCTTTGACTCAGAAGGTTCAGCATGCAACATCAGAACATGATCTGGCAAGACATCAGAAGATGGTTAAGCAAAATCAGAACATGAGTCTATGGAAGCATCGGAAGAACTAGTGATGAGAAGCAAAAGCACTGAAGTTCTCATGGTATCACACTCAGAAGCTCTTCAAGGTCAGAAGACAAGAAGATGCTCTGCACCAAGCTGTTTGACTCTGATGATATTCAAACGTTGTATACACAAACATCAGATCAGAAGCAAGTACAAGATGGCAGGCTACGGTGACTGACAAAAGGAACGTTAGAAGCTATTAAAGGCAACGTCAGTAGACACAGCGTAAACAAGGCTCGAGGTAGTTGACAAAAGATTGAAAAATTAAATGCAATGCTGTACGGATTACGCAAAGTATTAAATGCTCCCAACGGTCATCTTCTCAAGTGCCTATATATATGAAGTTCTGATGAGAAGCAAGGTTACGAATTCTGAGGAACTCTATACAAACTTTCTGAAACGCTGTTCAAATCAAAGCTCACAAACTTCATCTTCATCTAAGCTCACTACATTGATGTTGTAATATATTAGTGAGATTAAGCTTAAACTTTAAGAGAAATATCACTGTTGTGATTATAGCTTTTCAGAAGCACTTGTAATACTCTTAATTGATTACATTAATTTGTAAGGAACTAGATTGATCAGGTTTAATCAGGAAACTCTAGGAAGTCTTAGCTTGTGTCTAAGCAGTTGTAACTAGGGTGAACACGTGGTGGTCAAGATACTCTAGAAAGTCTTAGCTTGTGTCTAAGCATTTGTTCCTAGAGTGATCAGGTTATGATCAGGAGACTCTAGAAGACTTAGTCGTGGACTAAGTGGATAACCATTGTAATCTGTTGCGATTAGTGGATTAAATCCTCGGTTGAGGTAAATCACCTTGTCAGGGGTGGACTGGAGTAGTTTAGTTAACAACGAACCAGGTTAAAAATAACTGTGCAATTTGTTTTTATCGTTCAAGTTTTTAGACTACACTTATTCAAACCCCCCCTTTCTAAGTGTTTTTCTATCCTTCATGCCACGCATGTAAGAGGTGAAGTGCAATGCAACAACTCTTCTTTTTTTTTAACAAAAAAATTTGAGATGTTGCCTAACGACTCTTCTTCTTTTTTTTTTCTTTTTTTTTTTAAATTTTGTTTGGTTATAAATAAAAGCCAATATTTTTCAAATTGTATCTCATAAATTTATTTCTCTCACACAATTTTATCATCCTATTAGTCTTCAATTGATCATATATTTTACCAAATTTTTCATCTTATTTGTTCAAATTATTATTGTTAAGGTCAAATGGATCCTAATCAATATAATTTTCAACAATCTATGTTACATCTCATACAAAATCAGCAAAATTCTAATCCTCCAAATTCTCAATTTCCCCCACCACCAACAAACTCTACCGTATTTTTTCGCCACCAAACAACCCAAATATGTATTTTAGACCACATATAAATACTCATGGGATGAATTTTTCTCATCATGAACCCGATACACCAAATGGGTTTTTGTCTGAACGTCAAGTTCCACAATTTTCAACTCAAGTTGGTATTGAAAATATTACAATTGATAAAGAACAAAGGCATCTAGTTAAAAAAAACCTCGAGAGGTATTCACAAGGGAAGAAGATACACTTATGCAATCATGGCTCAATGTTTCAAAGGATCCAATAGTGGGAGTTGATCAAAAAGTCGATAGCTTTTGGTTAAGAATCACCGATAATTATAACTAATATTGTGGGCAGTCCCGAGAAAAGCTACAAGTCAATTAAAATCTCAATGGCATAGAATAAATGGCCTTGTTCAAAAATTTGTTGGGTGTTATAAACAAGTTGTTCATGGAAAAAAAGTGGGGCATCAGAGAAAGATATCTTAGTCAATGCACATGCTTTTTTTGAACAAGATGAAGGTGCACCATTCAATCTTGAGTATGCATGGAGGCTTTTAAAAGATGAACCTAAATGGATGGGAGCATCCACCAAAAATTATTCAAAGAGAACAAAAAATTCTACTAGTGGTGCATACACGATATCGCCAAACTCAGAGACACCTTCAAGTTATGAGTTTAACTCATCATCTCCAATGGAGCGTCCAATGGGACAAAAGGCGACAAAACGAAAAGGTAAGGCAAAGGAAAACACAAATGCAACTGAACCTCCTTCAAGTTAGACGATGTCGGAGTATAAGTGTTGATGCAATCCTTCGAAACTGAAGTGAGATATTCAATTGTTGTATTGTGTGTAAATCGTTGTGGCGTCACTGTGTTGAACAAGGCTTAATTACAGTGTGGATTTGTATTTGTTATTGAATCTTGCGCGTTTGGATTGCAGAGCCTCGCTGAATTGGATGTGGCTGAAACATTTGTTTGTATGGTTAGTGAATGAAGACTAGGATTGTAAGAATCGGTGGAATTTCTATACAGATGAAAGTGGTGGTCTGTGAATAGGTTAGGATTTGTAAGGGTTAGTTGTCCTTGTACGTGGAAGAGAAGTTAATATTTATAGAATAAATTAGGTTAAAATGAGAAAGGAATAAAGTCACAAATTAATCAACAATAATTGAAATTTGAAATCAAATTTGATTTGATTTCTAAACTATAACTATTTTGATCAATCTAGTAGAAATTACCCTAAAATAAAAATGGAATAAAATCATATTTTTGTATTTTCAATTTTTTGACTAAAAAGACATGAAATCAAGATTTAAATGAAAAAATATTTTTGAAAATTGATTAAAAATAAATAAATAACGAAAAAATAAAATTTAAATAATAAAAGAGGACATTTTTTGTGATCTTTTAAAAGATGAAAATAAAAGTAAATAAATAAATAAATAAAGTTAGTAATTAGGATTCGAACCTGAGACATTTCAGGTGCAAGCCTTACCATCTTAGCAGTTGTGTCAACTCAGTTATTCCAAACTAAATGGTATTTGAAAATATATGAATGTCATGCTAATATTTGTTTTTTAAAATATACGAATCGTTTAAAGCAAACTATCGTATATTTTGAGTAAACAAAATTAATTAATGTCAAGGTGTTAGTAACAATGGACCAAAATTTTTGTAAAGACCAAGCTTAAAATAATACGGACAAATTTTGGGGTATGACAGCTGCCCCTGTTCAATCTTCTTACACTTGAAGATGTAGAGTGGTTTGTATGCCAATCGGTATCTGAAGGTGGAAGAGGATTGAACACTAGAATACCCAGGAAATTTTCCCTTGCCGAGATAGGGACTTTTTTAAAGATGCTATCCGAATGTTGAGAGTCTTGATTGAGATGGGCTTAAAGATGCCATCCAGTTTGATAGACTTGTGAGTCAGACTACGTCGTACGTTAGATCGTATCTGTAGGATGAGTCATACGTTAGATTGGAGGATGTACTTAGGATGAGTTGTACGTTAGGCTGAATCCCTTGTATTGAGAAGCGTTTGTTGGAGATGTCAGAACGAGTCATACATTAGACCATATCTATTTAAGGTTGTCAGAACGAGTCGTTCATTAGACCATATATGAAGAAGAGTACCAGAACGAGTCGTACATTAGACCATATCTGGACTAGAAGTGTTGAGAAGTAGTTGTTGAATGTTAGTCGTGTCAGCACCGTTCGTAGTAACTGAATTAGACTTTGGAAAAGTTGATCGTGTCTACACCATTCATGATGATAGAATTAGATCTTTGAGAGTTGACTGTGTCAGTACCATTCGTAGTAACTGAATTAGATCTTGGAAGGATGATTATCTCTGAACTATCTCTGGAGAATACCCGGAACTAAGTATCAGAATTAAATCATTGTCTTGATTATCTCTGAACCATCTCTGGAGAATACCCGGAACTAAGTATCAAAATTAAATCTCTATCTTGATTATTTCTAAACTATCTCTGGAGAATACCAAGAACTAAGTATCAGAACTAAGTCATTGTCTTGATTATCTCTGAACTATCTATGGAGAATACCCGGAACTAAGTATCAGAATTAAATATATATCTTGATTATCTCTGAACTATCTCTGGAGAATACTCGGAACTAAGTATCAGAATTAAATCTTGGTCTTGATCATTTCTGAACTATCTCTGGAGAATACCCGGAACTAAGTATCAGAATTAAATCTCCGTCTTAATTATCTCTGAACTGTCTTTGGAAGATATCCATAATTAAGTGTCAGAATTAAATCTTGATCTTGATTATCTCTGAACTATCTTTGGAAGATATCCAAAATTAAGTGTTAGAACTAAATCTCTGTCTTGAATGAGCGTCAGAATTAAATTGTTAACTTGATTATCTCTGCACTATATCTAGCAGATAATGTTCATTTAATTGTAGAAATAGACTGAACAACAACATTTGTTTTATGCGACGTTGTGATGCATGTATTATGTGACGAGTCTCTCAAAATAAATGAGAAACTTGCATGTTATGTATGAATTATGAGGTAATGTATGCAATGTATGAATATGTTTATGACATATGACGTGTGAATATGATTTATGTTGTTTTGATTGAGAAAATAAATCTCTATGTCTTTGTGATTTTGATGTCTGATCTTGTTTTGAAGATGCTCAACTGGGGGTTTATGATTTTTGTTTGGGGATCAGAACCATTTGAATGATTGATCTTGATGTACCCTGACTGGGGATAAGAGAGATGAATAACCCTGTTTGAAGAAGAGAAATGTGTCGGGGGACCGGCAGTGTCGAATATGTAAACTCTGTTGAGGAACTAAGTCCTTGTCGGGACGAGAACATTTGAAGATATCTTCTTAATGATTACTCTGTGGGGATATGATCCTGTGAAACCGGCTTTGTGGGAAGGCATGACTGCTTCAAATATTTCCCCCAGTTATTTATAGCTCTTGTTACTCCTGGACTTATATTGAGTAGGCCACACCACTGAGTATTGATTAAGATGTCAAACTGGACTTGCATAGATTTCCCCTGCTAGTAGGGACTTTGGGAGGATTCTCCTCGCGAGGACTTTATGAGATGTGCACTATGGGCGACATGCCCCTAATAATCATAGGCCCAGACCAATGTCCCATGCTGATTGGGAAGTAGCTTCAGATCTACTTGGATGCATGTCCCTGATTGTTCCGGCATCCTTGAGAGATTCTCGGAATCTTGACTTGATTGCCCCAGATTGATCAGGAAATAGTTTGAAACCCACTTGGGATGTATGCATTTGACTGTTTGGCATTTTAAGAGATTCTTGGAATCTTGACTTGATTTCCTCAGATTGATTGGGAAAAAAATGCCGAGCTCCTTGTATACATAGGAGACATTGCTCCTTGGAGTAATCTTTGTTGGTCGGGATAACTTTGAGTCATTAGTCATACCCTGTGGAAATTCATTCTGATGCTAACATTTGAAATTATGTAGCAGAATATGTTTAATACTGAATTCATGAGATGCAATGCATACATTTGTCTTGAGTTTTTGAAAAACATTAAAACAGGAGATGTAAAAGCGTGATATTTGTAAAAACGCGATGTTTGTAAAAACGGAATATCAACTCAGCATTTTTGGTAAACCTTAAGGAGTCAGGATACCTTTTTGGTGACAATATGCTTTCGAGCTAACCATGCTTCAGTTAGTACTTTCAAGGGTTGTAACGTGGCTTGGTTCACGGTTTAAGAAACAAAGGATAAAAGCTCAAAATTTATTTGTACCCATCCCAATCTTCGTGATGTTCTTCAATCCTATGCTCAGTTAATTCTGCGTTTAAGCCTTAGCAACGCCTGAAGTTGTAACATTGACATTTGATGATGGTTAGAGGTTTAATTTGGACAGGCAGTTATCCTTTGTTTTAATATTCTTTTGTCAAGGATTTGTAGTGACCTCTTTTGAAATGTTTTCTTTTGTCGAGGATTTTTAGCAACCTCCTTTTTTACTTTGTTATCCCTAACTTTTGCCTGAACTGTTTATTTTGAGATTACGGTCAGCGGGATGTTTCAATTTTTGATAAGTCTCCTTCATATGTTTTGACTTAATAACTTTTTTCTTTTGATAAATGTTGACTGCCTGACTTAATGGTTACGGGAAACCATCATTATTCGTGTAAAAGCGTACTGGCATGATTGAGTTAACTGAGTAACTACCCTGCCCCAGGTTATGATTAAGGGTTTTAAATTGTACAAGAAAGAACACTCCTACGCCTTAGGCTCAAAGGGGTTGAAAAGGGATTAACATCCTTATATCTCCACTGTTTAGGAATTGAAACAATGCTTGTACATCGTCAGCATAGTTTGTTCAAAAGCATACTGTATGAGATTGCGGTATCGTTTTCGTCATCCTCCTTAAAAAGGCTTACAGCTTAGCGGGAGTTGAATAACACAAAACATATGCAAAGTAAAGACATAATTTAAAATGAGTGATAACGAAATAATTTACTCAAGACATACATATGCAATGCACTGATGATGATTATTAAGACAAATAATGTCTATCATGAGTCAAATGTTTAAACAAACAGAAAAGAAACTTGCAAATGAAAGTAGATCTAATGATCCAGAAGTTCGTCCGTCTAGACGTCAATCAGTCTAGTCATGACTAGGTATAGGGAGCGGTGATCACCACAGGAGTCTTAGGAGGATTGAACTCGACTTCACCAGCATCGATCATGTCTTGGATCTTATTCTTCAGTGTCCAACAATTATTTGTGTAATGTCTAGGACTGTTGGAATGGTACGCACATCTCGCATTGAGTTTATATCCAGAAGTGGAGGGGTTAGAATTCTTAGGAGCATCGTTCAGAGTAATCAATATGATCTTCAACAGATGTTGTAACGCTCGAGCCGACGATATATTGATCTTTGTGAACTGGCGCATAGGCGTGTCTTGCTTGTTTTGACGACCTTGTTGAGGAGCTGGTGTTGATATCAGAATTGTCCCCAAAGATAGGTTGCGTTCATTTTGACTATTCTGGTTGTGCACAACATGAGGTTCCTCAAGTAAATTGAAATCAGTAATCTTGTCATCGATTAAATCTTGAACCCTATGCTTCGATGGTCCACAATCTTTGGTATCATGACCAAGACTTTTTGAATGATAAGCACATCCTATATTGTACTTGTACCCTAGAGCAGGATTGGCAGGAACTGAAATAGGGTTATCAAGTTCTGATTGAGCAGTTGTTGTAGAACATGAGACAGCGGCATGTGCCATGGAATAACTTTGCTGCGCATGCTGATCCTTTTTCTTTTGGGTTAACAAGGTTTTTCAATTCGTCTTGCCCCTTGGCCAAATTCAGAATCAAAACTTAGAACCGGATATTCTGATCCTGAAGATTGTTGACTGATTGCTCGAGATCCATTTGTGCTGAGATAAACAACGAGAGTGAATGGGAAGCCTATTGAGGAAACCTGTTATGCAATGTTTATGCATGTAGATGCAATGCTTTCAAGGATCTTTTAGGAAATTTAGTTAGCACCGTCAGAAAATGATTTGGTCGCATCTCCACCTGAAGAGCTCTGATTGTTGGATGTTCTTCTATGGGAATCAAGCTCACCATATTGAGTGGGTCACCGCCTCTGATTTGGGATACCTCTGAATTTGAACGTATATGGCTAGAGGAAAGTAAATCCTCTTGCCCCTTGATAGGTACTGTGTATTTGAGTTGGAAGATATATGGCCAAAGGAAAATAAATCCTTTTTCCCCTTGATAGGTACGGTGTCTTTGATTTGGAAGACAAATGGTCAGAGGAAAGTAAATCCTCTTGCCCCTAGATAGAAATTCCGTCCTTGATAAGAGCACCTGAAATTGTGCGCCCTAAATCTCTAAGATCCTTGAAAGGTTAGTTAACATGTTTATAAGGACGAAATGTCATGCACATGTAATGCACATGTAATGCACATGTAATGCACATGTAATGCATTAAGTAAAAATAAGGTAATAAGGACGAAATGTCCTACAAGCAAAACCTGCAAGGAAATCAAAGGGTTAGATAACAAACAAGTCATACAAGAGTCCTAAGTTTAAAGGCTTGCATAAAGTATGACCAGGTAACTACCCTTCCCAAAGGTACTTCTATGGATAAAGAGATTTCGGAAACGGGTTCTACCAGTGACCCAAAATTGTCATCCCCTTCTAAAGCACCCTCGAACATGGTACATGCATACCACGCAATGATACTTTAGGAAGAAACCTATCTGATGTGTAGTATCGGGTCGCGACCATAACTTGGCATGCACCAAGAATAGCCTTCCCACTACGTTCCTAAAATTTAGGATCGGTTAAAGGTGACTAAAGGTCCTTGAGCTCTGACGCACCCACAGATACATGCGTAACCCTATCTCATGCAAAAGAGGTACACAATAACCAGTGGAGGCCTAACTCAAGCGCGAACTTCATTTTGACCAATCCCAAGCATGCACAAGGGAGGTCTCCATGTGTGGACCTCCATTTTTCGGGCCATACCTCTGAGCGGGAGAGATACGTGAACTGACTCTTTTTTATCGCTTATGCTTTCGCATTTTTGAAAATTCACAGAGTCGCCACCGACCTTTTATTTTATCCAATTAAGAAAAGGTTTATAAAAGAAACAGAAAAAAGACCTTTAAGAAATTCTGGGTAAGGGGGTAGGTTATACAAAGGGAAGGTGTTAGCACCCTTTGTATCCATGGTTATCCATGGGCTCTTAAGTTTGCTTAGCTCACTTGTTTTTCGATCACTTTTCAATTGCTTTAGAATGCTCATACGTGGTTTCAAATACCTTTGTAAATTGAATTTGTAATGATCCTTGTGCGGATGTATACAAAATGTTTGTTTATCTTTCGAAAGATGTTTTGAAAAGAACGTTAACTTTGTAATGATCCGTGTTTGGATGTATACAAAATATTGTCTTTTTGGAAAGTTTTGTTTTGAAAAACAACAGTGTATGAGAATTTTGTTTGTTTTGATTTGAGCAAGCAAACTAGGAGGTCTACCCTGAGTTGTAAGGTCTTTATCCTTATTTCCTTTAAAAATCTATCCTTTCACCGGATATAAACAAAAGGTTCGATTTTGTACTTAAAACAGTGGAATTTTGACTTTGATTTTGAAAAGAATGAGAAGGGATTACCTTAAGAGGTGCAAGTGTGATTGTGATTGGATTCAGATATTTTATCTTTAAAGTTAGTGATCTAACGGTTCAATTTTATCTTTGACATACACGCAGTTTATATTTGCTGGAAATTAAAATGCGGAAATGTAAAGTGCGGAAAGTAAATCTACGCTATTACATCGATTGTGCAGGAAATGTAAACTAGCCTATTTACATGAATTTGACATCCTATACATTTATCTAGGAATTTAAATTGCAAGAAAAATAAAAGGCATGTTTTTGGATTTTTTATGATTTGATTTTAATTATAATTAATGCATGATTAATTAAATTAAAATGAAGAAAAAAAAGATGAAAATAGATTTAAACCTAGAAATTAAGTTTAAAATATGTACAAAATATTTGTCAATTAATTTTAAAACAAAACTAATTTTTTTTGAATTTTTGAAATTGATTTGAAATTGATTAAGTTAATTAATACATAATTATGCAAATAATTATACAAATAATTAAAACTTAAAGAGAAAATTATTCAAAATATGTACAAAATTAGTTTATAATATATAAACAATATTTAATATAAAGAACAATTTTTTTTAAGATTTTTTGATTGGTTAAGATAATTAAAAAGCAAATATATAAATATATACTAATTAATTATGCAAAATATTGAAATCATGAAGAAAAATAAAATATTTTTGCATCAGAAAATAATATATTATTTTAGAGACCTAAAAATATTTTTTGTGTATTTTTTTGATTTTTAAAACTATTTTTAATTAATTTTGTAAAGAAATTAAAATAGAAATAAAAATATAAAAGGATACGATCAGGTGTGGTATGCATGTGAGTCCATGGTATGGCTGCGTGTTTTGGAGCATTGGATTGATGATTAGATACATCTAGTGGCTCAGATTGAAGAGTGCATGATGTAATGATGGGATTGCATGCACTGAATTCAAAGGAATTCAAACTTCTGATGGGGTCCACATGCGCCAAAAATAGCCAATAGGGAAGCAGGATCAGGCCACGCGTGCAGTCAAACGTTCAACTATACTATTCACCTTCTTCTTCCTTTTTCCTACGGATTTTGCTGCGGATTTAGCAGCCAAATTACCTGCGGATTTTTCTTGCTTTTTCCATGCTTTTAGGAACCTGCAAAAACGTGAGAGGAAATCAACAAGAACAACCAAGATCCACTAAATGGCATGCTGGGAGTTCATTGGTGGTGTTAGTTTTGTTGTTAGAGCGTTGTAACCATAGGTTCGATGGAGTTGAAGCTTGAACACGCATGAGCACTTGTTAATGGCATGGGGTGATTCTCACGTGGGATCTAGCATGTTAGAGCCCAGATCTACCTTATGGGACCTCATGAACACGTTAGAATGATTAGACTACATTGATATTGATTAGGTATATGAAAACGAAAATTGATTATGTATGAATAGGAAGAACACTATGCACGTATTATTACTCTTATAGGACAATATTATGAGTTCATTCTTACTCTATGCCACCTTAGGGGATGATTGAAAGTGATTATTTGTATTGATGTTGATTGGAATATGGAATTCGTAAATTACAAAGTGTATGGAAATTTTGAGAATTTTTGTGAGGTTTCTTGCTATGTCTTGCTATAATTTCGTGTGTGTCCATTACATTGAAGTATGCTACCTATTTATAAGCCAAGAGCTGCTTGGAAGTGAAGCTAAGAAGCATTCATTGCTTGGTTGAAAGTTTGATTTTTAAATATTAAAAATCCTTGAATATTTGACCAAGTCTTGCTCTCCTTTACTTCTCTTGCCTTGTGCTTCAATCCACTGCAGAAAATCAGAGATTCCTTGGGTGACTCGTGCTTAGATTGTAAGCTATCCATTATCCATTCATTTTTCCTTTTAATTTAATCTTAAAATAAGATAAAATTAAGCCAAAAATGGATAAAAATGGTATGGGCTTAGTCTTGGTCGTGGGAGGCCCATAATATTATGGAAATGATGTTTGAACCATGAAAACTTGGCCCCATTTGGAAAAAATACATTTTTGAGCAATGTTGGTTTCATGCATTTTCCCAAAATTTAGCCAACTTCAACAAGGTGTAAATCCCTCAATTTTTGTCATATGAAGGAGTTCTTGCACTTTTTGGAAACCTCAAAGAGTCCTCTAACCAATGTCTTTGGTCTCATGTCAAAATGATTTTTGATGCTCCTTGTGTGTCCTTTTGAAAAAAGTGTCTTTTTGTTGACTTTGAAAATGACCTGTAATGTCTTTGGTCATATTTTTCAAATGGTGAATGCAATGACCATGGGATCAATTGCATTTGAAAGAAAATTGAATTTCCTTCAAAATGAGCTTTGGTTTGAATTTTTTGGATGAAGGATGAGAGAGTTATGACCAGTCAAAGTTGAGTTGGCTTTTCAGGCAAAAACCCTAATTTTGAATCTTAGGGTTTTGTTGATTTTTGATCTTTCCTTGATGAATTATGATCATCCAATGATCAAATGATGAATCCTTTGACAAAATATGGACTTTGACAAAAAATGTCATTTTTGACTGTCTGTTGACTTTTTTGGTCAAACGGGTCGTCTGTTGACTGTTTGAACTGCTGATGGTGCGTCTGAGTGAATTGAAGTTTGAAAATTTGTATTATGGTACTTTGAGATATATGGATGTGCATGAAATCCATTTGAGGTCTCAAAAACTTGTTTCTCCTGTAAAAACAAGAAAACCCTAGTCAGGGACTGTTTGTGTAGGAGACAGTTAAGCGTACCTGATTTTTGTGCAGTGTTGAGTCTCTGCTAATCGCGTGATATTCAGAAGACTTCTAGAACAAAAATCTTGGAATTTTGAATTGCAAAATATTTATTTGATTGATGGTACAAAACAGTGAGAATTGTAATGCCAGCAGTTTGGCTGTCAACTGACTGTTCAGGTATTGACGTAGCAGTTAGAGTGAAAAATCAACAGTCAAAGTTAATTTTCTTTTTTTTTTTGTTGTTTTTGTTTTTGTTTTATGTGAAAAATGAAAGTTTATTTACATGACTTGTTAAAAAAACATAGACATAATAAATAACTAATATTTACTGTATGCGGGCAAAATTACCGATAATAACCCTGAAAATCATTTAATGCACAGAAAAATGAATATTTGACTGGCAGAAAACACACAAAATATTATCTGAGTAATTAAGCAATATTATGACAAATAGTACAACATTTAATACTGACAGTACAAATATTACATACTATATTGAACAGTACGAATAAACGGTACATTTAAGAAATAAGAAATACGGCAAATATTAAGAATGACGATTGATAACCCATGCTACAAATAGTAACATGTAGATGATTGGGAACATAAGCATCCCAGGTCCACAGTGTTTCGGGCTATGTAGACAGAAAAAAGACATGATCACCGTAGCAATGGTGATGACCATAAGAAAACACGTTTCCCACCGCTTCGCCATTTTGTCGGGGAAGAAGAAAGGATGGATTTATGAAGTAGAAATTTGAGAGATGAATTAGAATTTGATGTGAGATTTTTATGAAAAAATGAGAGGTATTTATAGAATGGAAAGAGAGACGTTGGGGAATGATGTGATTCCGTACAAAAGGAAAATTTGAGTGGAAATAAGATTTGAAAGAAAGTGTATGATAGTGTTGGGAAAAAGAGAGATGTAGAGAATAAAGTTAGGATTTGATTTTTGAAAAAGGGATTTGAAAAGATTTTTGAAAATAATGGAATATAGTACAAAAATTAGTTGGAAACAAAAGATAATAATAATCTACTTGTTACCAGTACAGTCTGAGTTTCCTGATTCTGCGCCTGCAAAAAGATTTAACTCTGTACCAATTGTGCCAGTACTATTTATCTGTAAATAAATAAATAGTATGTGTGAAGTAATAAACAGTATTTGGCGTTTGCGTAAGAATAAATTCAACTGCAAGCCAAATTACTGTATAAGAAAAATTCTAAAAACTAAGTATTTCATATGTCAGGATATTTGTTGAAATAAAAATCCATGATTATATGAGACTCTTAATTTTCAGATTGGAGTTTTCTTGAAAAAATATACGGGCAAATTTTGGGGTATAACACCATGACTATGCCGCTCCTATCTTAAGGTGCACTCGAATCCGGGTGTAGGATTCATCTTCCATTCAATACCCAAAACAACCTTGAAAAATAAAGCAAGCAAACAAACAATTATTAAAGTGAACTAGCTCTAAGGTAACCCCTCTTTTATTCGAAAGCGTCCCCAGCAGAGTCGCCAGTTCTGTAATACGGTGGACTGACTTTTAAAGAAATGTTGCGAATAGCATGAGTCGCCATCGACTTTTATTTTATCCAATTGGAAAGGCTAAAAGAACACGAAAGACCTTTGAAAGATTTTGAGTTTGGGGGGGTAGGTTATACAAAGGGAAGGTGTAAGGCACCATTTGTAACCATGGTTAATCATGGGATCTTAATTGCTTAGCTCACTTGTTTTCAAAACGTTTGAATTGTTTGAAAATATTTTGAATAAGTTTGAATAAGAACTTTAGCTTGTAAATAAGCGTAGTCTTTTTGAATTTGATTTGAAAAGAGATTATAAAAAAGAATTTGAAGTGCGGATCAAGCAATTAAGAGTTACCTACCCTAAGTTTGAAAGATCGTTCTTTTAGATTTTCGGGCAAAAGGGTCTATCCATACCATGAGAAGGCAGGAAGTCTTTCAATTGGATGTTGAAGGGTCATCGAGGTTATCGTTCGCTATAAGACTGTCCCTTGCCATAAAGAGGGAAGGTAGTCTAAGGGAAGGATATAATAGTCATTTTAAGGCAACAGGCGAGGATACCTTAGCAATTGGGACAATCATCATTTACCGAGGCAACTTCGAGGGACAAGATCATTTACTGTTAAGGCAACTTCAAAGGACCATGATCTTATGATGATGAACTGATAATAACATTTGTTTTGCTTAGGTATCCTCGGAATCGAGGGACTTGACTATTTAGTACAATTAGAGGCAAGGCAACGAGAGGGATTACCCTAAAGGTGTGTGGGTGCACAATCACATGATTCATTTCAGATATTTATCTTGTAAATAAGGCAAACTAAATTTATTAGCAGGCTTGTCACTCCCTATTATTACTAACCACGCAGTATAAAAGCAAGAAAATAAAAATCCTACATTATTACAATAAACACCTGTGGCAGAAAAATAAAGGCAGAAATTAAAGGCAGGAAATAAACCTAATTATTATTACAAGAAAACTTATTGCGACCTATACACGTTTTCTAGAATTTTAAATGGCAGAATTTAAATAAAATAAAAGGCAGATAATTTAAATAAATAAAAATTAAAGGCATGCGACATACACAGAGTATGGGATGAGAAGAGAAATCGCGAATAAAATATCCTTTAAGAAAAATCAGGGTTAAAAACTTATGGCTAAAAAACCTAATGGCGAACTGAAGGGTTAAAAACTTAGCCTACAGTTAATGGGCAACACCTACTAAAGGTTTCCCCTGGGTAATTACTATGCCTAATTGCACTAAATCATCTATGCTAAACAGTTAATCAATCAAATAAAACTAATTAACCTAATATTTAATTAATGGGGGTTATTACCAAAATTAAAGCTAAATTATTTAGTCTAAATTAAATAATTATCTTAAAATAAAAAATCTATTAATTTAGTTATCAAAACTAATTGATCCTAAAAACTAAACTAATTTGATTATCCTATAAAACAAACTAATTAATTTAACTAAACTAAAAAACTAATTTGTTAAAAAAGGGTTTAAAGTTTTTTAGAGGATAAATTAAGTGAAGAAATAAAAGAAAAAGAAACAAACAGCATAAATATAAATGAATACAAACCTGGGCGCCATGTTTCAATATGGTGAGGTCCTGGAGGAATATCATGGGGTTGCAACTTTTCGCCTTTGGATTAGTCATGGTAGCGATCTGATGATGTAGAGTTGATGGCGTATGGTGGCCATGTATGAGGACTATGCACATGATTCACGAGAATAGTTAACAGTTTGAGTGTACCTCGCAATAAATAAGAAAATGTTACAGGATATAAACAATAGATGAATAAATGGAAAACATATTAATTAAAATGGACGAGAGAAAGTCTAGAAATTCGAATTAAATTATAACAATCTTTGGTATTTTTTATATTAAATTAATTAATTATATATATTTTTTATGGGGAAAATGCAGCTTAGATATAAACATTTTAAAATTTTTTTATTGTTATTATAAGAAATAAGCTAAATTTAATGGGCTGAAACTAACGAGCAATTCTTGCATGGACACGACCCTAAATCCACATTATTAGGCACAACCAATAAGAAAGAGTCTTTTTTAAATTTATTTTAATTTTAATTTTGGTTTTAATTAGATTCATGGGGTGGTTGAGATTATGAAGGAGAGAGAAAAATCAGTATTTATTTTTTTAATTAATTAAAATTCTGTGATTGGTTGTGTGTAAAACAATTTCTTAGGTATGTGTCCACCTAAGAATTTTCCGAAACTAACAGGCCAAAAACTTACCAATCCAATAGCACAAACAAAATGAAGGGAAACCTAATTGGAGAGAAAAAATGGTCGCTCCCCCCTCTCATATCTTTCTTCACGTTTCTCCCTCACCACTCATTTATCCAACGTGAAAGAGCAGCTCCTCTATTCTTCTGGGTTCAAAAAAACGCAACACAACACCAAATATCTTCCCCTCTCATGGCATTAACAGAAAACTTAAACCACAATAGCAACATCAACAAAATCCATGGCAATAAGCATACACTCAACAGTAAGGTCAAAGCGAGATTGAACCTGAAAACAACATCACCGCGCGCAAAAAAATAAACAATGCTTGAGTATTACCGATTGATGACGAGTGGAGGTTTGGGCGCTGCGAGTCGGAGGCTTCTCGTCGGGATGCTGCGGATTGGGAACGGAGTCAAAGCGAATCACGCGAAGTTTGTGTTGACTTCGGTTCTGTTCCAACTCATTCCTCTTCTTTTCTTACTTGGATGGATTTCGATGCATCGTTGCAGTGCAGGTATTGAATGAGACTCAGTGGTTCTGATGTTGTTGTTCGGACGAATTGGTAGATTGCGAAGGGGTCGAGATGAAACTATGATCGTGAGCGGTGGTTTTGCGTGGTCGGAGGTGGTGCTTTCCATCTTCTATGTTTTCTTTATTTTTCTGTAAACAAACAATATCCACAAAAGAAATCAGAAAAAAAAGGTATAATACTAATTTTTTGGTTTTGTTGCAATTGAAGCTTGAACAATGATGATGATGTCGAATTGAAGATGTTGTTCAGTGTCGTGATTAGGTGTGTTGACGATGAGTTAGACGATGTCGGAGTATAAGTGTTGATGCAATCCGTCGGAACTGGAGTGATAAAGTCAATTGTTGTATTGTGTGTAAATCGTTGTGGCGTCACTGTGTTGAACAAGGCTTAATTGCAGTGTGGATTTGTATTCGTTGTTGAATCTTGCGCGTTTGGATTGCAGAGCCTCGCTGAATTGGATGTGGCTGAAACATTTGTTTGTATGGTTAGTGAATGAAGACTAGAATTGTAAGAATCGGTGGAATTTCTATACAGATGAAAGTGGTGGTCTGTGAATAGGTTAGGATTTGTAAGGGTTAGTTGTCCTTGTACGTGGAAGAGAAGTTAATATTTATAGAATAAATTAGGTTAAAATGAGAAAGGAATAAAGTCAAAAATTAATCAACAATAATTGAAATTTGAAATCAAATTTGATTTGATTTCTAAACTATAACTATTTTGATCAATCTAGTAGAAATTACCCTAAAATAAAAATGGAATAAAATCATATTTTTGTATTTTCAATTTTTTTGACTAAAAAGACATGAAATCAAGATTTAAATGAAAACATATTTTTGAAAATTGATTAAAAATAAATAAATAAATAAATAACGAAAAATACAATTTAAATAATAAAAGAGGACATTTTTTGTGATTTTTTGAAAAGATGAAAATAAAAATATAAGTAAATAAATAAAGTTAGTAATTAGGATTCGAACCTGAGACCTTTCAGGTGCAAGCCTTACCATCTTAAGAGTTGTGTCAACTCAGTTATTTCAAACTAAATGGTATTTGAAAATATATGACAGTCATGCAAACAGTTGTTTTTTAAAAGATACGAATCGTTTAAAGCAAACCATCGTATATTTTGAATAAACAAAATTAATTAATGTCAAGGTGTTAGTAACAATGGACCAAATTTTTTGTAAAGACCAAGCTTAAAATAATACGGGCAAATTTTGGGGTATGACAACGGCTGCGGCCGAACTAGCTGTAAAAGACCTCTTAGAGGCCAAATTTATATCTGAGGCCAAGTACACCACTTGGCTCTCCAATGTTGTACTTGTTAAAAAACAAATGGAAAATGGCGCATGTGCACTGACTACACTGATCTTAATAGGGTTTGCCCAAAAGATGCTTACCCTCTGCCTAATATAGATAAACTAGTCAACAATTCCGCCGATTTTAAATTACTTTCATTTATGGACGCATACTCCGGGTACAATCAAATACCCATGGCTAAATCTAACAAGAAATACACGGCCTTCATGACCGAATCAAGCAACTACTATTACAATGTAATGCCCTTGGCGACATGCTCGAAGTTAATATGGACGATATGATCATGGTGGTGAATTTGAGAACAGGTTCTTTGAGGAGTTCTTCAAAGAAAATGGTATTACCCATGATTTCTCTTGTCCTAGAACTACACAACAAAATGGAGTTGTAGAACGAAAGAATAGGACTCTGCAAGAAATGGCCAGAACCTTGATCAATGAAACCAATATGGCTAAGCATTTCTGGGCAGAAGCAATAAACATTGCATGCTATATTCATAATAGAATCTCTATAAGACCTATTCTAAATAAGACTCCCTATGAATTGTGGAAGAACAAAAAGCCCAACATCTCATATTTTCATCCTTTTGGATGTGTGTGTTTTATTCTAAATACTAAAGATCATCTTAGTAAGTTTGATTATAAAGCACAAAAGTGTTTCCTTCTTGGATATTTTGAACGCTCTAAAGGCTACAGAGTATACAATACTGAAACATTGGTTGTGGAAGAATCAATCAATATCAGATTTGATGATAAGCTTGGTCTTGAAAAGCCAAAGCAGCTTGAGAATTTTGCAGATATAGATATTGACATATCAAAAGCTGTAAAACCAAGAAGAAAAGCTCTAGAAGCTGAAAGTCTTAGAAGCAATGGATCAGAAGATCAAGTTGCTGCATCTTTAGAGGATCTCAGGATTTCTGAAGAGCCAACAGTCAGAAGATCATCTAAAATTTCATCAGCACACTCAGAAGATGTGATTCTTGGAAACAAAGACGATCCCATCAGAACAAGAGCATTCCTTAAGAAAAATGCAGACTGTCAATTAGGTCTTGTTTCTTTAATCGAGCCAACTTCTGTTGATCAAGCTCTAGAGGATCCAGACTGGATAGTTGCCATGCAAGAAGAATTAAATCAATTTACAAGGAATGATGTATGGGATTTGGTTCCTAGACCAAAAGGATTCAACATCATCGGTACGAAGTGGGTGTTCAGAAACAAGCTAAGCGAGAAGGGAGAAGTAGTAAGAAACAAAGCCAGACTAGTTGCTCAGGGTTATAGTCAGCAAGAATGGATTCACTATGCAAAAACCTTTGCACCAGTGGCCAGGTTAGAATCTATTCGTCTATTAATTTCTTTTGCCACTCAACACAACATCACTCTTTATCAGATGGATGTCAAGAGTGCCTTCTTGAATGGTTATATAGATGAAGAAGTTTATGTCCATCAACCTCCTGGTTTTGAAGACTCCAAGTCTCCAAATCATGTTTTTAAATTAAAGAAATCATTATACGGATTAAAGCAAGCTCCTAGAGCTTGGTATGAACGTTTAAGTTCTTTCCTTCTGGAAAATGGTTTCACTAGAGGAAAAGTGGACACTACTCTCTTTTGTAAAACCTTTAAAAAGGATATTTTAATTTGTCGAATATATGTTGATGATATCATCTTTGGAACATCTAATGCTACACTTGGAAAGGAGTTTGCTGAGTCTATGCAGGATGAATTTGAAATGAGTATGATGGGAGAACTCAAGTATTTCCTTGGGATTCAAATTAACCAAACTTCTGATGGAACCTATGTCCATCAAACGAAGTATGTGAAAGAACTTCTGAAGAAGTTTAATCTTTCTGAAAGCAAGGAAGCCAAAACCCCTATGCATCCAACATGTGTCCTGGGTAAGGATTAGGTAAGTAAGAAGGTAGATCAGAAGTTATACAGAGGTATGATTGGATCTCTTCTATACTTAACTGCTTCTAGACCTGACATTCTATTCAGTGTTTGTTTGTGTGCTAGATTCCAATCAGATCCTAGATAATCTCACTTAACTGCTGTTATGAGAATTCTGAGGTATCTGAAAGGTACTACTAACGTTGGTTTAGTCTACAGAAGATCCAAAGAGTACAACTTAGTAGGATTCTGTGATGCTGACTATGCTGGAGATAGAATTGAAAGGAAGAGTACTTCTGGAAGTTGTCAATTTCTTGGAAGTCATCTGATCTCATGGTACAGCAAGAAGCAAGCTACTATTGCCCTCTCAACAACAGAAGCAAAATATGTTGCTGCTGCTGGTTGTAGCACACAAATGCTCTGGATGAGAAGTCAGCTAGAAGATTATCAAATATATGAGAGTAACATTCCTATTTTCTGTGATAACACTTTTGCTATTTGTTTATCTAAAAATCCTATATTACATTCCAAAGCTAAACATATTGAGATTAAACATCATTTCATAAGGGACTATGTTCAGAAGGGTGTTATATCTTTAAACTTTGTAGATACAGACCATCAATGGGCTGATATCTTTACAAAACCCCTTGCTGAAGATAGGTTTAAGTTCATTCTGAAGAATATCAGTATGGACTTGTGCCCAGAATGAGAAGACGAGAAGATCTCTTTATGAATATCTTCTGAAATGTTTTAGGACTAGGAAGCCATAAGAAGTTCTGATACTAATCAATTAGAAATTCTGATTCCGTTATTACTAACGTTTCATTATCTAAGTTGATTCAGAAGCTCTTTTAAAGCAAAATAGATGTCACCAGTCTTTCCATAGAATGAACACGTATTTACAATTTCTGGACAAGCATGCGTGTAGTTGAGGGGACGTCGACCTAGGTAACTGTGCTAATCACTTCATTTGTCATAAATCTCTCTCCTCGCGTCACGTAACATTAAATGCTACTCATCATTTCTCTTCATTTTTTTTATATTCTTCAAACGTTTCTTTTCCCTATTTTATTTCTCTCTCTTTGCATTCAATTTCATTTTCTTTCTCTCTCTCTCTCTCATTCTCTGCATTCATCGTATAAACCCTAACGCTTCATCGTCAAACCTGCATTTCGCCATGAATCCTTCATCAAGCTCTTCAAACCGAGCAATAGATAACAAGCTGAAAAGAAAGGCAACAGAAGAAACTTAAAATGAAGCTAAGAAGACAAAGATCACCTATGACCCTCTCAAGGTGAATCCGTTTGAAGCCATGATGTCTGGCAATTACTTCCGGCAAGTGTACAAACCTCTTGAAGATATCCCTCAATCACCTTCCTCTATAAGTACTTCCACCCCCTTATCATCTCCACACAACTATCTGTAACCACCATCATCACCACAAACCCTTAACCCTACCCCCATAACTACCATCCTTTCCACACCCTCTGATATCCCATCCTCATCAAATCATCCCACAGATATCCCCTCATCTCTTTCACATCCTATACCCACCAGAACACCCAATCCTTATAGTTGTCTGTATCCTGATTCCAGATTTACCTTTAACCCTCCAACACCTACCTCTCATACCTATCTTGAGCTTTTACACTCTGAGGTAAATAGCTGGTTAGAGATTCTGGGTGCTGCACACCTCAACAATCTGGATGAGCCTGCTACTCGCAATCTCTGGGGAGCTTTTTCGCCTGGATTTTCTGGTTAGGGTAATGGATGTCCAGAGAAGATTCATGGCTGAAGCACCTGGTGCTCGTGGTCTTCTCTTGGAAGTTGGTGATGGCAGCTATCATCATCTCATCAGGAACAGAAGAGTTCTTGAAGAAAGGATACTTGCAGATGAGTTGGATGAAGTAAATCCCTGCAGAGACATTGTGGTCTGGAGACCAAGGAATCCAGTTCTGACTGGAGATTTTCAGTGGCTGTTTAACTGGTTCAGAATGAACCCTTTTGAAAGCGCTCCTCACATGGTCTTTCCAGAAGTGGTTTATCCTGCAGAAGTTGTAGGTCCAACCCCTCCAACAAACCTAGCAGCTATTCTTCAAGCGTTAGAAGATGGAGATTCTGTGTTGCCAAAACCAGAATATGCTGAGGCTGCTTCTGAGTTCAACTCAGATGTTGAGATGGAAGGTGCAGAAGCTGAAGACCTTCCAGAAGATCGTCCTGCTGAGATTGCTGTCCCTGTAGGCAGAATTCTTGAAGCTTCTTCTTCTGGTGAACCCTCCATTCTGGTGAAGACTCTGGAGGTTTTACATCAGAATCAAGCTGAGTTGGCTTCTCGTCCGGACAAGCAAGAAGAGACCAATGTTGAGTTTCGCTCCTTCATGGCAAGGCAAACTGCGAGCAACGCTGGGATTCATGACATGCTGGCAAAGATTGTATCTAAGCTAGGGTCTTAGTCTTTGAGTCTTTGTAGTTTTTTTCCTTGTTGCATTTGTTTTCTCTGCATCTCTCTTTTGTACTTCTTTTATTCCAATAAATGAAAAAGTTATTCTGTTTCTTTCCTATTGTCTTGTTTTTCATCTGAGTCTTTTATGTTTTTGATGTTATGACAAAAAGGGGGAGAAAATGGTGATAAATGATTTGATTAATATTATCAGTTACTGGGAAGAAAGTCCCTACATTTCTAACAGAATTTGCAAGATCTGTGTTTCTAAGTGATTTGCAGGATTGAAGACAATCTCAAAGGCTCAACACCAGAAGAAAAACCATGAGGAAAAGCAAATCTATAAAGAATCAAGCTCTTGGATTTTGAAGCAAGCTGAGTGCTGTGAAGCTTCAGAATCAGAAGCAAGAAGCTAGAAAGAAGAATGTTCTATTTTTCAGACGAAAGAATATTCCTTTCATTCTAATTCTTTATATGTTCTGATGCATGTTTTTATATGCTCTGAAACATTGTATGTGTGTTCTGATACAAAGTATAAATGTCTGAAACACATTATATATGATCGGAGGTAGTCGGTGTGCTCTGATACATATTTTATAATCTGATTCATTCATGCTGACTTTTGTCGTATAGTTTGTTCTGTAAGATTTTAGGATGTAGAGATGCTCTGATGACGCTCTGGTACATTCAACAATGTTCTGATACAATCTAGCATGAAATGACTTAAGAAGAAATTCAAGCTCTGAAGCTGTCTAATGGAAGCAAGAATCAGAAGTTGTGAATGTTCTGAAGATCGAAGAAATTCAAGTTCTGAAGCTGTCCTATGGAAGAAAGAATCAGAAGCTGTGAATGTTCTGAAGATCTAAGAAATTCAAGTTCTGAAGCTGTCCTATGAAAGCAAGAATCAAAAGCTGTGAATGTTCTGAAGACCTAAGCATATGTGAACGTCTCTATTGAAATACTCAGGGAGGTCTTTTATTTATAAAATTCTTCTAGTATTTATTTCAGGGGAGATTTTTTATCTCAGGGGGAGATTGTCAATCTCAGGGGGAGACATATTCACACATTGTCTATATGCTTATGCTATAGCTGTGTAATTGTCCTTAGCCGTCTGTTCTTTTCTGATTGCAAATTCATATCATTAATGTATGTTTTTGTCATCATCAAAAAGGGGGAGATTGTTAGAACAAGATTTGTTCTGATCAATATTCTTAGTTTTGATGATAACAAGGATATGAATTTTGTATGAGATAATGTGGTACTCTAATACTATGCAATTTCCCTTTCAGGAAATATATAAAGAGTATGCACAAATCAGCGCTCAGAAGCTTTGACTCAGAAGGTTCAGCATGCAACATCAGAACATGGTCTGGCAAGACATCAGGAGATGGTCAAGCAGAATCAGAACATGGGTCTATGGAAGCATCAGAAGATCTTGAGATCAGAAGCAGAAGCACTGAAGTTCTCATGGTATCACGCTCAGAAGCACTTCAAGGTCAGAAGACAAGAAGATGCTCTGCACCAAGTTGTTTGACTCTGATGATATTCAAATGTTGTTTACACAAACATCAGATCATAAGCAAGTATTAGATGGCAGGCTACGCTGACTGAAAAAAGGAACGTTAGAAGTTATTAAAGGCAACGTCAGTAGACACAGCGTAAACAAGGCTCGAGGTAGTTGACAAAAGAGTGAAACATTAAATGCAATGCTGTACGGATTACGCAAAGCATTAAATGCTCCCAACGGTCATCTTCTCAAGTGCCTATATATATGAAGTTCTGATGAGAAGCTAAAAAAAAATCTTGTGCATTATACTGAAACGCCGTCAAATTCAAAAGCTCTCAAACTTCATCATCATCAAGCTCACTACATTGCTGTTGTAATATATTAGTGAGATTAAGCTTAAACTTTAAGAGAAATATCACTGTTGTGATTATAGCTTTTCAGAAGCATTGTAATACTCTTAGAATTTGATTACATTAAGTTGTAAGAACTAGAGTGATCAGGTTGTGATCGGTATACTCTAGGAAGTCTTAGCAGGTGTCTAAGCAGTTTGTAACTAGAGTGATCACGTTGTGATCAGGATACTCTAGAAAGTCTTAGCAGGTGTCTAAGCAGATTGTTCCTAGAGTGATCAGGTTATAATCAGAAGACTCTAGAAGACTTAGTCGTGGGCTAAGTGGAAAACCATTGTAATCTCTTGTGATTAGTGGATTAAATCCTCAGTTGAGGTAAATCACCTTGTCAGGGGTGGACTGGAGTAGTTTTGTTAACAACGAACCAGGATAAAAATAATTGTGCAAGTTGTTTTTATCTTACAAGTTTTTATCTACACTTATTCAAACCCCCCCTTTCTAAGTGTTTTTCTATCCTTCAAAGGACATACACCATTCACTGCCAGATTATGTTTCAACTATACTAACAATATAGCTGATTATGAAGCATGTATTTGGGTCCCAAAGCTGCAATCGATATGAGAATCAAGTTCCTAGAGGTCTACGGAGACTCGGTCCTTGTAATTTATCAAGTTAAAGGGGAATGGGACACAAAGCACCCGAATCTAATTCCTTATAAAGAATATGTGCTGAGTTTAATTCCTTACTTTGAAGAAATCACATTTGAACATATCCCGCGAGAAGAAAATCAATTGGTTGATGCCTTAGCTACCATGTCATCTATGTTCAAAGTCAGATGGGATAATGAGGCGCCAATGATCACCATTTACAGACAGGATGAACCAGCCTATTGCAATGAGATTGATACCGAAGGAATGGAAGAAAAACCATGGTTCCATGAAGTAAAAAGATATCTCGAAGCCCAGGAGTACCCTGAAGGGGAATCCATTAATGATAAAAAGTTTCTAAGAAGATTTGCTGCCAAATTCTTTCTAAGTAATGGAATCTTGTACTAACGCAACCATGACTCGACTCTACTTCGTTGTGTGAACAAGAAGGAAGCGGAACAGATTATGCCGACAAAGTACATGTACCTCCAATCCTACTAAACGTTCTGACGGCTCCTTGGCCTTTTGCAATGTGGGGTATTGATATGATTGGAGAAATCAAGCCTACTGCTTCCAACGGACATCGTTTTATCCTGGTCGCCATTGACTACTTCACAAAATGGGTAGAGGCAGCCTCGTTTGCTTCAGTCACCAAAAATGTAGTGGCCCGGTTTATCAAGCATAATCTCATTTGTCGGTATGGCATCCCTGAAAGGATCATCACAGACAATGGCACAAATTGAAACAACAGGATGATTACCGAACTCTGCACGCAGTTCAAGATTAAACATCATAATTCATCCCCATATCGACCAAAGATGAATGGCGCCGTGGAATATGGCAATAAGAACATCAAGAAGATCATCTAGAAGATGACAGTAACCTACAAAGACTTGCATGAGATGTTACCTTTTTCTCTTCATGGTTATCGCACCTCAGCACGTACCTCAATATGGGCAACTCCATTCTCCTTAGTCTATGGTATGGAGGCAGTTCTTCCAATTGAAATTCAGATTCCTTCCCTAAGGATTACGAAAGAAGCCGATCTAGAAGAAGACGATTGGATTCAGACTCGGTTGGATCAGATAAACTTGATTAATGAGAAGAGGCTTGCGTCTATATGTCATGGCCAGTTGTACCAGAAACGTATGATCAAAGCCTTCAACAAGAAAGTCAAAAGTCAGGCATATCAAATCGGTGATTTGGTTGTCAAACGTATCATTTTACCACAGGGTGACCCCAGGGGCAAGTGGACTCCCACTTATGAGGGACCATTTGTAATCAAGAAGGTATTCTCCCGTGGAGCCATGTTGCTTACCACTATGGATGACAAGGATTTCCCACACCTTGTAAATGCGGACATAGTCAAAAAGTACTTCGCTTAAAGAAAAGCTCGCTAAGTTGAAAACCTGAAAGGGCGACTTAGGAAAAAATGAGCGTCTCGGTGGATTGAAAACCTGAATGGGCGATCCACGCAAAAATTAGAGACTAAATAAATAATAATTATCCCGGTAGGCTGAAAACCTGAAAAGGCAACCTAGGCAAAAGTTAGGGAATAAAGCGTAAAACTATGTCCCGTTTGGCTACCTACTCACCTTCAAGGTTCAACACATCAAAGGCACCAATCAGTCCAATCATTTTCTTCCAACAAGCGTGGGATGAGATACTCAAAGAAAGATTGGCAAAAGCAGAGTTGAAACTTGACTGGATTGTTTTCACATAGCTATTTTCCTTTATAAGTACTTTTCAAAGTTTTATGACAATTTCCTACTACTAGGATTTTTGTCTCCTTATACTAATTAGCCTATTATGGCTCTCTTTCAAAATCAATACAGTTCATGCTCAAAATCAATGTTTTCACTTTTTATATTTTGAACGCGTAAACGTCCCAATGATAATTTTGAATGAACATATGCATTTGAATATGATTGATGTTTATAAGAAAAACATGAATAGCATTCAGGTAATGTCCCAATCATCTGGACATCATCCCGAAACCAGCATCAGAAGAAAAAGTTCCCCAATAGAGAAACGTTTCTCAGCAGAATCCTCAATGAGATTTTTCTCTCCAACAAAGTGATTCGAGAAACCTTATTCCCCAACAAGGCTGTTCAAGATCACTATCCCCAGAAGGTGTGATCCTCCACACCAAGGCTTGATCAAATAGTGCATCGGAGTATTACACATCTTTCTTATTCCCATTCAAGGTTCATCAAAATCAGAACTTTCAAATTACCTTCATCCTCAAGCGGTAGTCAAAGATCCCTCAACAGAGCATCCTGATCCGTAAGGAAGTTCCCCGGCTGAGTATACTCGAACAAGATAGCAAAGACCATCAACGATAATAATGCCTTCGTTTCCAAAATAACAAACAGGGATTTATTTTCCCAACCAGAAGTTTGATACACTCTAAACTGCATAAGTTATGTCCATACATCATACATCATACGCATATTCATACATGGCATATAATGTTTCATGACAAACGCATACATAACATGCACGGTTCTAACTTAGTTTGAGAATTTCAACATATACATTACATGCATCATGATATTGCATGTCACTAACTTGGTTTTTTCAGGTGGACGAATATCCTCAACAAGTTATTCTCAATCACATGCAATATTCTCCTGGATTCTATTCAGACGAGCATTCCTTTTTGATATAATCAAACCAAAGATTCATTCTGAAGAGATCTCTCTTTCCAAATCACTTATCAACGCTAAACAAGCAAAGCAGATACGGTCTATACCACAGTCAAATAAACAACTTCAAATCCTTCAGATCTAAGTCGATACCTTGGACGGTTCCTTAATTATCTACCTTCAGATCTAAGTCGATACCTTGGATGGTTCCTTAATGATCTACCCTCAGATCTAAGTCAATACCTTGGACGGTTCCTTATTGATCTACCTTCAGATCTAAGTCGATACCTTGGACGGGTACTTAATGATCTACCTTCAGATCTATGTCGATACCTTGGACGGTTCCTTAATGATCTACCTTCAGATCTAAGTCGATACCTCAGACGGTTCCTTAAAGCAATCAACATTCAAAATCTAAAACGGAAACTTTGGACAGTTCTGTAACGATCGACCTCCAAGATTTAAAGCGGTAACCTCGGACGGTTCCGTAACGGTCAACGTAGAGGTTTTCAAATCCTTCATCAAGATATAATCAATGGATTCATTCTGATGAACAAACCATCAACACATTCGCTATATGGCATCTGAAAGCCCATCTCAGGTAATGTTTTGTCCGCCAACGATATTTCTCAAGCCACATTCAATGCAATTTCCAACATCACTTCCGGTGGAGGTAAGTGCAAATTTTCAGGGCATCTAATTATTCAATCATCTTCTACCTTCAGATTCCAATCGGTCTCTTCAGGTTTAAGAAGATTGAATAGGGGCAACTGTTATACCCCAACATTTGCCCGCATCTTTTTTTCAGAGAGAAGGAAACAGACTTCTGTCTAAAAATTGGGATTTTCATATAATCTTGGATTTTTTTTCATAAATATCCCGATTTTATGAATACTCAGTTTTTTTTTAGAATATTTTTTATACGGTATTTTGGTTCGCTGTTGAATTTATTCTTACACAAACGCCAAATACTGTTTATCACTTCACACGTTGTTTATTTGAGATTTATTTTCAGATAAATAATATTGACGCAATTGGTACAGAATTAAATTTTGCAGGCGCAGAGTCCGGGGATTCAGACTGTACTAGTAACAATTAAATTATTACTAGTTTTTGTTTCCCACTAATTTTTGTACTATATTATTGTTTTCAAATCTTTTCCTTTCTTTTCAAATCTCTTTCTTTCAAATCAAATCCTAACTTTATTCTATACATCTTTCTTTTCAAACCCTACGATACACTTTCTTTCAAATCCTACTACCACTCAAATTTTCCTTTTTGTACGGTATCACTTCATTCCCCAACGTCTCCATCCTTCTTTTCACTCTATATATACCCCTCATTTTTTCCATAAATTCTCACATAAAATTTCACTCATCTCCCAAATTTCTATCTCATAGATATTTTCTCTTCTTCCCCGGCAAAAATGGCAAAGTGGATGGATACGTTTTTTTTTATGGTCATCACTGTTTTGGTGGTGATCATGTCCTTTTTCTGTCTGCATAGTCCTGAAAAATGTGGACCTGGGATGCTTACACTCCCGTGCATCTATATATTGTTATTTATAGCATGGTTTTTTAATCGTCATACTTAAAGTTTGTCGTATCTTTCGTTTTCAAATAATGTACCGTTCATTATATCTGCCGTACTGTCGTTTAATCATCAAGATAATATTATGTGTGTTTATTGCTAGTTAAATATTTATTTATTTATTATGTTTGTGTTTTTCTAACAACTCATGTAAATAAATTTTCACCATTAACACAACAAAACAAAAAAAGAAAAAAATTAACTTTAACTATTAAGTTAATTCCTAGACAGCCAGTTAACAGTCAAACCCGCTGACGGCACGATTCTCCGTGTTTGTACTATCAGTCAAATCAATCTTTTGCATTTTAAAATTCCAAGATTTTTGTTCTAGAAGTCTTCTGATAATCACATGATCAGCAAAGACTCAACACTGCCCAAAAATCAGGTACGCTTAACTGTCTCCTACACAAACAGTCCCTAATTAGGGTTTTTGTTTTTTTCAGGAGAACAAGTTTTTTGAGACCTCAAATGGATTTCACGGATCTCCATATGTCTCAAAGTACCGCCAGACAAATTTTCAAACTTCGATTCGCTCGGAAGCACAGTGAGCAGCTCAAACAGTCAACAGACGACCAGTTTGACCGAAAAGTCAACAGACAGTCAAAAATGAAATTTTTTGTCAACATCCATATTTTGTCAAAAGAATCATCATTTGATCAATGGTTGATCATAATTCATCAAGAAAAGATCAGAAATCAACAAAACCCTAAGTTTCAAAATTAGGGTTTTCTCGTAAAAAGTCAACTGAACTTTGACCGGCCATAACTATTTCCTCGTTCATCCAAAAAATCCCACCCAAAGCTTATTTTGAAGGAAATTCAATTATCTTTCAAATGAAATTGGTCCTATGGTCATTGGATTTACCATTAGGAAAATATGAGCTCAGACATTACAAGTCATTTTCAAAGTCAACAAAAAGTGGTTTTTTGTCAAAGCCCATAACATCAAGATAACTTCTCCAAATGCAAAAAAGCTTCCAAAGTAGATTGTAGAGGACATGTTGAGATTTCCAAAATGTACAAGAACTCCTCCATATGATCAAAATTGAGGGATTTATGCCTTGTTGAAGTTGGCTATTTTTTGTGAAAATGCATGAAACCAACATTGATCAAAAATGTTTTTTTTCCAAAAGAGGCCAAGTATTCATGATTCAAACATGTTTCTAATGATGTTAAAGGGCTCCCACGACCAACATAAGGCCCATGACATTTTTATTTCTTTTTTAATTTAGTTTTATTCCTTTTAAAGTTAAATTAAAAAAAGAAATGGTTCAAGATAATGATTCAAGGCTTTTGTCCTTAGCATGAGCCATCAAATTTGATTCAAACTCTGCAGCATAGAGATGTACAACAGGCCTATAGAAAGAGGGGTGTAAAAAATTGAAGCCATGGCCAAGAAATTCAAAGCTTTTATTATTAAAAAATTCAAAAGTTCAAAAACACTCAAAGCTTGTTAGCTTAAGTTTGCAGCACTCTTATTGCTTATAAATGGTTTGGGACACTTTAGCAAGAGGACACACACGAAAATTAGCAAAAAGAATAGCCAAGAAGTTCATAAAATCTCAAAAATATCACATAGTTTCAACATTTTTGTTTTCATTGTATAAGCACATATCAATCCAAAACAATCACTTCAATCTTCTCCTGGGCTAGTATAGAACAGGTTCAGACCAATAGCCACAATTGTTTGTACTTATAGCATGCATAATAATATCTCCATATTCTATTAAATTTTCAATTTTAATATCTCATGTTCTAACACTTTTCAATGTAATCTAATGGTTTTTATGAGTTCCTATCATGATTTAGAGGTGATCCAACGTATCACATGTGAGCCATAAACGCTAAAACATGGTGTGCCATTTTTGAACCCCTAGGATGTGAAGCTTTCATTTTCATAGATGGAGAGGGTTTCAGTCAAAACTAATACCACCAATGAACTCCCAGCATGCCATTTAGTGGATCTGGGTTGTGCTTGTAGATTTATTCTCACGTTTTTGCAGGTTCCAAAAAGCATGGAAAAAGAAAGAAAAATCCGCAGGTAATTTGGCTGCTAAATCCGCTGCAAAATCCGTAGGAAAAAGGAAGAAGATGATGAATAGTAAAGAGGACCTTTTGACCGCTCGCGTGGCATTTTCTCTTCCTTTCATTCGCTGGTCAGCTCGCGTGGGTCCCACCTAAGACTTTTGAAAGCTGACTGATCCATTGCTGCACTCCTATCCATGTATCTTATGTTCTCTCCAATTTGAGCCACATGATCAATCTGATTGCACATCCAACGCACCTGAACAAACATTCATACCATAGACCTTCCCATCTACCACAATTGATCCAGATTTAATATATATTTTCCATTTTATTTAATTTTCTTTGCAAAATTACTTAAAAATAGTTTTAAAAATAAAAAAATATAATAAAAATTTTTTTAGGTCGATAAAATAATATATTACTTTTGACTTAAAAAATATGTTATTTTTCTTCATAATTAAAATATTTTGTTTAATTAATTAGATAATATTTATATATTTATCTTTTAATTATTTCTAACCTATCAAAAAATCAGAAAAAATATTTTCTCTTTATTAAATAAAGTTTATATATTATAAACTAATTTTGTACATATTCAGAATATTTTTTTCGTTAAGTTTAATTTACGTGTATAATTATTTGTATAATTATATGTTAATTAGCTTAATAATCCCCAAAACAATTTCAAAAATCACAAAAAATTAACTCTATTTTTAAAATTAATTAACAAGCAACTTGGACATATTTTAGACTTAATTTTTTAGGTTTAAATTTTATTTCTAAGGTTTGACCTTTTAATTAAATTAATTATGCCTTAATCTTAATTAAAATCAACCATCTAAAAATCCAAAAATATTTTCCCTTTATCTTATTGCAATTTAAATTCATAGATAAGTGTATAGGTTGTCAAATTCATGTAAATAACGTAGTTTACATTTCTCGCACAATCGATGTAATAGCGTAGATTTACTTTCCGCATTTTACATTCCCACACTTTAAATTCTGTACATATAAAATTGCGTGTATGACAAGAATAAAACTGAAGCGCTAGATCACTAATCTCAAAGATAATATATCTGAAAACAAAACACAATCACACTTGTACCTCTTAGGGTAATCCCTCTGTTACTCTTTTCAAAATCAATTCTACTGTTTCAAATGCGATTCAAATTTTTTCTTCTGTATCCAATCAAGAAAAATTTTCTAAAAGAAATAGGAAAGGACCTTATGAACTTAGGGTAGATCTCCTAATTGCTTGCTCAAATAAAACAAAACATCAAATGTTTCACGTATCACTGTTTTTCCAAAATAAAACTTTCAAAAGACAACACTCTGTATATATCCAAACAAGGATCATTACGAAGTTAAAAATCTTTTTTTTCGAACCATCAAAATATCTTTCGAAAGATAAACACTTTGTATACATCCATACAAGGATCATTACAAAGTTAATTCTTTACAAAAGTATTTAAAACCACATACAAGCATTTCAATGCAAGACAAATGATTTAAACAAGTGAGCTAAGCAATTAAGAGCCCATGGATAACCATGGATACAAAGGGGTGTTAACACCTTCCCTTTGTATAACCTACCCCCGAACCCAAAATCTCTTTAAGGTCTTTTTTTGTTTCTTTTATAAACCTTTCCTTAATTGGATAAAATAAAAGTCGGTGGGGACTCTCTGATTTTCACAACTCAAAAAATAAAAGAAAAGTCAGTTTGCATCCCACAAAAAACCGAGGTGACACACACCAAATTCCTAAAAATTATACCATTCCTAAACAACCATAAACTCCAAATTGTAGCCAACCAAACACACTCCACGTTACCTCTTCTAACTTTTTTGTAATTACAAAAAGAACTCCATCTCCAAAAAAATTCTTTAAAATCCACCACTTTGAAATTCGACAAACCAATCCAATTTGCCAATTCCTTCCAAACCTCATATGCTTTACGGCAACAACAAAAGAGAATGGAGAGAAGACTCAACGATATCTCCACAAAAGACGCAACAAAGATTAGAAGAAGAAGTAAGAATACCTCGATTAGATAACAAGACGCCAAACCACGTTGTCCTACAAATAGCCGGCGGTCGGCCTCATCCCGAGCTAGTTCTGCTGCAGAATAGATAGCTAATCCGCGACTACAATTGTCTCCGACACTAGGAGTAGAGGAATTCCTAAATCGTTACAATGACACATTCCTTCTATCTAACCTCCTATGTCGGCTTTGGAAACATCGTGTAAAAAAGAAATGGCTAACAAATACGGGAATAAATACTTAATGATGCCCTCTTCCAACCAATGAGAGTGCCAAAACGATATAAAGAAACCATCACCAATACAAAATAAGAAAATATTAGCAAAAAATTCCTTCAAAAGTCTCTTTTTCAAAGAAATGACATATGACCACCAAACCGATTCAGAACTATACTTATCAAGCATCTCACCTTAATAGCCACCCGAAGCTTGATATCTTCGTAACGCGCTTTCAACATCCTATACCAAATAGAGTTTGAGACCTTGCAAATTCTCCACTTCCACTTAAGGAGGAGAGAAAAATTAAAATATTCCAATCTTCTCAATCCTAGTCCTCCTTTATCCACCGAAAGACAAACATCGACCCAACTCACCAAATGAGTACATCTCTTCTCCTCCACACCGCCCCAAAGAAAATTACTTTAAATTTTATTGATCTCCCGAATTACCTTCTTAGGATCCAAATAGAACGATAAAGTAATAATAGGAATACTTCCTAACACTGACTTCAAAAGAGTAATTATTCCCCCAAAACTAAGCCATCTCCCTTTCCACGAACTCAATTTCTTCCTAATAATATCCACTAAAGAAGTCTAAAAATTAATCCTTCTAGAATTGGAACAAATACGAATGCCAAGGAAATTAAACTCCTTCAACTCCTTCTTACAAGAAAGAAAAGAAGTTGTCACATCCATAAAATGAGAATTAATATTTATTCTAGTAAAAAATTAATGCCAAAACTCGAAACAAGTTCAAAGCCTAGTTCAAGACCCGAAATTAATCGAATAAATATTTGATTTGAATTTAATATATATATATATATATATATATATATATATATATATATATATATATATATATATATATATATATATATATATATATATATATATATATATATTAAATGTAATTTGTGATAATTATCGGAGTCTCGTTAAAAATATATTATAGGGTATAAATAAATATTTTATTCTTCACACATGACTTGTATGGTAGGTTGCTTATATTCAATTACAACTATTGAATTTATTTATTATTATTATTAATGGTAAATTTAAAAGTTCACTATGGTAAAGAAATATATTAAGTTAACCATGCTATCCTCCACCTAGTTTGAATTATAAAAATTTCTCAATTAACATAAGTTTATGATTGTTCACTTATATATAATGAGTTTAGTCTTCACAGTTCTATTCCAGTTAAGGTTATCTCTTTGTATGGTTGATTGATTTTGTCATACCAGTTGTTTTCAAACTGAAATAATATAATGAGTTTAGTCTTCACACATCACTTTGTATACCATAATGAGTTTCTCTATTCTCCATCTTATCTCATTCTTTCTTCTTTGGCCTTTCTTGCAACAATCTTCATATGCCATTCTTCATATGCTATTCTTATATATATATATATATATATATATATATATATATATATATATATATATATATATATATATATATATATATATATATATATATATATATATATATATATATATATATGGGTTAAATGGCTTTCACCCCCTGCAATAGTAGCGAGATTTGATTTACCCCCTTTTAAAAAAAATTGTTTTCCCCCTATCATATTAAAATTGTAAGTCTTTTGCCCCCAAGAGGGAAAAATACCCCCTGTAAAATATATTTTTTTGATTTACCACCTTCGTTTTTACACGTTTAGGGGGGGTGCCCAAATATTACAGGGGATAAAATAATTTTTTTAAAAGGGGGGTAAATCAAATCTCGCTACTATTGCACGGGGGTGAAAGTCATTTAACCATATATATATATATATATATATATATATATATATATATATATATATATATATATATATATATATATATATATATATATATATATATATATATATATATATATATATATATATATATATAAATAATTTGTTTATGAAGGCATATTTCAACTAAAATTCTTTTGTTGCAGTCTTATATTGTCTACTTAGGATCACATTCTCATGGGCCAAACTCTTCAGCAAGTGATCTTCAATCTGCAACAAATTCCCATTACAACTTACTTGGCTCACACTTGGGAAGGTATGTATATGGTCTATAGAACTTAATAAACTTTTGTTATGAGAGAGAGAGATTATTCTAATTATTATTTATTATTTCCTTCATAGTCATGAGAAAGCTAAGGAAGCAATGTTTTACTCGTATAATAAACACATCAATGGTTTTGCTGTTGTACTTGAAGTTGAAGATGCAACCAAAATTTCAAGTAAGTGAATCACATTTTCCAACTCCTAATATATATAGATTTTGGTCCACAATTCCTAGCTCAATTGACAGAAGCCAATTTTGCTAGGTTGGATGCTATCACCACAATTTGAACACTAATACCCAGGATTGTGTGTGTGAGTGTCTAGTGGTTATTACCACATTGTCTACAGACCCTAAAAAATATATATGTAGATTTTCATATTTCTTATGCTCAATTTTGAGTCGTGCCCATCAAAACATCCAAATGTAGTGTCTGTGTTTGAGAACAAAGGGCATGAATTGCAAATCACAAGATCATGAGAATTGAATTTTTTGGGCTAGAGAATGATTATGGAGTGGTTCCCAAAGACTCCTTATGGGATAAGGCAAAATATGGTGAAGGTACAATCATTGCAAACATTGATACTGGTCAGTTTGTTATGTATCCCCAATTGTCATTATAATACTCAAAATATCAATTTTCTACATTACATTTTCAAAAGTGGAGGTTGCTTCTGTTGAAATATAAACTTGATTTGGGCCTAAATTAATTATTTGGTTCCTTGGGCTTAGTTATTTTGGGCTTAAGTAATTATGGGTCATGTTTCTAGAGAATTCTTGTAGTGTTTGGGGTGTCTAGATATTTCTTTCCACATGCTTGTGTTTTCTTTGCCAGTTGTGGAAAGCATTGGTGCAGGACCCCAAACATCGACAAATATAAGACCAAAGGGAGCATTATAGATAGTAGTTGAAGAAGTGGATGGTAGTCTATGTATTTTACCCAAACAACATGTGAAGCATACTAGAAAACTCATTGAAACAAAACAATGAAGTCGCCATCAAATTGAAGGATAGAAAAACACTTAGAAAGGGGGGGGGGGTTGAATAAGTGTAGTCTAAAAACTTGAACGATAAAAACAATATGCACAGTTATTTTTATCCTGGTTCGTTGTTAACTAAACTACTCCAGTCCACCCATGACAAGGTGATTTACCTCAACCGAGGATTTACTCCACTAATCGCAACAGATTACAATGGTTATCCACTTAGTCCACGACTAAGTCTTCTAGAGTCTCCTTGTCGCACGCTCGCGAAAAATGAACAGAGTCGCCACTAATATATTTATCCCATAAGGGAAAGGAATACCAAGAAACCTAACAATGGAAGGAACAAGGTCTTGCGACCAGAGAATCAAGGTACGGGAGTCGGTTACGCGAGGGGAAGGTATTAGCACCCCTCGCGCCCATCGTACTCGATGGTATCCACCTATGTTTGTTTCTATCTAAAGGGTGTCTAACTATGTCTATGTCTAAATGCGAATGAATGCAGAATGTAGGGAAAATAAAGAATTGTACTCGCACGGGCCCTACCCCGCGGCCTACGTATCCTTTTCAGGAATCAGAGTTACCGTAGCTCGGCTCACGATTTTTGTTTGTTTTTGTGTTTTTTAGTTAGGCGGCGTTAACGTTCGCGCTCTTGCATAAGGGATTGCCTACGATGCGTATGAGCGGAAATAACGGTGCCCTTAGGTGCCAACGAGGCAAAAGAAAAAAGAAATGATTGGTTTGTATCTTTTAGGGTAATTCCATGATGACGAGAACCCACTACAAGGTCTCGCATCACTTCCTTACTTTGTGTTAAATCTGAACATTTATTAGTGTTTTAAGTGTTTTTGGTTGGTGTTTTTTTTAAGGGGATTTAATTTGTGACTTAGATCATACCAAAAAGAGTTTTGTTTTGCATATTTAGAGAACGCACATCGAGGCCTACGCCACAATCGTTTCTCTAAATAGCGGTTAAGAAATACATCGAGGCCTCACACCTCAATCATTTCTTCTCCGCTAAGTAAAGGAAATACAACAAGGAGTTCTTTTGTGAATATTTAGAGAAAGCTCATCGAGGCCTACGCCACAACCGTTTCTCTAAATAACGGTTAAGAAATACATCGAGGCTTCACACCTCAATCATTTCTTCTCCGCTAAGTAGGAAAGAACATACATCGGGGCCTACGTCCTAATCATTTTTTTCCTACTACGAAATATAGTAACGGTATGATCTTCATCGGGATTTATTAAGTATTTTAAAAGTCGAAAAAGAAAAAGAAAATGAGAAGGGAACTATTCCTAACTTCTAGTCTAAGTTGTCTACATATGGGAATTAAAATAAAAAAACTACGCCATTTATTAACAAAAACTATACATGGGATAGGTAAAGGAAAATCAATATGCGACAAATAAAATTGAGAATTATAGCAAACAAATGATACTCACAAGCACACATACATCCATTAATTCTATACAAAAAAATCGAGACTAAAATTTAATTCCTAAGTCTATTAGGGAGTTATTTACAAAGAAGTATTAATCAAAGGAAATTCGAATATATTGTGAAGAAAAAGATTTATTAAGAGGATTAAAACTATAAAAAATTTAACAAAAATCGTGACAATTATTCACACACTCTAAAATACCCAAAATCATTTTTTATACATTTTTATTTGGTTTAAAAAGATTTATGAGTTGAAAAGTAAGAGAAAACAAAATAAAATAAAAAAGAATCTAAACTGCATGGGGGGTGCGTTAGTGATGAAGGAAATGAACTAAAATCAAGTTATGAGGAAAACTGGGCCCAAACAGAGGGGTGCAAAGAGCGGTAGCGCTCATGGCCCAATTACATGGGGTGATGGTGCATTAGCATATTAGGAGTGAGATCCTGAAAAGGTGGCAAGGCCCATACGCATGACCCATCTACTCTTTGTTCTACTTACCTCATTTTGTTTGACTCAGCATGTTAATATCTATTATTCATCTTTTGCACATGGTTTTTTTTTGTAACGTGGTTTGATTAATGGAATAAATGTCACACACTGCATATCAATGGGGCAACTAGAATTTAAGTCACAAAATGACAAAAGAAAGCTTCAGCAAATCAGATCTGGCCACCTTATCAACCAATCATTTAAATAAGACAAAAGTTGCTAAGTAATGGGAACATGCACCAATGAAATAGTGCCACGTCATCCTATCGGACCTGCCCCATGCAAAAGGGCCAGACGCCGGAACACTGTTCCGGTCGTCTTCTCAGGCACCACCACCGCCGGAAAAACAAAGTGCCCGGAAATTTAAAAGCTGCCACTTTTCCACTCGGTTTTCCTCACTGAGTTCAAAAAGAGGCTTAGATTTCCTTGAATATTCTTCTATCATACAGATCAAAGCTACCTCTAAAAATTCTAACATTCTAGAAATCCATGAAGATAAGATGTCTCCACGCCTCAACGGTCCTCATACCACACAAGGTTTAAACGCGCTACTCATATGTTCACATGATCATAATTTTACGTAAACAGAATCAAAGATCAGAGGTACAAGAAACGTTGCACGCAAATCGCATCAAAATCATGCTGCAGTAAATACATGTGTCTTATGCATATTGCTATCATGCTGAAGGAGGGTTAGAAACTTACTCGGCGACGAAGCTTGAAGAAGAGATGAAAAACTCCACGAATCTTGCAGCTCCTCGTTGATGATGATGAACGTTTATAGAGCGTGCGCGACACTCTGAGAAATGGACTCCAAAAATCCTCTTCTTCTTGCTGTTTGCAAACGGAGATCGACGCCTTTCAAATGATGACGGTGATGATGAAGCTCGGAGAAGAGAACTGATGGAGAAGAGGAGATGGAGATTGAAACGGGAATGGTGGTTGAAGGTGGTTGAGAAGTTTGAAGGTGGAGGTTAGTGGTGATGGAGAGTGGTGGTTATGGTGGTTGAGAAGTTTGTTAGAGATGTAACAAACGCTTTGGAGGATGAGAGAAGAGAAAGAGAAGAGAGGGAATGATAGAGAAGAATTGAAGAGGGGATTATGAAAGTGAAAAAAATGAGAGTGTTCGTGATTTTGTGGAGTGTTTTGGTTTATATAGGTGAGGTGCATACATGGAGCTGTGGTGCGCTGTGAGTGTAGAGGATAATTCTCCCATAGTGTACACGGTTTTTCCTCTTGTAGCAACTTTTCTTCCTTTTACGTGAGCATAAGATTGCATGATTAAAGGAGGTAATCGGTGATGTATAATTTTGGCCTACAAGTTGCGGTCATTTCGTGGCGAGAATGAAACATTTCATATAGAATTGGAGAAGAGTGTGTAATTGTGTGATGGTCGTAGCAGCCCCTTTTTTATAGATTTTCTTGTTTGCATGGCTTTTATAGTAAGCTTTTTATGGCTTTTCATTCCAGAAAATTGCATAGTCATATGAGAAAGCAGTGGCTGTGTAGCTCATTACTCTTGCAGCAAGGTGCTACAACATGAAACTTTGGTAAACAAACCCATCTAAGATGCTCTCTTCTCATGCATAAAACTCTTGCTACGGTTCCTTATTTGATTCAAACTTGGACTCTATGCAAAGATGATGCGTGATAGCATAGACTTCATGTTGGAATGATTGAGAGAATGGGTTTGTAACTTAGTCAAAATGCATAGGAAGATGTCATGTTGCGACTGGCTTACTCTATGCGCGTGGACTCAAGTATGCTGGCCCATATCTTTGCAAAAATGGTCTTTTATGAGGTCATGACTTTGAGGCTTTGCAAATGATTGTTCCCTTGTCCAAATATCATGATCAACACCTCAATGGAAAGAGGACATGGCGAATAATGGATTGACATCAAATATGGGCCAAAGAAGGTCTTAGAATTACTTAAAACTGGGTTGGAACATTGCCCACCAAGTGCTTGACTAAACGTCGCACGCATGCTTTGGCCTTTGACTCATGCCTATGCCAACACATGACTTGGCCAGGGCATAACTTTGGTGACTTGTATCTGGTTCTTTATGCAACCAAAGACCATGATATTGAGAAGAAACGAAAGAGGACATGGGATATAATATTTTGGTCTTCGAGTCATTTCCAGAAGGTATCTATATTTCTCTAAATTTAGCCTTAGATCTGGCACACCATCTGTTCGATCATATGCTTCGCATGCCCAGAATTTTTGTGCCTAGCCATATGCCACAGGATAACTTTGCATAATCATGACTTTGTTCCCCAATATATCTCTCTACACATACCCAAAGTCTATAATTCTTGGCTTATTGCATAGAAGTCATGGAGGACAACAGATTGGTGTTAGAAACTGTTCTAGGAGATACTTGTAACTCTTTAAAACATGCCTCAAATGTGGCACACCACACGCTCGATGAATTGCTTGCTGCTTGCCTCAGAATTTGCCATGTAATTTGTCGCGAATTAGTTTGAATCTTCTATCTTCATAGCCTCATATACCTCAATCTAGGCTTCCATTGGGAAAACTCCCAACTACACAATTGTAATTTTCCATGGATTGAGCAATTTTGTAGTTGGACTTGTTCGGAAATAGTGCCGTATTCCATGTGTAAAATAGGCTTGAAGTGAACTAGTCAACTAAATTTTTAACTTTCAAAATATTTTCTAAGTTTCAAACTTTCCCCTTTTAGAAGTTTCCAATTTCAACTAACTTTCCCAAAATGGCAATTTTGAATATTTCTTGATTTTATTTATTTTTTCTTGACTTTCTTGACCAATTTTTCACCACAAGTCAATATTTGAATGTTGACCCTGATTTTGACTAAAAAGTCAGTTGCTCCAATTTTCTCCGATTTCAGATGAATTTCCCGATTAAATCGTTTCCGATCCAATTCTCAATCAACTTCCAACCAAAGAAGCTTCAGTGAATGACATTTCCTCAAGGCAACCATATTTCTCATTCAAAAATCATCTCCCAATTAAATGTTGACCAAAAAGTCAACTACGTTGACTTTGGTCAAAAACCTTGATTTGGGACGACCAGATGAACTTGAGGATTATATCTTTTAATCAAGCCATTGACTCGGAGAGAATAAAACCCTGATTTTAAAAGGAACTCAATGGGAATGATGCCATGCAATCAGATTTCAAATCTTCTCTCATTTTTTTATTAGCAATTTCTTCTGTAGAAGCTCTTTTCTTATCAATTCTGAATAGTAACCATGATATGGAGGAATGTAATGGATGAATGGCCTGGGTGAGGTATGCACATGAAATGCAAAGTCTAAGTCAGACAAAAGTCAAAGGGGTAGGACAAATTTGGGGTATGACAGCTACCCCTATTTAATTGTCTTAAACCTGAAGGTGAGATTGGCGTAAGCCTTTTGAACATTCGAGGTAGGAGAAGATTAAATATCAGAGTACCAGAAATTTGTCCTAAAGAGAAGATGGTGTAAATGATATCCTTATTTTTTGTATTTTGATATCTGCTGGGGAAAGAGATTTCTTTGGTTTTTCTAGTGGAATGATTAATGGTATGTAATGGTTGAATCGGGATAGCTTGTAACGTGGTAACGGTGCCAATACAAGGTCCTCAATGGAAATGGTCGTTGACGTGAAGGTGATTGGAAGAGAAATAGGTTTGACAGAAAGGTAAGGTGGCACAGACGAATGTTTGAAGAGAGATACAGACGAGCATCAAAAGAAAATACAAACGAGTACCAGAGGAACGACACAGACGAGTATCGAAAGGAAAATACAGACGAGTACTAAAATAATGACACATACGAGCATCAGAAGGAGATACAGACGAGTATCAAAAGAATGACACATACGAGCGTCAAAAGGAGATACAGACGAGTATCAAAAGAATGACACATACGAGCGTCAAAAGAAGATACAGACGAGTATCAAAAGAATGACACATACGAGCGTCAAAAGGAGATACAGACGAGTACCAAAAGAATGACACATACGAGCGTCAAAAGGAGATACAGACGAGTATCAAAGGAATGACACATACGAGCATCAAAAGAAGAATACAGACGAGTATCAAAGGAATGACACATACGAGCGTCAAAAGGAGATACAGACGACTATAAAAAGAATGACACATACGAGCATCAAAAGAAGAATACAGACGAGTACCAAAGAATGACACATACGAGCGTCAAAAGGAGATACATGAGGACTTACCGAGGATAGGGATTTAGTCTTGAAATGGTTTGCCAGGACGAAAGGCAAAGGATACACAACACGGGGATTGGATCTAAAAAGTTTTCCCGTACGAGGGGAAGGGACCACAGAGACTAGTGACGAGACTCGAAAATAAGATGATAGTAACCACTGGGGATTACGGAGATATCAGTGCTTACGAAGCATAAGAATTACATTAATCCCTTAGGCCAAAAGGCGGGGTGTAATTCTTCAAGAGCGGCAATCGTTCGAATTGCCACACACCAAGCATGGTTATTCAAATGATTGAAAAATGAGATGGGTTGAATGCCCGCCCTCATTCACACTCTAATCTGCACGCAGCATACGGGAAATAACCTCGGAGACAATGATTCTGACGAAGAAAGACATTGTGTTCGATCCATACTGGGGGGAAAAAAAACGAGACTTCTTTTGGGGATTGAGGATACCAGGTATCGGCGCCGTGGTTTGAGGATATTTGTGATGTAGTAACAGATATCAATCGGAGTTTGTAAGGACAACATTCTATGTGGGGAGTATCGTTGTCTTGATTGAGCGTTGATTTGTATTATCTGGCTTATGCTTTGTATGCATGTTTGAATTTTCTATGGCGTAATGCTCCATTTTTATGGATATGCTACGCTTTTGAGGATGCAATGTTATATGCAGTGAATACTATATGCAGAGTGCCAAATAAAGGCATTGATGAGACAGTGGAGCGGGATCATTGGGGTTCGTTGCTTATTCTCTTGAGACGCCATTGTGAGTGGACGTTGGAAACCTTGTAGTACCAAAGATTATTGGCAACTGTGTTGGAGATTAGACCATAACTCTGCTGGGGGGAAGAGTGACTTTGCCTGACTTTCCTCACATACTATACCGCTTGGGGAATCATGAGTTTTGAGGGACCATTCTTTGTCTGCCATATGGAAGAGGGATATGGACATGGACCTCTTCAGGTGCCCCATGTTTACCAGTACTGATGAATTATATTCTTGAACTTTCACGCAGGACGATGACGATCTTTATGACATGTCATAGGCCAAGATGACGGCTAGAACCTGCAACCTGCACAGAAAAGAACGTTTGGATGCAAATGGTGCCCCTTAGAGAACTTTTATGTTTAAGTAACGTCATGTTTCGTTTTGATTTGACCATTATTCCCCCATGCTTTCAATGTGATGCTTAATAACGAATTAAATCACACCTCGCATACGAAAAATGAAAAGTAGGAAGGAAAGCTTTTTATCAAAGGATCATTTTATTGATGGAATGCCTATGAATAGGCTTCTGTACAAGGAAGCAACTCCTAAATGAGGTAGTTGCGAAAAAGGAAAATAAGACACAAAGGTAAAATGGCAAAGAGAAATGTTCGAATTTCCATTAAAATTGGTATTGCTACAGTCCCCATATCCTTGATCCTCTTAATGCTTTGCTTCAAAAGCTTAGTAGTTGAATCGATCTGTCCGTTTTTCAAGGGCGTATAGCGGTATTTGTGAAGGGTATTCATACTGCAGCCTTCCGCCTTTGATCCCTAACTTTTGCCTGGATCGCCCTTTCGGGTTTTCAATCCAGCGGGATACCCTTTTTTGCCTAGGTCGCCCTTTCGGGTTTTCGACTTAGCGGGTTATTCTCTTTTGTTTTATCCCTAATTTTTGCCCAAACCCTTTTGGTTTGCCGGGATGCCCTTATTTTTGCCTAGGTACGTCGACCTAGCGGGTCTTTTATGCGTAGTATTTTTTGACTGAGTCTGAATTGACTGGAAGCGGAACGTCTTCCCCATCCATCTTTGTAAGGATTAAAGCACCACTTGAGAAGGCTTTCTTCACAATGTATGGTCCCTCATAGTTGGGAGTCCATTTGCCCCTTGGATCGGTGTGAATTGGCAAGATCTTCCTCACGACCAGGTCGCCTGTGTGGAACTCTCGAGGCCGAATCTTCTTATCATATGCTTTCTTGATCCTCTTTTGGTACAGTTGACCATGGCAAATAGCAGATAAGCGTTTATCCTCGATCAGATTGAGATGGTCGATCCTGGTCTGAACCCACTCTGTTTTATCTAACTTGGCATCCATTAGTACTCTCAACGAGGGAATTTCCACTTCGACGGGAAGTACGGCCTCCATACCGTAGACAAGAGAGAAGGGAGTTGCCCCAGTTGAAGTACGAACTGAAGTTCTATAGCCATGCAGAGCAAACGGTAACATCTCATGCCAGTCTTTGTACGTTCTAACCATTTTCTGGACGATCTTCTTAATGTTCTTGTTAGCAGCTTCGACTGCGCCATTCATCTTTGGCCGATAGGGTGATGAATTGTGATGTTCAATCTTGAACTCGTCGCACAACTCTGCCATTATCTTGTTATTAAGATTGGACCCGTTATTAGTGATGATCTTATTTGGAACCCCATATCGGCATATGATTTCTTTCTTGATAAAGCGAGTGACGACTTGCTTGGTTACATTCTTGTAAGAAGCAACTTCAACCCATTTGGTGAAGTAGTCGATAGCAACAAGAATAAATCTGTGTCCATTCGAAGCTTGTGGCTCAATTCGTCCAATCATGTCGATGCCCCACATGGCAAAGGGCCAAGGCGACGTCAGGACATTCAGAGGAGTTGGAGGAACATGAATTCTGTCAGCATACACTTGGCATTTGTGACATTTCTTCACATACACATAACAATCTATTTCAATCGTCATCCAATAATATCCTGCTCGCAAGATCTTTTTGGCCATAGAGTGCCCACTAGAATGAGTTCCAAAAGATCCTTCATGAATTTCCCGCATGATCAATTCTGCTTCGTGTCTATCCACGCATCTGAGCAAAACCGAATCATAGTTTCTTTTGTACAGGACGTCTCCTGACAAGAAGAATTTGGATGCTAACCTTCAGAGCGTTCGCTTATCACCAATTGTAGCATCTTCGGGATACTCTTGCTTCTCAACATACCTTTTGATGTCATAATACCATGGCTTTTCGTCATACACATCTTTAGTAGTGAGACAATGAGCAGGGAATACATGTGCAGGCTCTTTGTAACGGAGGATCCTTCTGTCTGGCATTTCTTTAGGGGAGCTAACTCTGAACATAGCTGCCAAGGTAGCCAAAGCATCTGCCAATTGGTTTTCTTCTCGGGGGATATGATTGAAAGTGATTTCCTCGAAAGCAGGCAACAACTCCAAGATATAGTCCCTATAGGGAACTAAATTGGGGTGTCGTGTTTCCCAATCACCTCTTACTTGATGTATGACCAAAGCAGAATCCCCATAAACTTCAAGAATCTTGATTCTCATGTCGATGGCCGCCTCGAGGCCCATTACACAAGCTTCGTATTCCGCCACATTATTCGTGCAGTCAAAGCATATCCTGGCTGTGAAAGGAGTGTGAGTCTGACGAGGAGAAGTCAAAACAGCCCCAATACCATGGCCCATAGCATTTGATGCACCATGGAACATGAGAGTCCATCGCTCCCCTGGTCCGGGCCCTTCGTCATCATCCAGTTTCATGATATCTTCATCAGGAAAGTCAAACTTCATTGACTGATACTCTTCCAATGGTTGATGAGCGAGATGATCCGCAAGGACACTTCCTTTGATGGCCTTTTGTGTGACATACTGAATGTCATACTCTGATAAAAGCATTTGCCATCGTGCTAGTCTTCCTGTAAGAGCTGGTTTTTCGAAGATGTACTTTATCGGGTCCATTTTGGAGATCAATAAAGTGGTGTGAGTCAACATATACTGCCTTAGTCGGCGAGCAGCCCATACCAAAGCACAACAAGTTTTCTCGAGTAGTGAGTAGCGGGATTCACAATCGGTAAAAAATTTTCTCAGGTAATAAATGGCACACTCTTTTCAACCAGACTCGTCATACTGACCCAGCACACATCCCATAGATCCTTCAAGTACAGTTAAGTACATAAGGAGTGGCCTCCCAGGGACTGGAGGGATGAAAATTGGTGGCTCTTGGAGGTACTGTTTAATCTTCTCGAAGGCTTCTTGACAATGATCATCCCAACTGATTTCTTGGTTCTTGCGCAGCAGCTTAAAGATGGGTTCACAAGTGTCAGTGAGGTGAGAAATGAACCTGGCTGTATAATTCAATCTCCCAAGGAACCCTCGAACTTCTTTTTCATTCTTTGGTGCTTGCATATTCTGTATCGCTCTTACTTTATCAGGGTCGACCTCAATCCCACGTTGGCTCACGATGAATCAAAGTAATTTTCCAGATCGCACTCCGAAAGTGCACTTGTTTGGATTAAGCCTCAATCTGAATTTTCGCAGACGAGCAAACAGTTTCTCCAGATATACCAATTGTTCCTCTTCAGTTTGGGATTTTGCAATCATATCATCAACGTATACTTCAATCTCCTTATGGATCATATCATGGAAAAGGGTCACCAGTGCTCGTTGATACGTTGCACAAGCATTCTTAAGGCCAAAAGGCATAACCTTATAACAATACGTACCCCACGGAGTGGTGAAAGTGGTCTTGGTCATATCTTCAGGAGCCATCTTTATTTGATTATAGCCAGAGAAACCATCCATGAATGAGAAAACCGAGTACTGAGCAGTGTTGTCGACTAGCACATCAATATGAGGCAGAGGGAAATCATCCTTCGGACTAGCTCTATTCAAATCTCGATAGTCAATGCACATGCGCACCTTTCCGTCCTTCTTAGGAACAGATACGATGTTTACAATCCAAGGAGGGTATTCACACAAAGACAAGAAACCAACATTCAACTGTTTTTCAACATCCTCCTTGATTTTCAAAGCCATATCAGGTCGAGTTCTTCGCGGTTTTTGCTTCACAGGCGGGCATTCTGGTTTGAGCGGTAACCTGTGCATGACGATATCAGTGTCTAAACCAGGCATGTCTTCGTATGACCAGACGAAGATGTCGACATACTCTCGAAGCAGCTCAATCAACCTTCTTTTTACATCACTTTGCAAAGCAGCCCCTATCTTAATTTCTCTCTTTAATTTTTCTGTACTGAGGTTGATGATTTCTATGGCTTCTTGATGTGGTTGAATAGATTTCTCTTCTTGTCTCAATAGTCTTGCCAATTCCTCAGGGACTTCACAATCTTCCCTACTATCTTCATCAGCTTGGTCAATTGGATTCTTAAGGATATCAGGACGTGGAACTGTAACATTATCATTTTTGATGGAATCCGAGTCGGATCTGCATGATGGATGATTTATGCCTTAGAATGCAACACATAAAGGAAATGAAAAAAGAGAAAAACTTTGCCATTTTTTAAAAGTTTTTAAAGTAAAAATGAAAGAAATGGAACAGTAATTGCATGCGAAAATATGATTTTCATTCAATATTAAACAAATTGAAAAACATGGGGGCCCTGTCATACCCCAAATTTGTCCTACCCTTATTTATATGGCTTGCCGCTCATGAACATACATCCATTTAGGTCATGGCCCAATTCATGCATTCATGTCATGGTTACTGTTTCAAAAAGGAGCTCCTGGCACAAAGAACTTCTGATTAAATATAGAGATCCGAGGTCTGGTCTTGTGGCATCATTCTTCTGAGGGCACTATTGAATCAGGGTTTCCTCACCTTCAAGTCAGAGCATTGGCTGGAAAATACAAGCTTACTGTTCATCTGATCATCCAAAATTAGGGTTTCTTGACCAAAGTCAACACAGTTGACTTTTGGGTCAACACATTGATCAAAAGTTGATTTTATGAGGAATGACGGTATTAGGACTGTGTGGAAGTGTTCAGATTGATTGCCATTGGTCAGAAACGGATTAATCGGGAATTTCATTGAAATAGGAGGAAAATCAGAACGGTTGACTTTTGGGTCAAAATCGGAAGAATTATTCGAATATCGACTTTTGGTGGAAAATCGGTCAAAGAAAAGTCAAAGAAGTGAATAAAATCAAAAATATTCAAAACTGCCATTTTTGGAAAATAGTTGAAATTTGAGATTTCTAAAAAAGGGTAAGTTCTACACTTAGAAAAAAAATCTTGAGGGTTTTGGAATGAATGAACAACCAACTTTGCAGCTTGATTACATGTGGATTTAGGTGTTATTTCAAGAAATGGTCAACATCAATATTGTCCATCTCATGGAGATGAACAAGATTGTAGTTGAGTGTTTTTTCATTGGAGCCATGGATCAAGAGTTATAGAGAGGAAAAGTATGAAAAATAACACTGAATGCAAGGCAGGCTGGTAGGCAAATTTCTGGGCATGCGCAAGCATTCTATCAAGCAGGTGGTGTGCCATAATGGAAGTCAGTTTCAGAGCAATACGAAGGTCCATTGATTGCAAACTTGGTACTAGTCCCTTCCTCTCCATGTGCTCTTTCTATTGGTACCAAAGTCATGGAAAGTGGACCCGTATCGAGTGAGCTACAAATGCTCAAAGTAATGCCCTCGCGAAGTCACGCATCGCAAAAGACCAAGGCCAGAATGTAGGGCCAGTACGCAACAATTGATCGAGCATGTGGCGTGCCGACTTTGAATCCGATTTTAAGGAGCTGTAGGCATCCCTTGAATCTCCTACAAATTGCATTTTGATCATTCCCTTGCCCTCTTCCAATTGGCACCAAAATCATGGAGATTGAGCAAGTATTGAACAAATTAGGGAGACTCAAAGTCATGCCCTGGTCCGGTTGCGTTTCTGCCAAGGTCATAGGCTAAAGCTAGGTCACGCATGCGCCCCAAGTCCACCGCGTGTCTACCATGTTTCTGGCAGCTTTCCTCATCCCTCCAAGTGTTATTTCTAGAGATTTTCAACACCATAACTCCTATATGCCATGTACTCTATCCCTTGAGCATATATTGATGTCAAATAGTGGCTCATAAGCAAGGATATAATCATGCAAACTGGCTCCTCGGGACTGTTTTGAACACAAGGGTGAGCATGGAATTGTTGCTGCATGGGCATGAGTGTTGTTATACCCCAAAATTTGCCCGCATCTTTTTTCAAGAAAACTCCAATCTGAAAATTAAGAGTCTCATATAATCATGGATTTTTATTTCAACAAATATCTTGACATATGAAATACTTAGTTTTTAGAAATTTTCTTATACAGTAATTTGGCTTGCAGTTGAATTTATTCTTACGCAAACGCCAAATACTGTTTATTACTTCACACATGCTATTTATTTATTTACAGATAAATAGTACTGACACAATTGGTACAGAGTTAAATCTTTTGCAGGCGCAGAATCAGAAAACTCAGACTGTACTGTCAGTCGACAGTCAAACTGCTGGCAGTACAATTCTCAGTGTTTTGTACCATCAATCAAATCAATCTTTTACAATTCAAAATTCCAAGATTTTTGTTCTAGAAGTCTTCTGAATATCACGCGATTAGCAGAGACTCAACACTGCACAAAAATCAGGTACGCTTAACTGTCTCCTACACAAACAGTCCCTGACTAGGGTTTTCTTGTTTTTACAGGAGAAACAAGTTTTTGAGACCTCAAATGGATTTCATGCACATCCATATATCTCAAAGTACCATCATACAAATTTTCAAACTTCAATTCACTCAGACGCACCGCCAGCAACTCAAACAGTCAACAGACGACCCATTTGACCAAAAAAGTCAACAGACAGTCAAAAATGAAATTTTTTGTCAAAGTCCATATTTTGTCAAAGGATTCATCATTTGATCATTGGATGATCATAATTCATCAAGGAAAGATCAAAAATCAACAAAACCCTAAGATTCAAAATTAGGGTTTTTGCCTGAAAAGTCAACTCAACTTTGACTGGTGTAACTCGGTGAACTGACTTTTATTTTTATAATATGCAAAAATGTTGCAGTGAGCATGAGTCGCCACCGACTTTTATTTTGTCCAATGTTAGGAAGGGTAAAAAGTACAGAAAAAGACCCTTTTTAAAGAAAGCGGGCTCGGGGGGTAAGTTATGAAAAGGGAAGGTACAAGCACCCTTTTCATCCGTAGTTATCTACGGGCTCTTAACTTGCTTAGCTCATATTGTTTGTTTGTTTTGAAAGAAGCATAAGGACTTTAGCGTAAATGCGTAGCCTTTTTTTTTTGAAATGATATTGGAAATATGTTTTTATTGAGCTAGGCAGTTTAAGAGCACTACCCTATTTAACTGGTCTTTTTCTGTAAATTTTAAAATTCCCAGGACTATCCATACTATATAGGAGTAGGTAGTCCTTGTTATATTGGACGTGCGGGTCATCGAAGGGTCATCGAGGTCGTTTTGAAGGCAACAGGTAGAGGTACCTTTAGCAATATTCGAAGGGACAATCATTGTTCCGTAGGCAACCGCTCGAGGGACTAGATCATATTACCGAGGCAACATCGTGGGTCATCGAGGGACTTATGATCTTTACAATGATTTTTAATCGAGGGACTTTGCTAATTGGTACCTCTACATTCGAGGGACACGACCTTTTAATCGAAGGCAACCGAGAGGGGCGTACCCTAAGGGTGAGTGCGTGCAAGTGTATTGGATTCGATTTATAATTTATCTTGTATCTTTTAGTGAGCTAACGTTTGATTCGATCTTGCCATACACACCCTAATTTAACATACATCTAAGCATAATAATAATTAAAAATACAAGAATTTAAAGGTGCGGAAACGTAAAAATATTCACTATGATTATTTACATTTTTGTCCTATATACATTCTAATGTCAAAACAAGAGAAGTAAAATAAATCAAACACGCGTCATACATGTGATTTTGAGATGAGAGGAGAATCGGAGGATAGAATAATGGTTTAATTAAATTAAAAAAAAATAAAAAAAATTGATTAAATCCTAAATTTAAATTTTTATTAAGCCCATGTAATTAAAATTAAATTAATTTCTATTAAATCATCTAATTAACAAAACTAATCCTATTTTAAAATTAAATTTAATTATCAAATTAATTATTAAAAAAAAACTCATCCTAATTAAATTAATTCTAAGTTTAATTTTAAAAAAATCTCTTTCCCTTTTTTTTTTTTTGGTTTAATAGGTTATTTAGTTAAATGATAAAACCAATAAATAAAACAAGCAAACAAAAAAACTAAAGGGTCCAATCCTGTGTGTCACATTCTTGGAGTATCCTGTTTGGGCTAGCAGCTTTGAGGCCTTCGGATCTGATCTTGAGAAGATCCAACGGCTCTTGTATGGACGCGCATGGGGAGAGTGCATGGTTGTATACACAGGATCGGCAGAAGATTTTGTTTAAAAAAATAAATTGGGACGCTGGGTATCGAACCCCAGCCCTGAAAGTCATAGGCGTCCACTTTTACCACCGAGCCATCATTGTTAGTCAAACACAAAACACAAAAAAAACAATATGAAACTTAAATCAAACGAAATTAAAGCTGACGCGCGTGGGCCCTGCACTTGCGTTGACTGGCCAATGAGGTCGCTGGAACGCGCCACGCATGTCAGTCAAAGAGTCCATGCTTACTGTTCATCATCTTCCTCGCGCTCACCTGCGGATTTACCCGCGGAAACGGCTATGATTTTTCCTACGGATTTTTCCGCGAGTTCTTTCTTTTTTTTGTACCTACGATTTAAACAATGCAAACGAACGACAAAGCAAGCCAACTATTGGTCCAGATCCACTAATTAGGACCTTGTGAGTCCATTGATGGTGTTTGTTTGGCCTGAAACATCACACAAATAAGAAAACGCAAAGCAAAACCTCTATGCCCTAAAAATGGTGTCTCTCTATTCAAGGCTCCAAACTCCCATATTATGGATCAAGCCTGTTCTAAATACCATAATGAACATGTCAAGTGCATCACATCTTATAAAAACGCATTAAACAATTAAAAACGAAAAAGAATAAAATGGATGCATGATGAACAATATTAGCGTGGTATTTTACATAGCATGGGGTTCATGCTTGGCTTCATACTTACCATACACCGTCCCAGGAGGAGATTAGAGTGGTTGTTTTGAGTGGTTAGGGTCTGCAAATTTGAAAACGAAAAAATCTTATTTTTGGTGATTTTTTGGAACCTTGGGTGTGAGTATTGGAGGCTAGGTTTTTCGTGTCCCAAGAGGATGCACGAGTTATGAATATATAGTAGACCAAAATAGGGTTGAAAAAATATGGAAAGAAACAAGAGGTTTCATTGAAAAATATTTTGTCTTGAATGTGTATAAAAATCTTTCCATTTTTGTTAAAACCTATTTTGATGCCCTTTTTTCACGTGTAAACAAAGCCAAAGGATGTATTTTGATATGGATGGAAAGTTTTTAATAATTTGATTTGATTTATTTTTTGATTTAATTTGATTTATATTGAATTTAAATAAATAAATTCAAAAATAAATATAATAAAACCATAAAATAAATATCAAATAGCCTTTGGGCCTTTAATAGACTTGTAATTTCGTGGATACCATGAAAATATTGGCCCATTACTAGAAAATGCAAAGTTCTTCTCTTAGGTTTTTATGCCATTTCTTGAAAATCGCCCACCTTGTACCAATCATATCTCCCTCATTTTTTATCACATGAAGGCGTTTTTGTACATTTTAGAAACCTCAAAGAGTCTTCTAAAAGATACTTTTGGTTCCACCTTCATTGAACTTACCATGTTTATTTACCATCCTTTGAGAAAAAACGTCTTTTTGTTGACTTTCAAAGGGACCTATAATGTATTAGCCCGTATCTTTCAACTGATGCATTTCTTGACCTTGGGCCCAACACGAAAGTTGTAGAGAATTGAATTTCCTTGAAAATAGGCTTTGGTTGGGCAATTTTTGATTAGCCATGTGAGAATTATGATCGTTCAAAGTTCGGTTGACTTTCCCTTTAAAACCCTAATTTAGTAACTTCCTCCTTTGATGATTTTGGACTTTTTTTCTTGATGAATCATGATCAAATTTTGATCAAATGATGATTATAACATAAAAATGTTAATGTTGCCCAAGAATCGGGAGTTTTGACTGTGGTTTGACCATAGTTTGACTTTTAGTTCAAAGATAGTCAACTGTTGATCGTTTGAGTGTTTAAATGAACAATCATATGGATCAAGGCTTGAAATTTTTCATGAGGGTCCTTTGAGGTACATGAGAGGCCATGGTGCCTATTTGGGGCTTCAGAGTTTGATTATTCTTGAGAAAATACCAAACCCTAGTTCTAACCTTCATTGCTTAGGAGGAGAGTGAGCATGTTTTCAGTCAGGGATCATATGAGCCTGCGGAGATTAACTGAGCTCAATTATCTTGAAATGTAATGGGCAAATTTTGGGGTATGACAACTGGTCATAACTCTCTCATCCCTCATCCAAAAAATTCAAACCAAAGCTCATTTTGAAGGAAATTCAATTATCTTTCAAATGCAATTGATCCCATGGTCATTGCATTCACCATTTGAAAAATATGACCAAAGACATTACAGGTCATTTTCAAAGTCAACAAAAAGACACTTTTTTCAAAAGGACACACAAGGAGCATCAAAAATCATTTTGACTTGAGACCAAAGGCATTGGTTAGAGGACTCTTTGAGGTTTCCAAAAAGTGCAAGAACTCCTTCATATGACAAAAATTGAGGGATTTACATCTTGTTGAAGTTGGTTAAATTTTGGGAAAATGCATGAAATCAACATTGCTCAAAAATGTATTTTTTCCAAATGGGGCCAAGTTTTCATGGTTCAAACATGTTTGCCATGTTATTATGGGCCTCCCACGACCAAGACTAAGCCCATACCATTTTTATTCATTTTTTGCCTAATTTTATCTTATTTTAAGATTAAATTAAAATGAAAAATGAATGGATAATGGGTAGCTTACAATCCAAGCATGACTCACCCAAGGAATCTCTGATTTTCTGCAGAGAATTGAAGCACAAGGCAAGAGAAGTAAAGGAGAGGAAGACTTGGTCAAATATTCAAGGATTTTTAATATTTAAAAATCAAACTTTCAACCAAGCAATCAATGCTCTTAGCTTCACTTCCAAGCAGCCCTTGGCCTATAAATGAAGTGGAATACATCAACAACAAAACACACACGAAATTATAGCCAAGGCATAGCAAGAAAACTCATCAAATTTCTCAAAATTTCCATACACTTTGTAAATTTCAAATTCAATATTCCAATCAATATCAATACAAAACCCTCATTCCAATCATCTTCTAAGATCATATAAAGTAAGAATGAACCCTTAATATGGTCCCATGAGAGTCGTGACACATGCATAGTGTTCTTCGTGTTCATACATAAATAATTTTCGTTTTCCTATATTTAATCAACCTCCATGTAAATCTAATCATTCCAATGAGTTCATGTGGTCCTATAAGCTAGATCTGGGCCTTAACATGTAAGCTCCCACGTGAGAATCATTCCATGCCATTAACGAAGGTTCATGCATGTTAAAACTTCAACTCCATCGAACCCATAGCTACAGCTCTCAAACAGCGAACCTAACATCATATTTGGACTCAGAGCATCCTAATTAGGGGATATGGGTCACTTGTTTTTATTCCTAACGCTTATTTTTGCAGGTTGATGAAGCTACCAAAAATGGCGTTTTTACTGTACAAATAGAGGAGGTTTAAAACCCCCGCTATTTGTTTTAAAAAATAAGAAAGACGGAGGTTGAAGACGACCACGCGTCCAAGCGTGGTTCGTCAGTCAAAGCTGACTCTTCCCTCCGCTCGCGTGGCTCTTGATCATTGGCTGGTCAACCAGTCTTCCCATCCACGCGTGCACTTGTGGGTCCTAGTCAGAAAGTTTGAATCTCCTTGGATTCAGCACATGTTCCCCACCATCATATCATGCTCCTTCATGATCTGAGCCCTTGGATCTTCTCAACTCTCCATCTAACGCTCTCAGCCTTGCAGCCACACCATAACTCATCATGATTAACCACACTTGATCATTATCTTTTTATTTTCTATTTTTTTTAAATTTCTTTGCAAAATTAATTAAAAATAGTTTTAAAAATCCAAAAAATATACAAAAAATATTTTTAGACTTCTAAAATAATATATTATTTTCTGAAATAAAAATATTTTATTTTTCTTCATAATTTCAATATTTTGCATAATTAATTGGTATATATTTATATATTTGCTTTTTAATTATTCTAACCAATCAAAAAATCAAAAAAAAAATTTGTTCTTTATGTTAAATATTGTTTATATATTATAAACTAATTTTGTACATATTTAGGATAATTTTCTCTTTAAGTTTTAATTATTTGTATAATTATTTGTATAATTATGTATTAATTAGCTTAATCAATTTCAAATCAATTTCAAAAATTCAAAAATAATTAGTTTTGTTTTAAAATTAATTGACAAATATTTTGTACATATTTTAAACTTAATTTCTAGGTTTAAATCTATTTTCATCTTTTTTCTTCATTTTAATTTAATTAATCATGCATTAATTATAATTAAAATCAATCATAAAAAAATTCAAAAACATGCCTTTTATTTTTCTTGCAATTTAAATTCCTAGATAAATGTATAGGATGTCAAATTCATGTAAATAGGCTAGTTTATATTTCCTGCACAATCGATGTAATAGCGTAGATTTACTTTCCGCACTTTACATTTCCGCATTTTAATTTCAGCAAATATAAACTGCGTGTATGTCAAAGATAAAATTGAACCGTTAGATCACTAACTTCAAAGATAAAATATCTGAATCCAATCACAATCACACTTGCACCTCTTAAGGTAATCCTTTCTCATTCTTTTCAAAATCAAAGTCAAAATTCTACTGTTTCGAGTACAAAATCGAACCTTTTGTTTATATCCGGTGAAAGGATAAATTTTTAAAGGAAATAAGGATAAAGACCTTACAACTCAGGGTAGACCTCCTAGTTTGCTTGCTCAAATCAAAACAAACAAAATTCTCATACACTGTTGTTTTTCAAAACAAAACTTTCCAAAAAGACAATATTTTGTATACATCCAGACACGGATCATTACAAAGTTAACGTTCTTTTCAAAACATCTTTCGAAAGATAAAAAAACATTTTGTATACATCCGCACAAGGATCATTACAAATTCAATTTACAAAGGTATTTTGAAACCACATATGAGCATTCTAAAGCAATTGAAAAGTGATCGAAAAACAAGTGAGCTAAGCAAACTTAAGAGCCCATGGATAACCATGGATACAAAGGGTGCTAACACCTTCCCTTTGTATAACCTACCCCCTTACCCAGAATTTCTTAAAGGTCTTTTTTCTATTTCTTTTATAAACCTTTCCTTAATTGGATAAAATAAAAGGTCGGTGGAGACTCTGTGAATTTCAAAAAAATGCGAAAGCATAAGCGATAAAAAAGAGTCAGTTCACGTATCTCTCCCGCTCAGAGGTATGGCCCGAGAAAAACGGAGGTCCTCAAGTGTGTTACGCAAGCAGTCAGCTTTTTGTCTTATCAAGCCATGCACAAGTTCTGAATAGAGAAAGCTCACCAAAGAGTTTACTACAACTACACAACCCTTTGTTCAGTAAGAGTGAGAAAAAAGAATACACTGCATTGCACTCTACCATGGGCCATACACCAGCATATAAGTATCAAAACCCTTCACAATTCACACAACACACTCTCATGCACCTCACACTATATAACTCAAAACTCTTCACAAACTCACACACGCATTCTCATTTTCCCTCACTTTCTCTCAAAAAACACCTTCATCTCTCTCACTTTCTCTCTCGGCTCTCTCTTCCCAGCTTCCTCCAAAGTTTGTTACAAGGTGTAACAAACTTCAACCACCTAAAAACTCTTCCATCATCCATCTTCACTTTCCACCTTCGACCTCCCTCTTCCACCACCGTCACCACCGTAACCACTTTCACCATCAACCTTCGAGAATCTCCATCGAACACCATCATCATTCTTCCACCATCATCAGTAGCACTCAGCCTTCACCATTATCAAACCAACTCCAAACAATCACTATCAACCGCCATAATCAAAGAAAGCAAAACGAAACGGTTCGCATCGACTGGAATCATCGCTATTCACATCAAGAACAACAGAGCTTAGAGGAGCTTTCTGGAAACGTTAAAATTCGATCAGGTATGGCTCCTGAATCCCTCCAAACTCTCAGCTTCCATGTTAGGTCCGTATAGTGTTTGCTAGTTGTGTTGTTCGTTCAGATCTCGACCGCTATTGATGTATAGCACATGCGCATGTTTCCTTGCATATATTCGTTGCATCTTGATTCTGTGAATTGCACTAGTCATTTAGGATAGTTCGGGATCGTCTCGTGAAAGCCGTTGAGTTGTGGCATAATCTTGTGGTTTATGTTCGTAATATTAGAGTGTGATTCGGACAAAACTGAGATCGGATCTAGAATCTACGCGAAAATCCGAGCAAGTTAATACTTTTAGTTTCAATTTCTGGAAAAGTGATGAAATCGCCGCCGTGGGACACCGGAGAAGGCGACCGGAGCTTTGCTCCGGCGTCTGAGTCTTTATTTTTATTTTTCTTTCATGGCTGGCATACGTGTGGCGTCGGGATTGGCTTGTTCTCCCTTCAGTTTGGATATTTTGTCTTTTCTCAATGATTAGTGTGATGTGTTGGCGTGAGGTAATTGGCTTGTGAATCATTTTTGTCTTTATCCACTTAAAATCTATTTGACCAATTGATGCCATGGTTCATCGTACTGTCACGTTACATTTAAATAGTGCATGCTGAGATAAATAATTGAAAATAAATTGAGTCAAAGCTGAATTGAGGAGTAGGTAGAATGGGCCGCGAACAGTCTGGGCCCTTCTTGTTTCTGGTTTCTGAATCACATCCTTGAACTGCTAATACACCACCACGTTTCTAAGATTGGGCCATGGGCGCCCCACTATTCGCACCCCTGCTTTAGGCCCAGTTCTGGGCTATTAACTTGGTTATAGTTCACACTAGCATTACTGTTACACCCCCCTGGTAGTGTAGATTTTACTTTACATAAATTCTTGTTTTCATCCCTTTTTTATTTTATAAACCCCTTTTTAATTCAAATAAAAACTAATAAAAATGCACTTTTAGATATTTTATGCCATGTGAATAATAGATTCGATTTTTGTTAATTTTTCTTAATCAATCCAATACCTTTAATTCCTTTTTTGCAACCCTTGATTTTGTTTTAACATTCCCTTGTAAATAAGTGTTAATAGATTTAGGAGTTTTAGTCCTTTCGTTTTTGGCCAAGTGATGCATATGTTCGTGAAACAAATGACATAGAAATAATAATAAAAGTAATAGTTTAGGCTATTTCCTTTGATTCCTTTTTTGGTTAATTAGAAATTAATTTTTTATAAAAAGGTCATAAAAAAGTAGTAGTTTTCTAGCTTGATTTTGCATTGATCCTTGGATTGTTTTCATACTAGTTCCATGTTATCTTTGTATGACACTTGTGTGATATTATTGCTTGTATTTTTGGCCTTATTTTTGGCCTACCTTGTTAATATCATTAGTATGCTCCTATTAGAATTTACCATGTTAACATTAGGATTTAGACTTGTATAGACAACTTAGACTAGAATTTAGGATTAGCTCCCTATTGCATTCTTTTTCTTTTCAACACTTTTAAAATACTTAATAAAAGGAAGACGCGAATCACATCAAGAAAGTGATAGAGAAATGAGTGGGATTAATTCCCTAATCTGTTTCTCAATCGCTTAGTGGCATAGAAACGAGTGGGATCAATTCCCTAATCTGTTTCTCGGTCACTACTTAATGGGAGAGAAATGAGTGGGATTCATTCCCTAATCTGTTTCTCAAACATTAATTAATGGGAGAGATATGAGTGGGATTCATTCCCTAATCTGTTTCTCGAACATTACATAATGGTATGGAAGTGAGTGGGATTCATTCCCTAGTCTGCTTCTCGATCATTATACATTTTATGTGATTCAACTCGCAGATTAATTTCCCTTAAAAAATACACAACCAAAAACACTTAAAACACCTAACAATGGTTCAAATTAAAATAAAGTAGAGAAAGTGGTGAGTGGCCCGGTATTGGGAACTGTTCATCACCCATCTACCCTAAAAGACACAAACCAATCATTTCTTTTTCTTTTGCCTCGTTGGCACCTAAGGGCATTGTTATTTCCGCTCGATCGCATCGTAGGTCGTCCCTTATGCAAGAGCGCGAACGTTAACTCCGCCCAATTAAAAAACACAAAAACAAACAGAAAATCGTGAGCCGAGCTACGGTAACTCTGATTCCTGAAAAGGATACGTAGGCAGCGGGGTAGGGCCCGTGCGAGTACATTTCTTTATTTTCCCTACATTTTGCATTCATTCGCATATATAGACATAGACATAGTACACACCCTTTAGATAGAAACAAACATAGGTGGATACCATCGAGTACGATAGGCGCGAGGGGTGCTAATACCTTCCCCTTGCGTAACCGACTCCCGTGCCTAGATTCTCTGGTCGTAAGACCCCGTTCCTTCCTTTGTTAGGTTTCCTGATATTCCTTTCCCTTATGGGATAAATATATTGGTGGCGACTCTGTTCATTTTTCGCGAGCGTGCGACAGGCCCTTCTTTATACAAGTGATCAAAATGCTTGGGGCGAAGCACATGATTTATCGAAACAAGAAAATTACATCTCCATAAAAGTGACTCTGGGGACGTCCAATATGATCCAATTGTTGAGTTCCTGTCCAGGCGCAACATGGCAAATGAATATGGAGAGATCTTCTTCATCATTATCATCCACGGCGAGAACCTGACTTCCAGAACTAGTACTGGCACTGACAAACACCTGAGAAATCGGGGGAATCACCTTCTTTCCAAGGATTGGACTGAGCTGAGTAGAGGAGGATGGTTGGTACCCAAGTCCATGTTTGTCTCGCTTCTCATGGATATCAATCAACCTGCCCCAGGCACCATGGGGAACACCAGCTTCTAAAAAGGCCTTGGCATCATTCAAAGACGAGAGGGGAGTCTGTCGACTGACACAATTTCCAAGGCTTGGAAAGGCGTCTCCTGTACTTCCCCTTCTACTTCCACATATCGGTATGTTGCCAGATTATTGACTACCAGATCCTCTTCACCAGTGATCACAACGATTTTGTCATTCACAACAAATTTCAAACACTGGTGGAGAGTAGATGTCACAGCTCCAGCTGCATGAATCCAAGGACGACCCAAGAGACAAGTGTACGAAGGGTTTATATCCATAACGTAGAAGGAAATATAGAACATATGAGGACCAATCAAGACAGGTAGATCAATTTCTCCTTCTACGGACCTTCTAGAACCATCAAACGCTCTGACACTCATAGTGCATGGCCTCATCATAACCCCATCCATACTCAGTTTAAACAAAGTCTACTTGGGCATCACATTAGGAGAAGAACCAGTATCAATCAGAACTGGAGACAACACAGCATCCAGACACTTTATGGAGATATGTAACGCTTTGTTGTGTGCTTTACCCTCAGGTGGAAGTTCCTCATCACTAAAACCCAAACAATTGCCAGCAGCGATATTGGTCACCACCCCTTCAAACTGTGGCACAGTAATGTCTTGAGTTACATGAGCGGAAGCAAGAACTTTCATTAGAGCATCACGGTGAGCTTCTGAGTGCACTAAAAGGGACAAGATGGAAATCTTAGCTTGAGTTTGGTCAAGTTGATCAATCACCCTGTAGTCACTTTTCTTAATGATTCTCAGAAGTTGTTCAGCGTCTTGGGCAGTACGGGTCTCAGGAGGATCAACAGTGACTTGCTTCCCCTTCGCTTGTGCATTTGCCTCTTTGTTGGTCTCTTTAGGAAGTGGCGGAGGGGCGGCGAAGATTCGGCCACTACGAGTGATGCCACTAGTCCCAACAATATTAGTGACAATCGAATTACCCACTGGAGGATAATCGTACTTCTTCCCTCGAATATACACAGCGTTATAACTCCAAGGAACAGCTTTAGAGTCAACCAACAAAGAGGGAGCAGGAGATGCGGGAGAAAGAACCTGAGGATGGGCGCCCAAAGGAGCATTCGGAGCTTGAATAACCAATGGAGCTCTCGGAGCCTGAATAACCAAAGGAGTTCTCGGAGTATGGATGATCAGAGAAACACTTTGGGATTGCGTCATATCAGCAGGATAATAAGGAATCTCTAGAACAACCACTTCTTCATCAGAGATGACCTTTTACACCCTAATGACTCCTTCATCCATCAGCTTTTGGATCTCATCTCTCAATCTGGCACATTCCTCAGGATTGGAAGAACATTGTAAGCAGAAATCATGTAGTTCACACAAAACTCCTTGTTGCACGAGATGTTCCCTGACAGTTGCAAGCGGCATCTTAACCTCATCAACATCAGGTACCAGGACCTGTTCGTCACACAGTTCAACAGCATTGGTCGCACCCGTGTGGGGAGGCATAGGATTATTCTGCACATTAGGACCGGTAGGAGTGAATGAAATAATCTTGTCATCGAGGAGATCCTGAACTTTGTACTTTAATGCTCTACACTTTTCAATCGTATGGCCCGGGGCACCTGAATGAAACTCACAACGAGCATTAGCATCATATCCTGGAGGAAGAGGATTAGGTGGAGGACCCATTTCACGGAGTTGTACCAACTGACCAGCAAGCAATTGGGGAAGAAGCTGGGCATATGGCATCGGAACCGGATCTATACACCTTTTAGGGTATCTCTGCCTTTGTGGAGCTCTTTGGCCTTGAGGCCTAGGATTCTGTTGACGATTCTGAGGAGCAACAACTTGTTGTTGTGGGATGAAAGGTTGCTGAGGTGCCACCCATGGTTGTGGGAGTGCAGCGGCGTACGCTTGAGGGACATACGGATTGGGAACAACATAAGGCATTGGGTAGTAAGGAGGTGGAACAGCAGAGTATACAGGAGTTCGACCTTGGTCAACTGAAGCATTACTGGTTTCACCTTCTTTCTTCTTCACAAATCCGGAGTATGGTTTTTTACCATTGCCATTAGAAATGCTAGGACTAGTAACACCTTGAATGGTACCAGCTTTGACACAGTTCTCGACTCGTTCACCAATGATAACCACATCTGAGAAAGAAGGAGAAGTATTACTAACCATGTGTTGAAGATACGACCCTTTCAGAGTACCCATAAACAGATCAATCAATTCGCGGTCAAGGAGAGGAGGTTGAACTCGAGCAGCGAGTTCGCGCCACCTCTGGGCATATTCTTTGAAAGATTCTTCAGACTTTTGTGCCATATTTTGGAGTTGAGCGCGGCTGGGAGCTATAGCAGTATTATAGTGGTATTGTTTCAAGAAGGCATCAACAAGTTGTCCCCAAGTACCAACATTAGCCCTCTCAAGTTTCATATACCACTCCAACGGAGCTCCAGTAAGACTATCCTGAAAAAAGTGCATCAGCAACGGTTCATTCTCAGCATGAGCGGCCATCTTACGGCAGTAGGAACGAATGTGAGTCTCTGGGCAGGTGACCCCCTTGTACTTATCGAAATCTGGCACCTTAAATTTTGGGGGGATAACAATCCCAGGTACCAAGCACAGGGCAGAAGTATTGAAGCTTGACGTTTTGGTGACTTCAACGGCCTTGAGGCGTTCCTCGAGAGCCTGGTACATCTTAGCAGCCTCAGTTATCTCAGTAGTAAGATCATGGTCAAGATCAATAACGTCGTGGTGATCGTCCACCAACTTAGGTTTACCACCATCAAGGCCCTCCCCAGGTTTCGGTACTCCGATAGCAGAAGCGGTAGGGGTCTCTTTGACCAAACTAGCACAATCCCGACAACGACAGCCTCGCGCGATTACGCTCTCCGCCGCCGCTCGCATACTCCGCCGAGTCTTCTCCGTGACCGCCAGCTTCAACGCTCTAACACCTACGACAACATCAACGCTCAGCTCGGGATCGCAAGAGCCAAGAGGATTCAACTCCGATCACCGACGACGCCCCATAAGTGAACAACAATCATTTAGTCAGCCATGAATCGAGCTTATACGGGATTCGTTGCCTCCGAGAACGATCGAAGTAGGTACCTTTTAATTTCTCTAAATGGTTTCATTGCTTGCATAGTTTGAATCAATGTGGACTTTGTTTTGATGAACTTGGTGCGATTTGTGTTGATGTTGTGCCAAGATTTTGAGTTCTTAATTTGAGATGTGTTTGTTTTATTATTTTGTTTCAAGAATGTTTAACAGAGAAATGCAGAGAAAAAGAAGAAGGAAATTTGAAGGTTGGGGCGGATCCCATTTCTAGAGATAGGGTTTAGTGAATTTTCATTGTGCTATTGGGCTCGATCTATGGCCCAACCCTGTTTTATTTATGATACACCCTACCATGATCCACTTACCTCCCTGGCTGATGAGCAATGAGCAAATGGTCTTTGGGCCTGCAAGTTAAACCCAACGAATTTCCTTGAATTTCCACTCCAATTTACTCATTTCTTAGCCCACTAATCTTTTATGCCTTCCTTTTTATTATTATTATTAGTATTAGTATTATTGTTTTATCTTCAATAGTTGTTTTAATCTTTTAAGTTTAAATAGCAAAAAAAAAAAATACAAAAAATATGATAATTAGACTTTATATCCCGTATTAAAAAACATCAAAATATGTTATTATTTTAAATTCCCTTTTTTAGAATTTAATATGCTTATGTCTATATCTTCTTATGTTAATCTAATTAATATTTGTTAATCATTTCTCATGCATCATGTTATGTATATTTCTACTAACATTTTATGTTTATGTGAGGTATTCTCTTGGAGCTTGGGACGTTTCTCATGGACACTCGCAAATTCTCTCTTGCTCTGAACATTTGCTATTTTATGTCGCATTTTGTTATAATTATGTAACTGTTTATGGGATGTAATAGTAACTTAGGATCTTTATTCTTCCGTATTTATTTTCCCGTAAAGTTTTAATTGTAAACCCCCATCCCGAAGCCGTGTAATAGCGTAGGATCTTTATTTTCTGCCTTTAAATTCCTGCACCATATAACTATTAGAAATTGAATAGGATTGTATGGAAAGACTAAAAGCAACATAGCATAACCCTAATTTTCAGGATTAATATAAATCAAATCACTATTGTTTCACACACCCACCTTTAGGGCTTCCCCTCTTCTGTTGCCTTCGAATAATGGTCAAGTCCCTCGAACATATGGATGTCTTAGTAAGGTTTCCTCCTATTAAATATCATCATAGTCCCTTCGACATAACAGATCATAGTCCCTTCAATGTTACCTACGATGAAATGATCTTGTCCCTCGAGTTGCCTACGAAAATGATGATAGTCCCTTCGAATACTAAGACATTCTTACTTGTTGCCTTCTGTGACCATCCGATGACCCCTCGATGACCCGCGCATCCAATGTATAGGACTACCTACCCTTAAATGGTATGGATAGTACTATCGCCCAAGGAAAGCCTTAATGAATAGGAAAGACCTTACAAACTTAGGGTAGGAACTCTTAAGCTCTTGCTCACAACAAATCCACAAAAACTTTTCACACCATGTTTTCTAACATTTGTCTTTTTAGACACTACTCAAAATCAAACTGTTTTTCTAAACACACACGACACTTTTCAAACGTTTCAAACAAAACAAGTGAGCTAAGCAATTAAGAGCCCGTGGATAACCATGGATGCAAAGGGTGCTTACACCTTCCCTTTGCAAAACCTACCCCCCGAACCCTCTTTTCTCAAGAGGTCTTTCCTGTTCTTTTATACCTTTCCTAATTGGATAAAATAAAAGTCTGTGGCGACTCTTGCTATCCGCGACATTTCGATATAAAAGTCAGTTCACAGTATTACAGCAGCCATAAGAAGTTTTGATACTAATCAATTAGAAGTAGTGACTCTGTTATTACTAACGTTTCATTGTCTAAGTTGATTCAGAATCTCGTTAAAGCAAAACAGCTGTAACTGGCTTTCCAGATGGTAAACACGTGTTCACTATTTCTGGACAAGCGTGCGTGCAGTTGAGGGGACGCCTACTTAGGTAACTGTGCTAATCACTTCCTTTGTCATAATTAACTCTCCTCACGTCACGTAACATTAAATGCTATCCATCATTTCTTTTTATTTCCTTTCCTTTATATTCTTCATACGTTTCATCTCCTCTTCTCTCTCTCTCTCTCTCTCTCTCTCTATCTCATTCTCTGCATTTCGCATAAACCCTAGTTTATTCATCCTCAATCTAGCATTCATCTTGAATCCGGTGGACGTTGATGACTTGGGCGCTTTTGGTTTCAAACCAGATGTGAAGTCTAAAGCTCAAGGGTGGTCGAACTTTTTGAACAAAACGGTTGGAAGAGCTGTTTGGTTCCAGGTTGAGAAACAAATCTCGGGGGTTGCCAACATTAATTTCAAGACGGATCTCTCAAGATTCCAAGAAGTCTCAAGTCAGATCTCTTCTTTGATGCTGTTATCAACATTAACCCAAAGGAAGAAAACTTTCTTGAGATATTGGATGAAGTTAAGCATCGTGTTCTTGACTTCTATGTTAAGGGAAAGCCCCGTTTGAGACATTAGCTCTCTTCCTGGGAACGGTTTTTCAGATCCTCCTTGTATTCATGTATTCTCTTCCCGTAGAGCTTCTCGTCTGGACAACCATGCAGAGTTTCAAGCTTTCATGGCTAGGCAAACTGAGAACAACGCAGGGATTCATGATATGTTAGCTAAGATTATGTCTAAGATAGGGTTGTAGTCTTTGAGTCCTTGTAGTTTTCTTTGCTTGTTGAAATAGTGTTTTACCTGCATACCTCTCTTGTAATTCTTGTTCAAATCAATGAAAAGTTTAATTATGTCTCATTCCTTTTGTCTCTTGCTTTACATTTGAATCTTTTATATTCTTTTTGATGTTATGACAAAAAGGGGGAGAAAATGTTGATAAATGATCTGATTAATTAATATTATCAGTTACCGGGAAGAAAGTCCCTACACCACTAACAGAATTTGCAAGATTTGTGTTTCTAAGTGTTTTTTGCAGGATTGAAGACAATCTCAAAGGCTAAACACCAGAAGCAAAATCACGAGGAGAAGCAACTCTAAAGAATCAAGCTTTTGGATTCTTGAAGCAAGCTGAGTGCTAAGAAGCTTCAGAATCAGAAGCAAGAAGCAAGAATGCTATGATATTCTGATGCTAGAATATTCCTTCCTCTCTAATGCTTTATATGTTCTGATGCATATTTTTATATGCTCTGAAAAATTTTATGTGTGTTCTGACAATTAATATATTTAATGAAACACATTGTATATGATCAGAAGTAGTCCATATGCTCTGATACATATTTTATGTTCTGATTCATTCATGCTGACTTTTGTCGTATAGATTTGTTCCGTAACATTTCAGGATGTAGAGATGCTCTGATGATGCTCTGGTACATTCAACAATGTTCTGATACAATCTAGCATGAAGTGAAGACAAGAAGAAATTCAAGCTCCGAAGCTATCTGAGGGAGGCAGAAATCAGAAGCTGTGAATATTCTAAAGATCTAGGAAATTCAAGTTCTGAAGCTGTCCGATGGAAGTAGGAATCAGAAGCTGTGAATGTTCTGAAGATCAAAGATATTCAAGTTCTGAAGCTGTCTAATGGAAGCAAAAATTAGAAGTTGTGAATGTTCTGAAGATCAAAGATATTCAAGTTCTGAAGCTGTCCTAATGGAAGCAGGAATCAGAAGCTGTGAATGTTCTGAAGATCAAAGAAATTCAAGTTCTGAAGATGTCCTAATGGAAGTAGGAATCAAAAGCTGTGAAGTGTTCTAGGGATCTAAAGAAATTCAAGTTCTGAAGCTGTCCTACGGAAGCAAGAATCAGAAGCTATGAATGTTCTGAAGAAATAAGCTTATGTGAACGTCTCTACTGAAATAATCAGGGAAGTCTTTTATTATTAAAATTCTTCGAGTATCTATTTTAGGGGGAGATTATCTATCTCAGGGGGAGATTATCAATCTCAGGGGGAGACATATTCACACGTTGTCTATATGCTTATGCTATAGCTGTGTAATTTGTTAGAACAAGATTTGTTCTGATCAATTATCTTAGTTTTGATGATAACAATAATATGAATTTTGCTTAAGATAATATGGTACTCTAATCCAATGCAATTTCCTTTTCAGGAAATATATATAAAGAGTATGCATAATTCAGCGCTCAGAAGCTTTGTCTCAAAAAGGTTCAGCATGCAACATCAGAACATGGTCTGGCAAGACATCAGAAGATGGTCGAAGCAGAATCAGAACATGGGTCTATGGAAGCATCAGAAGAACATGAGATCAGAAGCACTGAAGTTCTGATGGTATCACGAACAGAAGCACTTCAAGGTCAGAAGATCAGAAGATGCTTTGCACCAAGCTGTTTGACTCTGATGATATTCAAACGTTGTATTCACAAACATCAGATCAGAAGGAAGTACAAGTGGCAGGCTACGCTGACTGACAAAAGGAACGTTGGAAGCTATTAAAGGCAACGTCAGTAGACACAGCGTGAACAAGGCTCGAGGTAGTTGACAAAAGCGTATAACATTAAATGCGATGCTGTACGGAACACGCAAAGCATTAAATGCACTCAACGGTCATCTTCTCCAACGCCTATAAATATGAAGTTCTGATGAGAAGCAAGGTTAATGAATTCTACACCTATTCTGTGAATATCAACTTGCTGAAACGCTGTTCAAATCAAAGCTCAGAATCTTCATCTTCATCAAAGCTCACTACATTGCTGTTGTAATATATTAGTGAGATTAAGCTTAAACGTTAAGAGAAATATCACAGTTTGTGATTATAGCTTTTAAGAAGCAATTGTAATACTCTTAGAATTGATTACATTAAGTTGTAAGGAACTAGAGTGATCGTGTGGATCAGAATACTCTAGGAAGTCTTAGAGGTTATCTAAGCAGGTTGTAACTAGAGTGATCGTGTGGATCAGAATACTCTAGAAAGTCTTAGAGGGTATCTAAGCAGTTGTTCCTGGAGTGATCAGTGTGTGATCAGAAGACTCTGGAAGACTTAGTTGCTGACTAAATGGAGAACCATTGTAATCCGTGCGATTAGTGGATTAAATCCTCAGTTGAGGTAAATCATCTCTGCGGGGGTGGACTGGAGTAGTTTAGTTAACAACGAACCAGGATAAAAATAACTGTGCAATTTATTTTTATCTGTCAAGTTTTTAAAGCTACACTTATTCAAACCCCCCCTTTCTAAGTGTTTTTCTATCCTTCAATTGGCATCAGAGCGCCGGTTCTAAGGTGCAAGCACTTAACCGTGTTTAGAAAAGATTCAGGAAGAGAAAAACGCTTCAGTAAAAGATGGCTGATGAAACTGCAAAGTCTACATCTACATCTGGCTCTGCTGAGCAACACAACGGTAACAATGGTTATACAAGACCGCCGGTATTTGATGGTGAAAACTTTGAATACTGGAAAGATAAACTGGAAAGTTACTTTCTTGGTCTAGATGGTGATCTATGGGATCTTCTGATGGATGGTTACAAACATCCAGTAAATGCCAGTGGCGTAAAGCTGACAAGGCAAGAAATGAGTGATGATCAGAAGAAGCTTTTCAAGAATCATCATAAATGCAGAACTGTCTTGCTGAATGCTATCTCTCATGCTGAGTATGAGAAGATATCTAACAGGGAAACGGCCTATGATATATATGAGTCCTTGAAAATGACTCATGAAGGAAATGCTCAAGTCAAAGAGACTAAAGCTCTCGCTTTAATCCAGAAGTATGAAGCCTTCAAGATGGAGGATGATGAAGACATTGAAAAGATGTTTTCAAGATTTCAAACTCTTACTGCTGGATTGAGAGTTCTTGACAAGGGATACACAAAGGCTGATCATGTAAAGAAGATCATCAGAAGCTTACCCAGAAGATGGGGTCCTATGGTGACTGCATTCAAGATTGCAAAGAATCTGAATGAAGTCTCTCTGGAAGAGCTTATCAGTGCCTTAAGAAGCCATGAAATAGAGCTGGACGCAAACGAACCTCAAAAGAAAGGTAAGTCTATTGCATTAAAATCCAATATCAAGAAATGCACTAACGCTTTTCAGGCTAGAGAAGAAGATCCTGAAGAATCAGAATCTGAAGAAGAAGATGAACTGTCCTTGATCTCCAGAAGGCTAAATCAACTCTGGAAGAACAAGCAAAGGAAGTTCAGAGGCGTCAGAAGTTCAAAGAAATTTGAACGTGGAGAATCTTCTGATGACAGAAGATTTGACAAGAAGAAGGTCATGTGCTATGAATGCAATGAGCCAGGACACTTCAAGAATGAATGTCCAAAACTTCAGAAGGAAAATCCCAAGAAGAAGTTTCATAAGAAGAAAGGTCTTATGGCAACCTGGGATGAGTCAGAAGATGATTCAGACTCTGAAAATGAGCAGGCTAACTGTGCGCTGATGGCGACAGAAGATGACGGATCAGAATCTACATCAGAATCAGATTCTGAAGAGGTATTTTCTGAACTTACTAGAGATGAGTTAGTTTCCGGGTTAACTGAACTTCTGGAATTCAAGTCTCAGATTAGTCTCAAATACAAAGAGCTGAAAAAGCGATTTGAATTTGAAACAAAGAAGCTTGAGTTGGAGAATTCTGAATTAAAAGAAAAACTTTTAAAATTATCCAATAATGTTGGATCTCCTTCTGATTCAGAAAAATCCACTCCTAGTCTAAACCATATTCTGAAAGAATATGATTTAAGTTTCAGGAAGTTCTTATCTAGAAGTATTGGCAGAAGTCAGCTAGCTTCTATGATATATGCTGTGTCTGGAAACAAAAGAGTTGGCATTGGTTTTGAGGGTGAAACCCCATACAAACTTGAACCTGTTGATGAAATGAAATTCACATACAAGCCATTGTATGATCAGTTCAAGTATGGCCACTCCCATGATATTAGGCACACTTCACATGCTCAAAGTTTTCACATAACACACACCAAAAAGCATGTGACACAACTTAGGAAATATCATGAAACTCAAATTAAGAATTATCATGCTGTTCCTCCTTTTGCTTACAATGTTAAACCTAAGTTCAATCAGAACTTGAGGAGAACTAACAAGAAAGGACCCAAGAAGATGTGGGTACCAAAGAAAAAGACTATTTCTTTTGCAGATTCTCTTGGCAACAAAGAAGATAAAAGTCAACATGTCAAGTCACCTGGACTCAAGTTGGTCTCAACACTTGAAGGGAAAAAGGACTGTCTTCCAAGTTCTGGTACTTAAATCTGATTAAAGAAACTATGTCTGTAGGAGATCAGAAAAGAAAGTTTACTAGTCTTGAAACCATTTGTCTTGTTTGTTTCTAAAGCAATGGTGTTTCGTTCTTGATTATTCTGAATGCTCTAAATGCTACAGAATATACAATATTGAAACATTGATTGTGGACGAATCTATAAATATCTGGTTTGATGATAAACTTGTTTCTGATGAAACAAAGCAGCTTAAGAATTTCTGCAGATACAATTTTGTCTTATCAGAAGCTGCAGAACAAAGAAGTGAATCTCCAGAAGCTGTGTATATCAGAAGTAATGAATCAGAAGATCATTCAGATTTATATCAGCACACTTCAGAAGAAGTGATTCCAGAAGAGAAAGTTGATCAGATCAGAAGCAGTGATCAGAATCTGAAGGCGTAAAGTCTATTCTGAAATTTACAGCTGTCATGTACTCTCTGATGATGCACACGTGTCTGTACGGTTAGTACGAAGCGTGCAGTTGAAAAGACGTCGACCTAGGTAACTGCTCTAAATCATTTCTTTTACCACGATCTCTCTCCTTACGTCACTCATCATTTAATAAAATTGATTTCTTTTGATTCTGGAACTACTCAGTTTATATTTCTTATTTTTTTAATTCATCTCTATATATTCATTTCAAATCATCTCAAATATCTTTTTTGCTCCGTGTCTCTCTTTCTTCTTGCATACTTTCTTTTTGAAAGCTTCTTAGTCGTTTCTAAAACCCTAACCGAAAACCCAGAATTTGTTGTTCTCTTTTGATCATTCTGTTTCAATGGCTGCTTCTTCATCTCAAAATGTTGGTTCATCTACTCTTCTCCATATGCATAATGAAGCGAACCAGGAACTCACTCCAGTCGTTGCATGCTCCATCCCTAAGAATGAATTGGAAGTTCTTTGTGAACTCATGGTTGATTTTGATAACATTGAAGAACACCAATTTCATCTTAAAGAAGACATCATCTTTCAAGGATGGACCTCGTTGTTTGCTGAGTTCGTTGGCCCAGTTTATCCGGATCTTGTCAAGGAGTTCTAGGCACATGCTGTGGTTGCTCCAAAATCTATACTTTCTTTCGTCCATGGAAAGTTTGTTGTTATTACTGAAAACATCCTAAGAGTGATGTTTGATCTGAAAAACCCTGAAGGGGCTTTTGAGTTTGATCAAAGGGCAGATTTGGGAGATGTTCTATCCACTCTCTATCCAAATGTCAAGAAAACAAAAAACGTCAAGGATTTGAGAGATGTCTACAAAATCTGGACAAAGATCCTTCTTGGGTGCTTCTACCATAGGAAAGGAACATATGCTGCGGATTTCATCAATAATGATCAAAGGTATATTCTTTATTGCATTGCCACTAAGAAGAAGGTTGATGCGATCTACATCATCTTCAATCATTTGTGGAAAGCAGTAAAGGATTCCAGAAACGATTTCAGAAGAGAAAAAGGTGGAACAATCATTCCTTTTGGTAGAATTATTACAAACCTTCTGGTGCATTCCAAGATTGTTGAGAGTCTGGAGTCTGAAGGTATTATCAAAGACCTTGCTGTCACCTCTGGAGCCTGTCTGAATGCTTTTTCTCTAAAGAAGATGAAAATAATTGACACTATCATCAAAGTTCCTCAACCTCTAGTTGGAACAAGAATCAGAAGAAAACCAGTTCTAGCTGACTTTGAAACCTTCTTCAATAGTGAGGTACCTGAAGTCAGAACTAAGTATCTGAAGTCACAAAAAGAGGATAAGAGTCTTAAAGATCAAGACAAAGGTGCTCCTATTAAAGTGAATCGCAAGAAGGAAGAAAGAACCAAAAGAAAGTTTGATCATCCCTCCTTCAATCAGGTGAAGGTTGTTAAGAAAGTTGCTGCTACCACTAAGAATGAAGTAGTCCCAGAAGAAGTGATTGCAAAAGTTGTTAAGGCCGTATCCGTTGATTTTGAGAAGAATAAGAAGGAAGCTGAGAAGAAGAAAAAGAAGAAGAAGTCAAATAACAATGATGAGATTGTTGAAGTTGTTGAGAAGAAGATAACCAGAAAAAGGAAGATGATTATTCAAAGCTCAGATGAAGAAAATGCTGCTCAAGAGGCTGTGAATCAACAAGAAAATCTGGCAAATGTCAGAAAGAAAGAGATATCTAAAGGCAAAGCAAAGATTGTTGAAGAGTCTAAGAGTAAGAAACAAAAGAAGACCGAGGCTGTGATCCAAGCTCTTCAGAAAAAATCCAAAGGTATATGTATTTCTGAACCTGATTATACTCCTGCTGGTATTTCAAAAGTTGCACCAATAGCGGTTGCCCTTACCCCTGAACCAGAAAAAGCCACACCAGAATCACCCATAATTGTCCGTGTTCTTACACCTCCATCTTCTCATGCAACCAAACCCAATTCTCCTCCTCTCTCACCAATTCCAGATGCCTCCATCCCTTCTCCTTCACCCTCAACTAACCTTGTTTCTGACCAAGCTGCTGATGATCATGTTCTGGATATACCACCCATTCAAACTCTCTTTCCACCACACACAAATATCTCCATCTCTCAACCACCTCCCCATGCCAACTATGAATCTTTTCCTTCCACCACTCTAAATAACCATAGTGACTCTATTCTTCCAACCTCTGCATCACATGAACAGCTGCTCCGTGATTGCAACTACACTCCCAAGCCTCGTCTTGAAGCTGAAGTGGTAGTATTAGATTCTGATACTGAAGCAGAATCTTCTTATAGGTTGAATAGAGAACCTCAACCGTACTTCTTTCCCAATCCTGACTTTTCAAAAACCCAATTAAAATCCCAACCCACCTACCCTATTGGTGAATTTTTTGAAAAAGTAAAGAGGAATCTCAGAAGTATGTTTGATACTCTCAGAATTGCTGAAAGTTCTGGCTTGAATGATGTTGCTATGCGGAACTTCTGGAGGATCTTACGCAGAAAATCAGATGCTCTGTTTTTAGAACTTCAGGAAGCCTGTATAGAAGCTGCCCCACGGCCTCGTGGAACTCTGAGAAACTATGAAGACTTCTGGTTTGTTCGTCTCAAAGGAAGACATTTGTTGGAAGAGAAGCCCTTCTTGGATGAGATGGAACAATTAAGACTGGCTGCTGAAATGGAAGCAAATCCATGCAGGGATATTGTTATCTTTATTCCTGATTATCCTGTTCTGCTCGGAGACTTCAAGACTCTCTTTAACTATCTAAGGGAAAACCCTTCTGAGAAAGACCCAAGCTTGGTCATTCCAGAAGTTGTTGACCCACCAGAAGTTGAAGGTCCTTCTGCTCCCAGGAATCTAGCTGCCATTCTTCAGGCACTTGAGAATGGAGACTATGAGATTCCGGCTGCAGAATATGGAGATGCTTCTATGCAAGAAGCAGATGCTGAAGATCATGTTGCTAAACCTGTTCCTGTTGAGGAAATCCCTGCAAATGATCTATCCATGGAAGCTACAGATCAAGTTGCTATTCCTGTGGTTGAAAGCGGTGAAGCTTCTTCTGATAAATCTTCTCGTCTTGCAAGGACTCTGGAAGAAATTCAGAAGAGACAGGATGAGCAAAGCTCAATCAATGATAAGTATAGCGCTTTCATGGTGAGGCAAGAAGGACACAACAATGAGGTTCAAGAGATGCTGGCCAAGATCTTGTCAAGGCTAGGGCCATCTTAGAATGAGTCTGTGTTGTTTCTTTCTTTTCGTTGCATCTGTTTTGTTTTTGTGCATCTGATCTTACTTATCTTCATGTACTTCTGTACCTGCTGTTTGAACTTCAATGAGATCATCTTCTTCCTCCGTGTGTTTCGTTCTGTTTGTCTCTGAATCTTTTCTGTTTTTGATGATATGACAAAAAGGGGGAGAAATATGTGATAAATGATTTGATTTAATCAGTTGCATTTACTAACAAGAACTGCAAGTTCTATATGGCTTAAGTGTTTTGCAGGTATAAAGAAGTGAAGAGAATCTTCAAAACAAACAACACAAGAAGCAAAACCATAAGAAGTGTTATTCTGTAAAAAGAATAAACTCATGGAAACTGAAGCAAGCTGAGTGCTGTCAAGCTTCAGAAATCAGAAGCAAGAAAGAAGAATGAATCAGAAGCACTGATAATAGAATTTGATCCATATTTGTCTATTTGTTCTGACAAAATTCTATTTGCTCTGATACATTATTTTAGCCTATATGGCTCTGATACATATCATGTGTTCTAATATACATTTTATGTTCTGACTCGTTCATGCTGACTTTTGTCGTTTAGTTTTTGTTCTGTAACATTTCAGGATGTAGAGATGCTCTGATGATGCTCTGGTACATTCAACAATGTTCTGATACAAATCTAGCATGAAGTGATGTTGGTAGAAATTCAAGCTCTGAAGCTATCCGAGGGAAGCATAAATCAGAAGCTGTGAATGTTCTAAAGATCCAGAAAACTCAAGTTCTGAAGCTGTCCTAAATGGAAGCAGAAATCAGAAGCTGTGAATGTTCTGAAGATCAAAGAAATTCAAGTTCTGAAGCTGTCCTAAATGGAAGCAGAAATCAGAAGCTGTGAATGTTCTGAAGATCAAAGAAATTCAAGTTCTGAAGCTGTCCTAGATGGAAGCAGGAATCAGAAGTTGTGAGTGTTCTAAAGGATCTAAAGAAATTCTAATTCTGAAGCTGTCCAATGGAAGCAGAAGTCAGAAGCTATGAATTCTCTGAAGACAGAAGCTTATGTGATCGTCTCTACCGAAATAATCAGGGAAGTCTTTTATTAAAGTTCTTCGAGTATTTATTTCAGGGGGAGATTATTTATCTCAGGGGGAGATTGTTAATCTCAGGGGGAGACATATTCATATGCTTATGCTATAGCTGTGTAATTTGTCTTTTGCCGTCTGCTCTTTCTGATTGCAAATTCATATCATTTATATATGTTTTTGTCATCATCAAAAAGGGGGAGATTGTTAGAACAAGATTTGTTCTGATCAATTATCTTAGTTTTGATGATAACAATAATATGAATTTTGCTTAAGATAATATGGTACTCTAATCCAATGCAATTTCCTTTTCAGGAAATATATATAAAGAGTATGCATAATTCAGCGCTCAGAAGCTTTGTCTCAAAAAGGTTCAGCATGCAACATCAGAACATGGTCTGGCAAGACATCAGAAGATGGTCGAAGCAGAATCAGAACATGGGTCTATGGAAGCATCAGAAGAACATGAGATCAGAAGCACTGAAGTTCTGATGGTATCACGCACAGAAGCACTTCAAGGTCAGAAGATCAGAAGATGCTTTGCACCAAGCTGTTTGACTCTGATGATATTCAAACGTTGTATTCACAAACATCAGATCAGAAGGAAGTACAAGTGGCAGGCTACGCTGACTGACAAAAGGAACGTTGGAAGCTATTAAAGGCAACGTCAGTAGACACAGCGTGAACAAGGCTCGAGGTAGTTGACAAAAGCGTATAACATTAAATGCGATGCTGTACGGAACACGCAAAGCATTAAATGCACTCAACGGTCATCTTCTCCAACGCCTATAAATATGAAGTTCTGATGAGAAGCAAGGTTAATGAATTCTACACCTATTCTGTGAATATCAACTTGCTGAAACGCTGTTTAAATCAAAGCTCAGAATCTTCATCTTCATCAAAGCTCACTACATTGCTGTTGTAATATATTAGTGAGATTAAGCTTAAACGTTAAGAGAAATATCACAGTTTGTGATTATAGCTTTTAAGAAGCAATTGTAATACTCTTAGAATTGATTACATTAAGTTGTAAGGAACTAGAGTGATCGTGTGGATCAGAATACTCTAGGAAGTCTTAGAGGTTATCTAAGCAGGTTGTAACTAGAGTGATCGTGTGGATCAGAATACTCTAGAAAGTCTTAGAGGGTATCTAAGCAGTTGTTCCTGGAGTGATCAGTGTATGATCAGAAGACTCTGGAAGACTTAGTTGCTGACTAAGTGGAGAACCATTGTAATCCGTGCGATTAGTGGATTAAATCCTCAGTTGAGGTAAATCATCTCTGCGGGGGTGGACTGGAGTAGTTTAGTTAACAACGAACCAGGATAAAAATAACTGTGCAATTTATTTTTATCTGTCAAGTTTTTAAAGCTACACTTATTCAAACCCCCCCTTTCTAAGTGTTTTTCTATCCTTCATAATTGTCCTTTGCCGTCTGTTCTTTTCTGATTGCAAATTCATATTATTTATGTATGTTTTTGTCATCATCAAAAAGGGGGAGATTGTTAGAACAAGATTTGTTCTGATCAATATTCTTAGTTTTGATGATAACAAGGATATGAATTTTGCATAAGATAATGTGGTACTCTAATACATTGCAATTTCCCTTTCAGGAAATATATAAAGAGTATGCACAAATCAGCGCTCAGAAGCTTTGACTCAGTAGGTTCAGCATGCAACATCAGAACATGGTCTGGAAAGACATCAGAAGATGGTCAAACAGAATCAGAACATGGGTCTATGGAAGTATCAGAAGGAACTAGAGATCAAAAGCAGAAGCACTGAAGTCATGGTATCACGCTCAGAAGCACTTCAAGGTCAGAAGACAAGAAGATGCTCTGCACCAAGCTGTTTGACTCTGATGATATTCAAATGTTGTATACACAAACATCAGATCAGAAGAAAGTACAAGATGGCAGGCTACGCTGACTGACAAAAGGAACGCTAGAAGCTATTAAAGGCAACGTCAGTAGACACAGCGTGAACAAGGCTCGAGGTAGTTGACAAAAGAGTGAAACATTAAATGCAATGCTGTACGGAATACGCAAAGCATTAAATGCTCCCAACGGTCATCTTCTCAAACGCATATAAATATTAAGTTATGATGAGAAGCAAGGTTAACGAAATTCTGACTAATTTCTGTGAATACAAACTTGCTGAAAGGCTGTTCAAATCAAAGCTCACAGACTTCATCTTCATCAAAGCTCACTACATTGCTGTTGTAATATATTAGTGAGATTAAGCTTAAACTGTAAGAGAAATATCACAGTTGTGATTATCGCTTTTAAGAAGCATTGTAATACTCTTAGAATTGATTACATTATTTTGTAAGTAACTAGAGTGATCAAGTGTGATCAGGATACTCTAGGAGTCTTAGCTTGTGTCTAAGCAGTTGTAACTAGAGTGATCACGTGGTGGTCAGGATACTCTATAAACTCTTAGAGTGTGTCTAAGCATTTGTTCCTAGAGTGATCAAGTTGTGATCAGAATACTCTAGAAGACTTAGTCGTGGGCCAAGTGGAAAACCATTGTAATCTGTTGAGATTAGTGGATTAAACCGTCAGGTGAGGTAAATCACTCCAAGGAGGTGGACTGGAGTAGTTTAGTTAACAACGAACCAGGATAAAAATAACTGTGCAATTTGTTTTTATCGCTCAAGATTTTAAGACTACACTTATTCAAACCCCCCCTTTCTAAGTGTTTTTCTATCCTTCAACGTCATAAAAGGAGACGTCCGTCTCCCAAGTTCACCCACGTTCATAGGACACGTCACATGAAGGAGACATCCGTCTCCAACCATCCAGCCACTTTGAGACCCACGTCTCAAGACTAATTCAAAGATAATTTAAATTTGAAGGCCCACGTCTCCGTTCTATACTCCACCAACCAAGTCTTCCTATATTTTCTCAACTTCCCACGACATGATCTCCACTACTTCTCACATGATGCTGAAAGTAACTTCCACTTCCATTCACTATATAAAGAGTCTGAGCATTCATTTGAAGGCATCCAAGTTTTAGGCGCGGAAGCGCTGTTCCTAGTTTTAGGCATAAATTATCACTTTGTAAAAGTGGTAGTTTCTCACATTGAGGAACTACCACACCATTAGTTTTAGGCCTACAATTTATGTACTCTTGGATCACAATCTTGCCGATATTATTTCAAAGCTTTATTTAAGTTTCAAGATTTGCATTGTTCGTAATTTTATTCAAGTTTGTTTCATCTGCTTTACTTCCAGGTTTATTTATTTGCAATTATTTTAGTTTCATGTTCTTATAATATTGTTTTATCATTATCATTATCATTGAGACGGACGTCTCCTTTGATGACGTGGTCCTTGGACTTTGGAGACGGGCGTCTCCATGCAATTGGGCCCTTAGACGGGCGTCTCAGCTTCTTCATAGTGGGAGCTTTAGCTCATTCATGGGTCGGGCTTCCACACTTGGTCCATCCTATTTGCACCCCTCACATTTGATTCATTCTATTTGCACCTCCACTTATAATATTTTTCTATTTTGTTCATTTTAAGTTAATTTTATCTACATTTCATCTTCTTTTGACAAATAGTTCTCAAAACGAAAATAAAACCTGAAACAATGAAAATACCAGCATAATATCGACATAAAGCAACATAATTAAGATAAAATAGGGAAATAATATATGTAAATCAAGCCTAATATGTGATACATTTTCGCTTTATCACTTAATCGATGCTAAGAGCCCTAAAGCTTCCCCAACAATGACTTATGTGATGAGAGAAAACCACTCGGTCCTGACTGTAATAAAAGAACCTTTATCATCTCTTATACAAGCACCTAAACCAACCTTGTTATTAGAGAAAATGCGTCAATGTTGCATTTGAGACGCCCAGCCGAAAGGCTTGCTCCACTTAGAATCCATAGGACTTTGAGATTGAAAGATATTGTTGTTCCTGATATGTTGAGCGCTTCTCCATCCATGAAGCAGGCTTATTGCACGATTACAGATAGTATCTTGAGGGTCTACAATTTGATTCCAAACATAATTATTTCTGCTTTTCCATATACTCCATAGGAAAGTAGACAATACGACTTGTTGCTCTTGATTAGTGACCTGCAAAAAGGAGAATACAATAGTAGCACAAGCAGTTTGATTATTCTGTAATTGTTGCAACCCCGGCCAGAGACCCACTTTTTTCCAGCACTCTACACTCTTTGAGCATTGGAAGAATAAGTGATTATTATTCTCTTCATGATCCCCACATATAGCACAACTAGGCGGGAAATCAACACATTTCTCTATTAAGCGCATTCTAGTTGGCACACAGTTTCTGCACAGGCGCCACAAGAAGTTTTTAATCTTTGGAGGTGTCTTAATGTTCCAAATTAAATCCCAATTCTCAGCAATCTGTCATACCCTAATTTTTGACCCCCCTGAGATGACATATCTTCAGGATTTTCATCAGGTCAAAGCAAGTACCCAGAGCAGTCACTTCTTCATCTGCCATTTAATCAAGGATGTTCAAAGACAAGAAAACTCAGGCAAAGGATCAATCAATAGAAGAATTAGTCCCTAACTTAATCATAGGACTCAAAAGCTTCAGTTCTATTCACCTATGATTGATTAGATACCCATCACTTGGACTCAGGGTTGCTTACCTCACCAGTCTAGGGTTTTGAGCTCATCAAGGACTAAAATCAGGGATTACCTTTGGGAAACCCTAAAAAGCTCCAGGACATCTATTAAAGACTTCAATCATCTTCAAATGATCCATACAATAAGATCCACTGGACATCACACCTCAGTTTAAGATCTACCGTCACCAATTTCATCTGGTCGACAAATTAGGGTTTTTAACCTGATTCATCTGGATAGTTGACTTTTAATCAGGGCATGGATCCAAAACTCAAGACATGATTCAAGAACCTCTACTACCTCAATATAATCCATTTACATCACTCATTTGAGGAGAAGATCTTAATTCCACACAAAAGTCCAAAATCTCACTTTACCTGGAAAAAGTCAACTGTATGGGATCACCTTTGACTTTTAAGATTTTTGGTCAAACCATGACTTTCAAAGATCAATATCATCAATATATGGATATTAAAGTCATTTGACCAAAGAAATTCAAAGAGAATCATCAAGGAGCGAAAAGTCGGGAGTTAGGGTTTTTGAAGGCATGGTGAGAACTCAAAATTTCACCTACACAACTCAAAAGACTTCCAACATGAAAGTTGTAGATCTTGCAAAATAAAACAACATCTTACAATGCAACTTTTTTCAAGAAATCAATCATTAAGAGATTTGGAAAATTTGAAGTTTTAGGTCATAAACACTTAGAAAATTTTCTAAGTGTTTTTAACCTAGTTTTCTTCCAACTTTGGCCTCATTTTTCATAAATTTGCCAAAGGATTATGAAGAAACCATAAACTAATGATTTGAAGTAGATGTTTAGGGCTTTCCAAATTGTGTTCAACCTTCTCCAAATTCATTTTGAGCTAAGAGTTATGCATGTTCAAAGTTGGCCTCATGAAGTGAAATTATAGGTCATGTACAATTTGAAACTTTGCAATTTTGTGCATTTTGCTTCACTAAGTGATGCTACCCGACCTCTAATGCATCTGAAAACATACCATACATCCAAATTCATCATTGCATAAGGATTAGAGAAGATTCCCAAAAACAAAGACATGTGATTATGTAATGATTACATTTGAGAATTTATGGCAAATTGATGAATCATCAAAGGAATCTCTTCCCAACCAATTGGAGCTCATTTCTGCAGCAAATTTGTCCCCTAAGATCAAGCAAAACCGATGGCTAGGGAGTGGTATCAAAGAACTCATCATTGCATATGGATCTTACTCACATTTCTTCATGGCCAAGGAAACCAAACTCACTTCACTAAGCAAGCTTACTAAGTTCAATTGCTCTGAATCAATTGCCTATAAATAGAGGACTCTTTCTCATTCAGAAAACACACCAAAGCAACCATATTCCTTGCTTTCTCTTTCTCTTCTCATGCTTATGGTTTTTGAAAGTTCTTTGGCAAGAAGAATCGTTTTCTTCAAACCAAAGCTTATCTTTGGAAAGTAAGCATTCTAACATCTCAAGGGGGTGCATTTGAGGTGATCCAAACACCTGGATCACTTGTGTAAGTGGAAGAACACCATTGTTGTTCTCACTTTGGAGCCGTTGCAGTTGGAGGTCTATAGAGCAATTCAGAAGGTTTCCAACAAGGCCAAGCATCCAGACACTTTCCTTAGGGTGTAGTGAAGCTGTTCAGATGGCTGCAGCTCATCTGTAACTCGAGATTCATCACACTTGAAGCTCAAATCGAGGGAGGTCCATAGAGCAATTCAGAAGGTTTGAGGTCACAACAAGCATCTAGTTAGCATCACTGAGTCCCAAGGAAGCTTTTAGGATCATTCATACAAGCCCAGGTGCTCTCTAACATCCTCACGATCTTCATTTTCAGAGGTAAGTTTCTCAACTCCACCTCCTTAATTCGTGTATCTTTTTGGTTAAAACTCAACACCATTTCCTTCAGCATCATAATAGGATTAAAAACCCTCTATCATCAGTCATTTATGCTTCAGTATAGCCATTTAATTTAAATTTCAAATTTTAGGGTTCTTCATGTATTTTAGATAATTCAGTAGATGTAGTTAATTTAAATTCATATTAGTTACATATTTAGAATCGTGAGTGAATTTAGAGCAAGTTTGGTCTTTACATATTTGCAAATGGTTGAGAAATGAGCAAGTTCACAAATTCAAAATTTGAGAGCTTGAGGAAGAAGACGACCATGGCTATGGCGCGCAAATTTCAAATCTCTGGGCAAAGTTTATTTTATTTTCAATGGTAGGCGTTTCCTAAACGAATTCATCGTTTGCCCTAGTGGCCTCACATGCGCTCTTAGCTCCTCATGCCTCAAGTCTGGGGTTCGAATCCCCCTCGCCCCAGACTTTTTGTTCCTTTTATTTTTCAATGATTTACCACTTGTTTGAAAATATAATGAATTGGATGTGTGTCATAAACACCAAACGCACGTTGGCCCAGTGGTGTTGTTTTGGATCAGTGACTTGGAGGGCGTGAGTTCAAACCCTCTAGGTGACAAAACCTTATTTTTTATCACTTTTTCCATTTGATTTCTTCACAACTTCACACAATTATTTAACCTATCAAATAAATCCATTTTCACCTCATTTTTCACACACTTGCTATTTAATATATCTATTTTGTGAATAATAAAAAAATCATAAAAATATTATTTATTTCATATATTTTTGTTAGGTTTAAAATAGTATGTTTTAAGTGTTTTCTTAAATACTTTAAACATATATATACTCATTTTGTTTTAACCTAATTATTTTGTGAATAGTTTTATGATAAACCCCTAATTGTTTAGGTCTTAATTAGGTAAAGATTTTTTATCTTTACCTTAATTAAGTTGACTTTTTGTCAATTTTCAAAACTGTCTTCAATCTCCGTTTAAAAAAATGATTAAGGTTTTCAAACAACAAAACCTTACATCATTCCAATTTTCTTTTAACTATTTTTCATAAACAGTAAATAATCTCTGGGCCTCTAATAGAGTGTAAGTCCCAAACCCCTTTTTATTTTATACAGTCAATGAAATTGTTTCAAACAGTACTTCATTTTCAACTGCTTCATAAACAGTAAATAATCTCTGGGCCTTTAATAGAGTGTAAGTCCCATCCCCTTTTCATTTTGTTTTCAACTCTCAAGTACAGTCAACAAAACTGTTTTCACAGCAGTAATCATTCAAAAATCACAAATCATCTTCAAACTGCTTTTATAGCCAGTACTGTACAGTACTGGGCCTCTATTAGAGTGTAAGACCCAACACCTTCTTTCTTTTCATAGTTTGTGTTTTCAAAAAATGTATTTTCAAAATCTCCTTTCTATTTTCAAAACATTCTTCTGGTATTTGAAGGGCATTATTCCCGGTGAAACTCTTAAAATACATATGTGAACTTTGTCCATCTTCACTTCTTCAGTTTTCAAAACCCTTAACTTTTTATAATAAATATTCAACTGTTATCAACAAAACAACAAAAATACTTGTAAAGCTTTGTACATACTTCTTCAAAGGCCTCCACTCCATCCAGGTTAGGCTTTACAAGCTTTCAATTTACAGTCTTTGTTTAAATTGCTGTCAAGTATAAACTGAAAATATATTTGTTTAGAACTACGTCTGAGTATAAACCTTAGGACAGTTAAACTATATATATTGTAGGAATATGGCCTAGGATTGAGAATGTCTTCCCGGTGAAGGCTCTTTCCTAATTAGAGATCTGTAGTTCAAACCCCCCAAGATGAATTATTCCCGGTGAAACATCTTGGCAAAAACCTTAGAACCCAAAATAGGACACATCCACCCATAGAGGAATTATTCCTGGTGAAACCTCTTACCCATTTGCTTAGAACCAAAATAAGTTCAAAACTACATAGCTTTCTCTTGTGCTATAATAAGGACCCTCGATTAGCCTCCTCTTGGGCTTTGTACAAGGACCCACAGGCTTCTTAAAAGCATTCCCAGCTTCCTCTTGAGCTTGTATACAAGGACCCATCAGGTTTCTTATAAACATAGGAACAGGTCTTTAGTCACCTTTTAGCCTATCCTGGTGAGTTTCTTCCACTCTCTAAAACCAGACTTTAAACAAGCTAAGTTTGTCTCAATTTTACATTGAGTACATTTTTGGAATGAGAGACATGGACAGTCTCTGTCACCCTTATCTTCATCAATTTTTCTTAGAAGAGTCTAGGATCCATATTTGCTCATCACCAGCAAGAGTCAGCCTTAATCTTGGGCTTTAAAACAAGAGGTCTCCACTAGGTAATCTTTCTGCCATTCATTTTAATAAAAACCCCTGGAAAGGGTCAGCCTCCAAAAAATCCAGTCTTTTACTAGACAACTTCTCCAGCTGAGATAAAAACCCCTGGAAAGGGTTAGCCTCCAAATCATTCTTTCATTTTAACAAAAACCCCTGTTACTAATCAGCCTCAACCTTGGGCATTGTGCAAGGTAGATAATAGAGTCTCCCCAGTGAGTCCTTCATCATTCAGTCAGCCACAATTCTGGGCTTTGTACAGAACACAAAAACTCCCAAAAATTAAAAAATCTCCCTAATAGAGTTATCTTTCAATAAACCAATCAAAAGCCTCAAGCTTGGGCCTCATGCAAGCCAGCTAAAGTCAAATCTTGTATACAGTAGATAGACATAGCTTATCTCTATAGAGAGATATTTTTACTACTCTACCACATTCAAACAAACAAACATTACATTTCATTTTAATTTCAATCAAGTCTCCCATTTAGGATTTTGAAAGGCATGAGCTGGCAGTAAAACCCAGACATGTGGTAACTTTCCCTAATTTGGATGAGCATTTTTCTTTCATACAAGAGGCATTTGACTGGTATACTTGCACATACACAAGTAAGGTCCCCCTCTTGAATGAAATGAATTCAGTTATTCTGTCACTCTTTTAAATGTTTGTGGTGGAATAGTAAAAATACCTCTCTATAAAGATGACTTCATGTCTCTTTACTATAAACAGAGATTTAATTCAAAGCTTCAACCTTAAGCTTCAAGCAAGGCACCAAAAACAATTAATTTCCCTAGTTAGTTACCCGAACTACATTAAGCTCTGACTTCCACTAGGGATATGTAGGCATGAGGTTCACAAGGAATCTCAGCGAGCTAATAAAATACCAAAAATAGTCAGTCTGTCTGTCTGTTTCTTTCCTTTTATCCAATTTAATTCCTTCTCCTAACACAAAGGAGAAATTTTCCCAATCATTAGTAGCAAACACAATCACAATGACACAGAGAAGGTTCCTGTAGAGTACTACAGATATGTAGGGTGCTTAAACACTTCCCTATTGTCATACCCCAAATTTGTCCTACCCCTTAATTTTTAACTGGCTTAAGTTTCTCATTGCATAATCTCATGTACATATCTCCATTAGGTCATTTAACATATCATACATTAACTCGTTGAATAAACATCTGAAGCGTGGGGTCAAGAGTATTGGTAGCCAAGGTTCTCTATGGGTGAGGTTCTCCTATTCATTTCAAAGTTATCGAGCTATAATAGCATCCTTGGCAAAGATCCTAAAAAGAAAAACAGCAAGTGCTCACGATTTCATCAAAAGATACCGATAAGATCGCGTGGGACTAAGGTTTGGTCCTTTCCCATATCTCAAGTAACCAAGTGCGTAACTCGAGAAAGAAAGGTTTTGGCTCATTGCATGAGTGTGTTCACTAATTGGAGATTGGACACAGGGTTTCATTCGTTTCTATGCTTCAAGTCTAATTCAGTTCAAAGATTCGTCAAAGGATTATTGTTGTAGAGTTTGAGTGCAATGGCACAAGAAATTGACTGGTTCGTTTACAATCTCGGGCTCACTTCATATGCTTGTTACTTTTAAAGCACAAGTAATTCAAAGGATAAGTTGTATCATTGGCAAGGCTTAGTTCAATACTCCTTCATATAAAGACCGAGTCCAATTCATTTGGTTTACAAGGCATGTTCATCAAGTTCAAATCCTAAATTCAATTACATCATTACACCATTCAAATTCTTTACAAGATTACACAAGAGTATGCCAAAAAATAAAATAATAATAAAAGCCTATAGTGCCCTTCTCTTGAAATTCTTCATGTCATCAATGTCCATTCAATATGCTGCCCTGCTGCAAAACCTCACTCACTTTGCTTCAAAAAAAAAGGACCATGCAGCTTAACATCACCATTTGAACCTGCAAACAGTTCCAAACCATTTTAGTAAACCAAACTGCACTGCCAGCCCTGCAAACCAGTTCAGATCTGCACCAAAACAAAGACCTGCATCAGCTCTTCATCACAAAATTCAAACAAGCTAAACTCTTGATCATGTTCACACCCAAACTCAATGCAAACAAAGCTGAGAACAACATATCATTTGGTATTCAGAGGCATCCAGCGTTCATCTAAAACTGACTGTTAGCAATCCTAGAGTGTACATTCATGAATAAAAAGCTAACACAAAATTAGGCCCAGTTCACCATCAACTCAGTTCCAAGTTCCAATGCAAAAAATCCAGAAATAGAACTCACCTCAAGCTGAATTGTCATAACCCGATAGCCTCATGATCATAGCTCCGCATTATCATTGACCCCTTTTATATTCATGATGAGCGCCGTGTACCTTGCGTGCTTCAGTCCACATTCCAATGACCATGAATACCACCTACATAAAACAGCAACACATACAAACAGTCCTACCGCTACATTGCAGCCATACCAAAACCACCCTGCACACATAAACCAATTCATTCAAAAAACAACCAATTTTATCATACATAACAAAGCCATTCAAACATAACCCTGCATACATCAGTACCACATTCAAAAATCCCAAAACATACCTATAACCACTATACTCTATCCTAACAGATTTTCACTAACAGTTTAGCTACATACATTTACTAAACAAAACCTAGCTTCAACAGACATGCTGCATAACAGAAAAGACTCACATTAAAACAGCCCAGTTTGAGTCGATTATCGAACCGCAATCCACGTCCAATTTGCATCAGTTCAGCATTCAGTCCCTGCAACGTAAAAAAAAAAAAACAAAGACAGTTTCAGCTCCTAACAAATCAAAGCCGACAGAATAAAAACCCTACATCAGTTCGGAAAAATCTATCACTAATTCATTTTCCAATCAATTGATTCCAACAAGTCAGTAACTAATCCTAACCATCTAGCAACTAACAAATCCAATTTCTAACTGTCATAACCAACTAACCATAGTTGTAACAGATCATAACTAACTTTTTCCCCCACCTTTCAATTTCAAACCATCAGTAACTAACCTTTCCAACCTCTAACTAATCTCCAACTAACTTGAAACAGAAGTAACAAACTTCTAACCGCCAGATTCTCACCCTTAATCCATAACTGACTCATCTCAATCCAAGAGCTCAAAATCATTGAAGCTCTAACTGATTTTTCTCCTTCATAGATCTATATAACAGACTCACTCTCCAATTCTCCTCTACACGCTTCATTCACCACTCTCCACTCATCTTCATCTTCTTCCTCACACTCTTCCGTCTTCATCCAATTCATCACTCTCTCTTCATCTCTGAACCATCACTCTCTCTTCATCTCTGAACCTCTCTCAATCTTCTCCAATCACATTCTTCAATCTCCTTCAACCTTCTCCCTCAATACACACTGCGATTCTCTCTTCTCCCTGCACCCCTCACTCATACGCTCTCACCATTGTTGTTAGAGTTTCAACCTCTGAGACTCTAACGACAGAGCTAAACTCCACTCCATTCTCTCTCAATATCACAGCATAACAACAACGCGAGGCAACAGAACAAAAGATTGCAAAAAGAAAATAGAAGAAGAAGCAAGATGGAGAAGAAGTAATTCGAAGCACAAAAAAAGGCAAATACCTGAATCATCGTCGGCTCCTTCGTCTTCGCGTTTATTTCGCGTCGACTCCAATCGAAAGCTTCTACTCCGTGAGAATTCTGATTTCTATCTTGTGTCTACGATGGGAAGCTCCTCCGGAACTCTTTGATCTTTCTCCTCCGGCGAATTCAGAGGGAGGTGAGGGACGAATTCGTTCCATATTCACGGCGGCGATTTGAGATTTTGATCGGAGAAGGATGCGACCGTAACCGTCGCGCTGAGAGTAGGGTGAGGACGATTGAAAGAAATCTGTTGAGTGAGGTTGCTAGATGGTTGTTTCGGTCTCACCGGAGGAAGAGTTCTCCGGCCGCCGCGTGCGTTCGTGAGAGAGGAAGGGAAGAAGCTTCCGCTGCTGAGAAGAAGACTCATCGGAGAAGATGAAGAAGGTCAAGACAGCCGTCGCACCGTTAATGTTGGGGGAGGTTCGAGCGCCGTTTCGCGGTGAAGAAGGAGGGGAGAGTTTCTGAACGTGAGAAGCCTAAAGGTCACTCTTTGAACCCTAATCCCCAATCTTTGCTTATTTCTTTTTTTTTATTTTTTTAATTAATTTTTTTTAATAATAAATTCTGATAATATAAAATGGATCAATAGAAAAATCATCTTGGGCCGGAATGCTGAGCGCACCCCCCTTAGCCCATAGCTTTCTATGTGGCAATAAAATCTGAACAAAAACAATATGTTTGGGCCGTATGACTGAATCTGGCGCTGCACCCCTGCCATGGCCCATCCTTCCTTTTTGGTATATAGTAAACTGTAACAAAAACCACCTTGGGCCTCCATGTTGAGCCCAGCATCCAGATTGCTCATCATTCCCCCCCCCCTTAATTCAGTTTACACCCCCTGAGTTCACTTTCTTTTAGTTAAATTTAGATTTCATTTTCCACTTTTAAGGTAATAAAGAAAAATAGCAATAAAAATCAATAAAACCTTTTAACATTTTGTTAGATTTTTAGGATTTGTTAACAATAAAAACTCATAAAAATAAGTAGATTTTAGGTTGATTTTGACATTAATCTTTTGAACTCATTTCTTTCATAAAAAACCATAAAAATGATAGTACTTTTAATTCACTTTTGTGCTATATTTTGACTTGTTCTTTTTCATGCTATTTTCAATATTCTACTTTTCGCTTTAATTTCCATGTTTCTTTTATTCCTAACCATAAGTAGAAACCATGATAACATTAGGTAGAAATTCCCTTCATACTTAGGCTAGTTTCTTTCCTTTTTACAACTCTAAAACATCTAATAAATACTTGAATAAAAATCCCATAAAAAATACAAAGAAAATACTTAAAACACTAATAATCAAAGTGAAAATTCTTAAAAAGGGAATGGAACCTTGAAACATCCCTTGCTTAAGGGAATGTTCGAGTGCTTGGATCTCCCTTGCTTAAGGGTCCCATTCAGGCGTAAGTTCCCAACTTCTAAAAAACACAAACCAAAGAGCAACTCGAGTTTCCCTTGCTTAAGGGATTTCCTCGAAACGCTCAAAGCCTCTCTCTCATCTCCTTTCTTAAGGGCATTGTTATCTCCGCTCCATTGCATCGTAGGCTGTCCCCTTATGCAAGAGCGCGAGCGTTAACTCCGCCCAACTAAAAAACACAAAAACAAACAAAAATATGGAGCCGAACTACGGCGCTCTGATTCCTGAAAAGGATACGTAGGCATCAAGTCGCGGGGCTTGAACGAGCACACACTTGTAAATAATTCCTTCTTTTCCCCGTATTTCTTTTGCATTCATTCGCATGTAGACGTAGACATAGTACACACCCATTAGATAGAAACAAACATAGGTGGATACCATCAAGTACGATGGGCGCGAGGGGTGCTAATACCTTCCCCTTGCGTAACCGACTTCCGTACCTTGATTCTCTGGTCGCAAGACCTTGTTCCTTCCTTTGTTAGGTTTTCTGATATTCCTCTCCCTTATTTTCTGCTTGCATATCATGTTTATTTCTGCTTGCACATCATGCATATGGATTATATTTTGTGTTCCTTGGGGTCTTCTGTTCTGTTTTGTAGGTGGGGGGTTTGTATGAGGTAAAAGGCCCACTACCCAGGCCAAGTGACACATAGGATTAGCGTGGATGCTCATGTTGACTCCCGTAGCTCTTGCTACGATCGAGTTGATGTGGGGTACCACAACTGGGCGAGGTTCTTTCATGGAACATTGTGTCTGGCACGCTTGTTGCCTCAAACACTTTGTACCCCATGGGAACTGTAGACCCTAGTTACCATTAGGGACCACTTGTCCGTGTCTAGAATTCATACCCGTGAGATTGGGGTGGGACAGGAAACCTTGGCTCCTACATACCATTGCTCCTTCATATTTGAGGTCGGACCTTTATTTGGTCTGTTCTCATGGTGCTTGATCTTCTGGTATTCAAAAAGGCGTCGAACCTTTGATCCTGAGACATTTGACCTATGCAGAGATTTTACATCAGTTATCCAGAGATTGTACATATGCTACTAAGATTATATGGACCTTGATCCCATGCCTTTGCATTGCATAACATCATTGTTTCATCCACTTCATTTGTGAGGGATCCTAAAGTCTATTTCCAAAAAAAAAAAGGAAAAAAAAGAAAAAGGAAATAGAAAATCAGAAAAAAGAAAAGAAAAGATATTCTATACAAAAAAGGAAAAGAAAGGGCTTTGATTCCAAAAGAGAACTAAAAAGCGTGCGAAAAGACTTTAGGATCTCTCATAAACGAAACATGCATTCATACTATCATGCATTTCATGGTTCTTTCAAAAAAACTTATGGGACCCCTTCTGCTCAGATTCCAAGATCAACAACAGATTTGACTTCTCACCGCCACAAGCTCCTAGATCAACTATGGAACAACTCCGTGAGGTTTTTGAGTGAGAGGAGAACAGAAATTGAGACTGACATGAATCAGTGTATGGAGGTTATTCAAGTTTTTTCTCTTAGACAAGAAGAATTGAGACAAATTCCTCAGAGGCCAAATGCAAATGTTGATCTCACCCATGAGAAGGTATTATGTATCATAATGTTTGAAATAATGTTGAGATTCCTATTCTTGGTAAAGAGAATTCACATCATTGAAGTCTTCAAGTTTCCAAGTATTGAATTTGACAAAAGGTTTCACCTCTTGAAGATAAGTTCGGAAGCCATAAAAAAAATTGTGACTCCACTGATTCAGATGTTGTTGGTTTGTGCCTAATGCCTGATATCAAGAAATGCAAGGATCATCCACTCTCACTCCTAATGATGGATATTGAAGCTAAATAGGTAATCATCTCCTATACATGTATGGAAGTTGCTTGGGGCTCCCGATCGAGGGATAAGCAAGACGTACTCTTATCTTGAGCATCGCATCACTCGCGTTGCTCGAATCCCTTAAAGCGTTACAAATTCCTGGATGACTTTGTCAAAATCTTCTTCCATGTGGTAATCAAGAGTGTTCTACACAATGCTTCTCATTCTCAAGGTGATTCCCCGTTTGTCGGAATTTCAATTGGTTAAGATTCGAGTGTTGGGTCCTCTTCACCACAAGTAGCTCTCTTGAGTTTGATGACCATACAAGATTTTTCCCATTCATGATGGTGATTACTATTCCAATATATATGCTTGGGGCTCCCGCACGAGGGATAAGCAAGACGTACTCTTATCTTGAGCATTGCATCACTCGCATTGCTCGAATCCCTAAAGCAAGGCAAAAGTTTACAACTCATGGGTGACTTCGTTGGAGTTCTCTTTTGGAGTAGTCTGGAGTGTTTGGAAAGAACTGCAAAAAGTATTCAAGATCAATAAGTCCAGACGGAGTCAAGTCTCCTCAACAATGGCATTCATTTAGTTCCTTATTGCATTCTCATTTGTAACATTTCATTGTTTGTTTAAGCATTTATAGCATGTAAAAACTTGTTAATTTCTGAATGAAAATCATAATGCATTGTTTATGTTTTTCTTGAAGTAATCCATTCGTTTTCACTCATAAAATGTTTTTGGCATTACAATACCAACTCTACTAATCGCTTGCTTAGGCAAAGAGCGGAGGGAGAATGATGAAAGATAAAAATGCAAAATCTCTAACCATGTGTTTTTGAATAAAACCCTACTGAGGATGTACAGGCATTATTTCAAATCCCCAAACACCGGAGATATAAGGGAGATAGACCCTCGTTAACCCCTTTGAGCCTTGAAGTAGGAGTTTCTTTTCTAATCATAAAGACCCTTATTTTAACCTTGGGGCAGGGTAGTGTCCATTTAACTTGATCGAGTGTTCAAAACTCACCAGAAGAGTATGCATCCAAGGATACAACAATGGTTATCCTTCAAAAGGTTGAGGAATGTTAAAACCGCAATGATTATCCTTATTTCATCAAGATATCAATAGATGACGATACCACAATGGTAATGCTTCATCAAATCAAAGGAGTGAGGCGGTCGCAATCACCTCCAACGAATCAAAGACTAAGCGAGGTCACACGACTTGTTCAAAAAAAAAAAAGAAAAGAGCAAAAAAAATAATGAAAATAAAAGATGAAAAGAAAATGGCAAAAGAAAAATGATGAAATTGCCAAGCAAGAACAAAGTCGTGTGACAATGAATCAGAAGAATAAAAGGTGAGCGACCGCCATGTCCAAAAAAAAACCTCATTGATTCCTCAACCATTTCAAATTCCTTGTGAGGGATGAACACTCGTGTCGAGTTAACTGAACATAGGAATGGAGAACATCACGAAGGGGGTGGGTACAAATAATTTTGAGCCTAAATATCCTTTGTTTCTAAAAACCGTGAACCCGGCCAAATTACAACCCTTAAAAAGTCCTAATTGAAGTAGGGTTTATTTTGAAAGCACGCTCCGATGAGATGGTGTTTAACTGACTCCCAGTGAAGCGAGACTCATATCCATGTTGGTATCGTATGTTTGCTTTATCTTCCATATGCAAAAAATCGAGGTTGTGTCAACTAGTGATTCAGTCACAAGAGGTCGCAATTTCATTTCATAAAAAAGTTTTACAACTTCAAGACTAACATAGGCTTTGCATTAGAATTATCATTCTTAGAATTAACATTCTTTTGCATACAAAATATGTGCTTAACATCAAGGAAATTTTCAAGGATGAGAATCGGTGAAGAGCTTGATCATGTCAAAGTACAAGAGACTTGAGAACTCCGAGGAGTAAAAGCTAATCATTTCAAATGCTGACCACCAAGGGGCAAGTTATCCAAAGAACTCCGTTGGGCATGAACAGTTAATGCTTTCTTCGATTACCTTGAGGGGAAGAGTTTTAAGACTCCGTTGAGCGTGGTAAAGTTGTTTCCATGTTGTTTGACTTCCAAACAAAGAAAGATTGAGGATTCTAGTAAGATATACCTAATCAGGGGCAATCAAGTCGAGGAATCTCTCTCAAATTCAACTAATCAGGGGCAATCAAGTCGAGGAATCTCTCTCAAATTCAACTAATCAGGGGCAATTGAATCGAGGTTTAACCTCTCTCAAATTCTACCAATCTGGGGCAGTTACGTCGAGATTTGACAAATCTCTCCAAGGATCCACTGGGGCAATTTCCTTCATGGGTCATGAAACTTGGAGCACGATCCTCGGAGCTTTATTGGCCTCTCCCTAATCATAGGAGTTCATTTCTCCTGGAACCTTGGTCTCTCCCCAAGCACGGGGTTTATTTCTCCTGAGAGTTTGTTCCATTCCTCAAGTATAGGAGTTTATTTCTCCTAGGAGTTGTTCTACTTCCTTAATCAAAGTTCCTAACCTGAATTTCTCGTCCTCGACATGGTGAAGCGAGGGAATCTCCTCGAGCTGAAAATCCTCCAAGCAGTGGCACATGGTGAGGAGTCAGAAATTATTCTTCAAGTCAAAGAAGGTGCATTTTACAAATCAAATTCCAATATCTGTTGGCACCTCCACATGGTCCTTAACACTAGGGGGATTCTCCCTGGTGTTTACCTCATCAATGCCTTTAATTGGCATCCTGCATATAGTGTTCACTGCATATAACATTGCATCCTCAAAAGCGTAGCGTATCCGTCAAAGCGGATCATCACGCCATAGAAAAATTCAAACATGCATAACAAAGCATAAGCCAGATAATACAAATCCGCACCCAGTCAAGACAATAATACATCCCCACACAAAAAGTTGTCCTTACAAATTCCGACGGATATCTGCTACTACATTTCAAATCTCTTCCAACCACGGTGCCGATGCGAGGTATCTTCAATCTCTGATGAGTGTCTGACACAATGTCTTCTTTTGTCCCTCGATGTTGAGTCGATGTTGAGTCATAGATCGCCACGAGATCTTATTCCCTTCCAAAGTGTGGAAAATCGCACGAGATTTTCTTTCGATGTTGAGTCATAGATCGCCACGAGATCTTATTCCTTTCCAAAGTGTGGAAAATCACACGAGATTTTCTTTCGATGTTGAGTCATAGATCGCCACGAGATCTTATTCCTTTCCAAAGTGTGGAAAATCGCACGAGATTTTCTTTCGATGTTGAGTCATAGATCGCCACGAGATCTTATTCCCTTTTCTTCTGTTGACGAGTTGATCGCCACGAGATCTTATTTCGATGTTGAGTCATAGATCGCCACGAGATCTTATTCCTTTCCAAAGTATGGAAAATCGCACGAGATTTTCTTTCGATGTTGAGTCATAGATCGCCACGAGATCTTATTCCCTTTTCTTCTGTTAACGAATTGATCGCCACAAGATCTTCTTTCGATGTTGAGTCATAGATCGCCACGAGATCTTATTCCTTTCCAAAGTGTGGAAAATCGCACGAGATTTTCTTTCGATGTTGAGTCATAGATCGCCACGAGATCTTATTCCTTTCCAAAGTGTGGAAAATCGCACGAGATTTTCTTTCGATGTTGAGTCATAGATCGCCACGAGATCTTATTCCCTTTTCTTCTGTTGACGAGTTGATCGCCACGAGATCTTCTTTCGATGTTGAGTCATTGATCGCCACGAGATCTTATTCCTTTCCAAAGTGTGGAAAATCGCACGAGATTTTCTTTCGATGTTGAGTCATAGATCGCCACGAGATCTTATTCCCTTTTCTTCTGTTAACGAGTTGATCGCCACGAGATCTTCTTTCGATGTTGAGTCATAGATCGCCACGAGATCTTATTCCTTTCCAAAGTGTGGAAGATCGCACGAGATTTTCTTTCGATGTTGAGTCATAGATCGCCACGAGATCTTATTCCTTTCCAAAGTGTGGAAAATCGCACGAGATTTTCTTTCGATGTTGAGTCATAGATCGCCACGAGATCTTATTCCCTTTTCTTCTGTTGACGAGTTGATCGCCACGAGATCTTCTTTCGATGTTGAGTCATAGATCGCCACGAGATAGTATTCCTTTCCAAAGTGTGGCAAATCGCACGAGATTTTCTTTCGATGTTGAGTCATAGATCGCCACGAGATCTTATTCCCTTTTCTTCTGTTAACGAGTTGATCGCCACGAGATCTTCTTTCGATGTTGAGTCATAGATCGCCACGAGATCTTATTCCTTTCCAAAGTGTGGAAAATCGCACGAGATTTTCTTTCGATGTTGAGTCATAGATCGCCACGAGATCTTATTCCCTTTTCTTCTGTTAACGAGTTGATCGCCACGAGATCTTCTTTCGATGTTGAGTCATAAGATCGCCACGAGATCTTATTCCCTTTTCATCTGTTGACGAGTTGATCGCCACGAGATCGTCTTTCGATGTTGAGTCATAGATCGCCACGAGATCTTATTCCTTTCAGTCCTCACGTTGAGTCATAAATCGCACGAGGTCTTTTTCTTTCGATCATTGTTTCATACAACCATTCTCTTTGAATGTGTCGGCACCGCTACCACGTTATAAGCTATCTCCATTCAAACCCATTACTCATTGTAAATTCTCCATCAGAAAAAAGAAAAAACAAATTCCTCTCTTTCCCCAGCAGATATCAAAACAAAAATAAAGAATAAAGACCACTTCATCTCCTCGGGACAAATTTTGGGTCTTTGGTATTTAATCTTCTTCTACTCCGAATGCTCGAAAGGCTGGCGCCAATCTCACCTTCGAGTATAAGACGATTAAATAGGGGCAGCTGTCATACCCCAAATTTGTCCTACCCCTTAATTTTTAACTGGCTTAAGTTTCTCATTGCATAATCTCATGTACATATCTCCATTAGGTCATTTAACATATCATACATTAACTCGTTGAATAAACATCTGAAGCGTGGGGTCAAGAGTATTGGTAGCCAAGGTTCTCTATGGGTGAGGTTCTCCTATTCATTTCAAAGTTATCGAGCTATAATAGCATCCTTGGCAAAGATCCTAAAAAGAAAAACAGCAAGTGCTCACGATTTCATCAAAAGATACCGATAAGATCGCGTGGGACTAAGGTTTGGTCCTTTCCCATATCTCAAGTAACCAAGTGCGTATCTCGAGAAAGAAAGGTTTTGGCTCATTGCATGAGTGTGTTCACTAATTGGAGATTGGACACAGGGTTTCATTCGTTTCTATGCTTCAAGTCTAATTCAGTTCAAAGATTCGTCAAAGGATTATTGTTGTAGAGTTTGAGTGCAATGGCACAAGAAATTGACTGGTTCGTTTACAATCTCGGGCTCACTTCATATGCTTGTTACTTTTAAAGCACAAGTAATTCAAAGGATAAGTTGTATCATTGGCAAGGCTTAGTTCAATACTCCTTCATATAAAGACCGAGTCCAATTCATTTGGTTTACAAGGCATGTTCATCAAGTTCAAATCCAAAATTCAATTACATCATTACACCATTCAAATTCTTTACAAGATTACACAAGAGTATGCCAAAAAATAAAATAATAATCAAAGCCTATAGTGCCCTTCTCTTGAAATTCTTCATGCCATCAATGTCCATTCAATATGCTGCCCTGCTGCAAAACCTCACTCACTTTGCTTCAAAAAAAAAGGACCATGCAGCTTAACATCACCATTTGAACCTGCAAACAGTTCCAAACCATTTTAGTAAACCAAACTGCACTGCCAGCCCTGCAAACCAGTTCAGATCTGCACCAAAACAAAGACCTGCATCAGTCTTCATCACAAAATTCAAACAAGCTAAACTCTTGATCATGTTCACACCCAAATTCAATGCAAACAAAGCTGAGAACAACATATCATTTGGTATTTAGAGGCATCCAGCGTTCATCTAAAACTGACTGTTAGCAATCCTAGAGTGTACATTCATGAATAAAAAGCTAACACAAAATTAGGCCCAGTTCACCATCAACTCAGTTCCAAGTTCCAATGCAAAAAATCCAGAAATAGAACTCACCTCAAGCTGAATTGTCATAACCCGATAGCCTCATGATCATAGCTCCGCATTATCATTGACCCCTTTTATATTCATGATGAGCGCCGTGTACCTTGCGTGCTTCAGTCCACATTCCAATGACCATGAATACCACCTACATAAAACAGCAACACATACAAACAGTCCTACCGCTACATTGCAGCCATACCAAAACCACCCTGCACACATAAACCAATTCATTCAAAAAACAACCAATTCTATCATACATAACAAAGCCATTCAAACATAACCCTGCACACATCAATACCACATTCAAAAATCCCAAAACATACCTATAACCACTATACTCTATCCTAACAGAATTTCACTAACAGTTTAGCTACATACATTTACTAAACAAAACCTAGCTTCAACATACATGCTGCATAACAGAAAAGACTCACATTAAAACAACCCAGTTTGAGTCGATTATCGAACCGCAATCCACGTCCAATTTGCATCAGTTCAGCATTCAGTCCCTGCAACGTAAAAGAAAAAAACAAAGACAGTTTCAGCTCCTAACAAATCAAAGCCGACAGAATAAAAACCCTACATCAGTTCGGAAAAATCTATCACTAATTCATTTTCCAATCAATTGATTCCAACAAGTCAGTAACTAATCCTAACCATCTAGCAACTAACAAATCCAATTTCTAACTGTCATAACCAACTAACCATAGTTGTAACAGATCATAACTAACTTTTTCCCCCACCTTTCAATTTCAAACCATCAGTAACTAACCTTTCCAACCTCTAACTAATCTCCAACTAACTTGAAACAGAAGTAACAAACTTCTAACCGCCAGATTCTCACCCTTAATCCATAACTGACTCATCTCAATCCAAGAGCTCAAAATCATTGAAGCTCTAACTGATTTTTCTCCTTCATAGATCTATATAACAGACTCACTCTCCAATTCTCCTCTACACGCTTCATTCACCACTCTCCACTCATCTTCATCTTCTTCCTCACACTCTTCCGTCTTCATCCAATTCATCACTCTCTCTTCATCTCTGAACCATCACTCTCTCTTCATCTCTGAACCTCTCTCAATCTTCTCCAATCACATTCTTCAATCTCCTTCAACCTTCTCCCTCAATACACACTGCGATTCTCTCTTCTCCCTGCACCCCTCACTCATACGCTCTCACCATTGTTGTTAGAGTTTCAACCTCTGAGACTCTAACGACAGAGCTAAACTCCACTCCATTCTCTCTCAATCTCACAGCATAACAACAACGCGAGGCAACAGAACAAAAGATTGCAAAAAGAAAACAGAAGAAGAAGCAAGATGGAGAAGAAGTAATTCGAAGCACAAAAAAAGGCAAATACTTGAATCATCGTCGGCTCCTTCGTCTTCGCGTTTATTTCGCGTCGACTCCAATCGAAAGCTTCTACTCCGTGAGAATTCTGATTTCTATCTTGTGTCTACGATGGGAAGCTCCTCCGGAACTCTTTGATCTTTCTCCTCCGGCGAATTCAGAGGGAGGTGAGGGACGAATTCGTTCCATATTCACGGCGGCGATTTGAGATTTTGATCGGAGAAGGATGCGACCGTAACCGTCGCGCTGAGAGTAGGGTGAGGACGATTGAAAGAAATCTGTTGAGTGAGGTTGCTAGATGGTTGTTTCGGTCTCACCGGAGGAAGAGTTCTCCGGCCGCCGCGTGCGTTCGTGAGAGAGGAAGGGAAGAAGCTTCCGCTGCTGAGAAGAAGACTCATCGGAGAAGATGAAAAAGGTCAAGACAGCCGTCGCACCGTTAATGTTGGGGGAGGTTCGAGCGCCGTTTCGCGGTGAAGAAGGAGGGGAGAGTTTCTGAATGTGAGAAGCCTAAAGGTCACTCTTTGAACCCTAATCCCCAATCTTTGCTTATTTCTTTTTTTTTATTTTTTTAATTAATTGTTTTTTTAATAATAAATTCTGATAATATAAAATGGATCAATAGAAAAATCATCTTGGGTCGGAATGCTGAGCGCACCCCCCTTAGCCCATAGCTTTCTATGTGGCAATAAAATCTGAACAAAAACAATATGTTTGGGCCGTATGACTGAATCTGGCGCTGCACCCCTGCCATGGCCCATCCTTCCTTTTTGGTATATAGTAAACTGTAACAAAAACCACCTTGGGCCTCCCTGTTGAGCTCAGCATCCAGATTGCTCATCATTCCCCCCCTTAATTCAGTTTACACCCCCTGAGTTCACTTTCTTTTAGTTAAATTTAGATTTCATTTTCCACTTTTTAGGTAATAAAGAAAAATAGCAATAAAAATCAATAAAACCTTTTAACATTTTGTTAGATTTTTAGGATTTGTTATCAATAAAAACTCATAAAAATAAGTAGATTTTAGGTTGATTTTGACATTAATCTTTTGAACTCATTTCTTTCATAAAAAACCATAAAAATGATAGTACTTTTAATTCACTTTTGTGCTATATTTTGACTTGTTCTTTTTCATGCTATTTTCAATATTCTACTTTTCGCTTTAATTTCCACGTTTCTTTTATTCCTAACCATAAGTAGAAACCATGATAACATTAGGTAGAAATTCCCTTCATACTTAGGCTAGTTTCTTTCCTTTTTACAACTCTAAAACATCTAATAAATACTTGAATAAAAATCCCATAAAAAATACAAAGAAAATACTTAAAACACTAATAATCAAAGTGAAAATTCTTAAAAAGGGAATGGAACCTTGAAACATCCCTTGCTTAAGGGAATGTTCGAGTGCTTGGATCTCCCTTGCTTAAGGGTCCCATTCAGGCGTAAGTTCCCAACTTCTAAAAAACACAAACCAAAGAGCAACTCGAGTTTCCCTTGCTTAAGGGATTTCCTCGAAACGCTCAAAGCCTCTCTCTCATCTCCTTTCTTAAGGGCATTGTTATCTCCGCTCCATTGCATCGTAGGCTGTCCCCTTATGCAAGAGCGCGAGCGTTAACTCCGCCCAACTAAAAAACACAAAAACAAACAAAAATATGGAGCCGAACTACGGCGCTCTGATTCCTGAAAAGGATACGTAGGCATCAAGTCGCGGGGCTTGAACGAGCACACACTTGTAAATAATTCCTTCTTTTCCCCGTATTTCTTTTGCATTCATTCGCATGTAGACGTAGACATAGTACACACCCATTAGATAGAAACAAACATAGGTGGATACCATCGAGTACGATGGGCGCGAGGGGTGCTAATACCTTCCCCTTGCGTAACCGACTTCCGTACCTTGATTATCTGGTCGCAAGACCTTGTTCCTTCCTTTGTTAGGTTTTCTGATATTCCTTTCCCTTATGGGATAAATATATTGGTGGCGACTCTGTTCATTTTTCGCGAGCGTGCGACACCTATGTATAACCGACCCCCTGGACTCCAGAATTTCTAGTCTAGGTGAAATCCCCACACTTAGCAAACTCTTAGGGTTTAGTTGAGATCTTTTTTTCCCTTTCCTACTCGTAGGACAATAAGAAAGTTCGTGTGATATCGTAGGAAGAACTGAAATAAAATTCATCCCACCAGGGGCGCATTCTCCTTCCAAATTTCGCGTGAAGGGTCTAGCGTGCCGTCCTCCCAAGTGAAACGGGGAGGTAAAAAACACGACACCACAGCAAAAATGGCGACTCTGCTGGGGATATAAGTGTTAAAAACCTTGGTTTTTCATCCAAACCAATGGTTGACCTGTTACTGGTCCAGCCCCAATGAGGAATTAGGGATGCCAAATTCCCCCTCAAACAAGAGAGGTCTTGCCTAACCTCTGTGTCATATCATGTGATTGTTGCATATATATTTGTTTATTTTGTTTATTCTGTATCGGGAAAGGGCTTGATTCCCCCTTGTGGTGAGAAATCCTATACCCGGATTTTAGTGCAACATAAGATAGGATGGAGGATGTCTTCCCGGTGAAGACCCTCTAATCTTGGTTTCCAAGTCTACTCTTGGGATTTGCATGGCTGGTTGTGATTAACTGCGTCAATGCATTCCGAGACTGATTTGTACCAGGAGGACCTAGAAACACATTAACCCCACTTAAAGCCCTTTTTAGGACGTAGAGAGGTGATTACGAATGTAATTGTCACGCAAATGCTACACTCAGAGAAAACTCTCTTATAGATACCAATCAACGTATCTTTAAGGTTGAGCAAAAACTCTGAGACCCCTAGAACCCGTTCTACAGGTACAAAAATCCTTATCCTTAGTTTACCATTGGGGCGAGGTTTGCGTTTTGACTTCATGACCACTATACCCTTCAACGCCATGTTTGTTTAAAACTCTTGTGTGTGCATTCATGCATCATTCATTAATAACAACTAAAAACAAAAGAGTCTTTTTCGAGTCATTTTTCAAGGAAACTAAATAACGAACGTTTTAAACTTCATAGAAAGAGAGAAACGGAGAAAGGATTTAAGGATCTATACCATGGATTACGGAAGAAAGAGAGCTAGGAAATACACCTTCAAGATTCCCCAGGTCGAAGAACTAGGAAAACTCGGAAAACTGGTGGTCAACCCCCAGGCTTTCAAGGAGAAGTATGGAAAACTTCTGCCTTTGCTCAATACCAACATTGTCGATGGGATCCTTCCCACCTTGGTACAGTTTTACGATCCAACGTATCACTGCTTCACCTTTCCAGATTATCAGCTCATGCCTACGTTGGAGGAGTACTCTCGTCTGATTGGAATACCCATGTACGCGCAAGATCCGTACTCCGGTTTGGAAAAGAATCCTAACGACATTATCATTGCTGCAACTACTCCTTTGAACGTAGTCGACATCAGAACTCATATGGTGAGTAGAGGAGGAATTCAAGGATTGCCCTCCAAATTCCTGTTTGATCAAGCTCGGTACTTCGTCAGCATCCAAGATATGAGCGCTTTTGAGGAAATCTTGGCTTTGCTTATCTACGGATTGTTTTTGTTCCCTAACGTTAACGATTTCGTCGACATCAACGCAATTAAGATCTTCTTAATTGGAAATCCAGTTCCAACTTTGCTTGCGGATGCTTATCACTCTGTGCATTCAAGAAACCTGCAGCGAGGAGGATTAATCACATGCTGCGTACCGTTGTTATACGAATGGTTCGTTTCGCACCTGCCGAAGTCTAATACTTTCTGGAACATGAGGGATGGCCTTTAATGGTCACAGAAAATCATGTCTCTCACTCATACGGACATTGAGTGGTGTAGTCCTGACAACGACAAAACCAAAATCATCTTCGGTTGTGGAAGTTATCCCAACATACCCCTTATTGGAACTAAGGGAGGAATCAGTTACAATCCAGCTTTAGCCCGTCGTCAATACGGCTATCCCATGAAAAATATACCAAGTAACATCCAATTGGAGGGTCTGTTCTTCAAGAACATCGACGATCATGGCAACATGCTGAAGAAGGAAATTGTCCAAGCCTGGCGTCTTGTTCACATCAAAGGGAGAAGATTGTTAGGAAAACATCTTTGAATCTCCCTGGATCCTTACCTTCAATGGGTACGCGTCAGAGCATTCAAGCTCAGGATGCCATATCAACATCAAGAACTTATTCCCCTAAGGGAACCAATTTACCTTTTCTCCACAGATGTTGAAAAATTACAAGCGGCATTAAACAAGGTATGCCAAGAGAGGAATGCTTGGAAGAACAAGTATCGAATCGTCAACACAGAAAATGTTGAGATTCCAAACATCCTAAGAAGGAAGGATGAGTTACTTGAAGTACTCGATCGACAAGTGACACAATCATCACTTTCTCATCATATCCCTCCTGCTTCCTGGATCATCGATCAGCTCACGTCAGAAAACGCTCAGCTCAAGAAACAGAAGAAGATGTTAGAACGTGAAGTCGGCTCTTCGTCAAAATTTTAGAGTCCTTTCTCTCAGTTTCTCTGTATTTCCTTTTTCAAAGTGTGTAAAAAACAGCGTTTTCGCGTAATTAATAAAAGTTTGATGTTTCATAACGTAATTATGGTGTTTCCTTGAAAAATATTAACTTAATTGCATATCATGTATCGCTTTAATCGTACGCACTGACACGAGAATTGTCGCGGATCTAATAGTCACTTTCCTTTCTCCAGAAAGAGAGGAGGAGAAGGAGGTGAACCAAGACTTTCAAGCCGTCTCATCCATACAACACTCGTTCAAGTCGCAAGAAAAGAATGGAAGACTTTGAGCAAGAGAATGAAGAACTCAGAGAAGAGATTAATACTCTCAAAGGTACTGTTGAAAGACTCAATAGTATGGTAGAAGCCCTGGTAGTTGCACAGAATCGACCAACGCCAGAAGAACCGCAAAGGACTGTGGTTTCCGAGATTGTTTCTACTCCCATTCCTCAGTATACCATGCCGCCTGATCGACCTTGGGGCATGCCGTATAACTTTATTCCAGAAGGGTACATACCTCCAGCTTCTGAAGCTCCAAAAGTCACCATGGATATGCGTCCACCGGAGGGTTACAAACCTCTGGAAATTGAAGTTCCTAGAGCAACGGCAATGGGTTTTGCACAACAGAATGCTGAGATTCCAAGATCTGCTGTCATGGCTTCTCCACGACCGATTATGCATACTTTTCCTCCACCGGGTGGACAAGTATATCATCACGCTCCAAGTGAGGATGCTGGCGTGTATGAAAGATTGGACGAGTTCCAGGAACAGTTTTTGCAAATGCAGAAGGAACTCAAGACTCTTCGAGGACAAGATCTATTTGGATAGAATGCTGCAGACCTCAGTCTGGTTCCAAATGTTAAGATTCCTCACAAATTCAAAGTACCAGATTTTGAGAAGTACAAAGGGAATTCATGCCCACAAAGTCATCTCGTGATGTACGCTCGAAGAATGTCAACTCAGACTGACAATCAACAATTGCTCATTCATTATTTTCAAGACAGCCTGACTGGTGCTGCACTCAAATGGTACATGAACTTGGACAGTTCAGAGATTTGTACTTTTCGAGACCTCGGAGAGGCCTTCGTCAAACAGTATAAGTACAATCTGGATATGGCTCCCGACAGAGATCAGCTCCGGGCCATGACTCAAGAGGATAGAGAAAGCTTCATGGAATACGCTCAGAGATAGCGTGAAGTTGCTGCTCAAATTTGTCCACCACTTGAAGAGAAAGAAATGACAAAAATCTATCACAAAACTTTGAGTCCATTTTACTACGGACGAATGGTTGCAAGTGCACCAAGTGACTTTACCGAGATGGTAAACATGGGTGTACGTTTAGAAGAAGCGATTCGGGAAGGACGCTTGAACAAAGAACCAGAATCTTCTATTGGTCCAAGGAAGTATGGAAGTTCTTTCCAGAAGAAAAAGGATCAAGATGTCAGCAATGTCTTGCACAAAATCAAGAAGAAATTCCAACCTCAAGTTGCAGCAATAACTCCAGTTGTTAACTCAGCGCCAGTTTATCAACCTCAAGTTCCGCAACAACAAATTCAACAAAGGTCGCAGCAACCTCAGCAGCAGGTTCGACCTCCAAATTACAACAATCGGGCTCCAAGGTATCCTGCCTTCGACCCCGTACCAATGCCGTGTGCGGAATTGTTTCCAACATTACTGGCAAAAGGACTCATTCAGAAAAGAAGTCCTCCAAATCCTACAAACAGTTCCTCACCATGGTATAAGGCTGACCATTCTTGTCCCTATCATCAGGGGGCACCAGGTCACAATATTTAGAATTGTTTCCCTTTCAAGATTGACGTCCAACGATTAGTGAAGAGCGGAATGCTATCCTTCAAAGATACTAGTCCAAACGTCCAAGCAAATCCTTTGCCTCAACATAAAGAAGCTTCAGTGAATTGGATAGATCGACACCCTAACGTCATTCAAATCTACGACATTCCGAGACTGATTTGTACCAGGAGGACCTAGAAACACATTAACCCCACTTAAAGCCCTTTTTAGGACGTAGAGAGGTGATTACGAATGTAATTGTCACGCAAATACTACACTCAGAGAAAACTCTCTTATAGATACCAATCAACGTATCTTTAAGGTTGAGCAAAAACTCTGAGACCCCTAGAACCCGTTCTACAGGTACAAAAATCCTTATCCTTAGTTTACCATTCGTCAGGTAGGGGAAAATCTTGTCAAGATGCACGCTAAACAAGCCGGATACGGTCATGTACCACCTCACAACTACTTCACATGCGATATTTGTCCAAAGAATAATCAAGGATGTGCCGTAGTTCAAGCTGCATTACAAGAACAAATGGACTTAGGATGGATTCAACATATCCGAGTCAGAACTGAACATGACATCAACATGGTTCAAGGATGTCCAGGAGAATACAAAATCTACAAAGTTGAAGATCTTGAAGGATCGGTGGTCAGGTTCCATAAAACTTTAAATGGACTTGCCTATTTTGGAACGGATTTCCATCCTTACAGTAGATGCAGAATATGTCGAAGAAATTCATGAGGATGTGTGCGTGTTCGCAACGACATTCAAAAGCTGATGGATGACAACACCATTATTGTTCTTGCCAACAGAGAAGATGATGAAGTCTTCACCGTATCTCCTCAAATTAATCAAATTGAACCAATGCAAGTTAAGTATGATAGCAGGAAGATAGCAGTTGCTCCGTTAGTCATCTACTTACCAGGTCCTGTACCGTATGAGTCCAGCAAGGCTATACCATACAAGTACAACGCTACATTCATTGAAAATGGTAAAGAAACACCATTACTGTCTGTTGTCAACATTGCTGATGTTAGTCGAGTCACCAGAAGTGGACGAGTCTTCAACAGAACAACTGAAAACATGGAGAAAGCTTCGGAGGAAGTACCACATAGGCAAGACAATCATCCGACCAATGTTGTTCAAGCGAAAGAAAATGATGAGATCTTGAAGTTAATCCAGACGAGTGAATACAACATTGTAGATCAATTACTACATACTCCGTCTAGGATTTATGTCCTTTCCCTGCTATTGAGTTCTGAAGCTCATAGGGAAGCTCTACAGAAAGTTTTGGAACAAGCTTTTGTAGAACCTAGCGTCACAATAAGCCAATTCAATAACATCGTTGCCAACATCTCCGCCGAAACTAACCTAAGTTTCTGTGATGAAGATCTTCCTGAAGAAGGAGTGGACCACAATCTTCCACTTCACATCTCAGTTGGTTGCATGGGTGATATACTCACAGGAGTCCTAATAGACAATGGATCCTCTCTCAACTTCATGCCTAAATCCACATTATCAAGATTATCCTTCGAAGATTACCCTCTAAGAAAAAGTCATGTCATCGTCAAAGCATTTGATGGATCAAGAAAGTTAGTTTTTGGAGAAGTGGATATTCCCATAACTATTGGACCTCAGACGTTCAAAATCACTTTCCAAGTCATGGACATTCCAGCACAATACAGTTGTCTGCTAGGTCGCCCATGGATTCATGAGGCTAGGGCAATTACTTAAACACTTCATCAGAAACTGAATTTCATAAGAGATGACAAATTGGTAACCGTATGTGGAGAACGAGCTTTGATCGTCAGCAACCTGTCATCATTCTCTGACATAGAACCAAAAGAAGTTGTTGGAACTAAATTCCAAGCACTTTCCTTGGACAAAGGAAAGGAGAAAGCGGCATCTATCTCTTCATATAAAGATGCAATCCAAGTTGTAAAGGATGACACTACCAGTGGTTGGGGGCACATTAATATTCCTACCTACAAAAAGAACAGAACAGGAATTGGATTCTTTCCAACATCATCAAAAGCTATCCCAGGGATCGAAGTAGTTCTCCCAATTCAAGAAACTTTCTGCAATGGAGGTTTTCTTCAACCTGTTCAACAAACAGTCAATACCATCGGTACGGAAGACCCCGATGAAAATTTTGAAGTGGAATGTATGTCCTATCTTCTCGAAGCAGGATACATAGCCTTATCAGAGTCTGATTCACCTTGCTGTTATCCAACTGAAGGATCTGAAAGTAAGACTCAACCAAACAATGAAGAAGTTGCTAACAGCTTCACCACCAGAAGTCATGGTTCATCAGAAGAAGTTCCTCCTATCCCCGAAGAGACTTGGGATACATTAGGAGAACCAAGCGGAAAATTCGACTACATGGTGAATACACCGCTCCTGAAAGTTCAAGAATCTCTCTTGAATACATTGTTCCAACTGGATGGAACATTGATTATGAGTACCTCTCTCAGCCAAAAGAGATGTATAATCCTTGCTATTCATCATCAGCATCTGGTGAAGTCATCATTGAGGATTATATCCCCAAGTCACCTTCTGAGGCTACGGATCTAGAGTTCACATATCTAGTCAATGCCATCTTGGGAGAAGAGCAAGACCAAAATACAGAAGAGGAAGATCTCGAAAGTGTCTCTGGCAACGAGTCTCTCCATTCAGAAGATTGGAAGTTTCCTCAAAAGAAAAACCGACATTCTCTACATGGAAATGGGTATGCTCACACCGCTCGGTCTGCTGAAGTAGAAGAAGATCGTCTGAGTGTTGCAAAGACAGTGGTTGGTAAATCAAGACCTACCACAGGACAGCTTAAGCCTAAGGTTCCAGATTACTTAGTGCACAATGGGGTTCACCACTACTGGACAGCTGTTGAAGTTTCAACTGTTGTTCGCACTCCTAAGTAGGAACTTTCACCATTATTTTGTCCTCTCACCATAGCCCAGGGTGAAGAGATGTTTCATAGGGCTTTGCATTTTACTATTTCTTAGGAAAATGTCCCTCTTTGCTTCGCCCAAAGCAATAGAGTTTTGTTTTATAGGGTCTTTTGTTTCAAGAAATGACTGTTCATAAATAAAAAATGTCATTTTGTTCTTTCGTTTAGTTTTTCCTTTTCTTTTTTCGGAAATTGGTAATCCTAAAAAACACCCTTAAAAGACATCAAAATTATTAACTGCATACACCGAGTCTTCCCTCGTTGTCTAAATAAAACTTATCACACATATGCAGATTAATCATAAAATACCCTGTTGAAACGAACGACCTATGACTTCTCCAAGCTTTGGGTTTCCTGTATTCGAGGCAGAGGAAGAAGAAGACGAAGAAATATCAAAGGAAATTTCACGATTACTTCAACAAAGGGAAGAGGCCATTCAGCCACACAATGAGCCTCTAGAGATTATTAACCTTGGTTCCAATGGAAACAGAAAAGAGGTTAAGATTGGAGCTTCGCTCAGTTCAGAGATCAAACAAAGTTTGATACAACTGCTCAAAGAATTCTCAGATGTCTTCGCTTGGTCTTATCAAGATATGCCAGGGTTGGATACCAATATAGTGGAGCATCACTTGCCGTTAAAAGCAGAATGCCCTCTGGTCAAGCAGAAATTGAGAAGAACTCATCCAGAGATGGCCATGAAAATCAAGGAGGAAGTTCAAAAGCAGATCAACGCAGGTTTCCTCGTCACTTCAGAATACCCTCAGTGGTTAGCTAACATTGTTCCCGTTCCTAAGAAAGACGGAAAAGTCCGCATGTGCGTTGACTACAGAGATTTGAACAAAGCTAGCCCTAAGGATGATTTTCCTTTACCACATATTGATATGTTGCTAGACAGTACATCAAAATCCAAAGTTTTCTCGTTCATGGACGGATTTTCAGGATACAACAAAATCAAAATGGCACCTGAAGACATGGAGAAAACAGCTTTCATCACCCCCTGGGGCACGTTCTGCTATCGTGTTATGCCTTTTGGACTAAAAAACGCAGGGGAAACTTATCAAAGGGCCATGACTACGCTTTTCCACGACATGATGCATAAAGAAGTGGAAGTCTATGTGGACGACATGATTGCCAAATCAGAAAATGAGGAAGATCACATACAAAATCTGACGAAGTTATTTCAGCGCTTACGGAAGTTTCAGCTTCGCCTGAACCCCAACAAGTGTACCTTTGGTGTCTACTCAAGAAAACTCCTTGGTTTCATTGTCAGCAAACAAGGAACTGAAGTAGATCTAGACAAAGTCAAGGCAATTCAAGAAATGCCTTCACCCAGAACCGAGAAACAAGTTAGAGGATTTCTTGGACGTCTGAATTACATCTCGAGATTCATATATCTCATGACTCCAACTTGCGCTCCTATTTTCAAACTTCTACGGAAAAATCAAAGTTGCGTCTGGACAGACGGTTGTCAGAAAGCGTTCGACAGCATCAAAGAATATCTGCTCCAACCACCCATCTTGTCTCCTCCAGTGGAAGGAAGACCTTTGATAATGTACTTAACCGTCTTAGAAGATTCCATGGGTTGCGTCCTTGGACAACAAGACGAGACGAAAAGAAAAGAGCATGCCATTTACTACATAAGCAAGAAATTCACTGACTGTGAATCCCGCTACTCCATGCTCGAGAAGACGTGTTGTGCTTTGGCCTGGGCTGCCAAGCGTCTCCGCCAGTACATGATTCGACATACTACTTGTTTGATCTCTCATATGGATCCAATCAAGTACATCTTTGAGAAACCTGCTTTAACTAGGAGAATTGCCCGTTGGCAGATGTTGTTATCAAAATATGACATTGAGTATCACGCACAGAAAGACGTGAAAGGAAGCATTCTAGCTGAGCACCTAGCTCACCACCCACTCAATGGTCATGAATCAACCAGTTTCGACTTTCCAGACGAGGACGTCATGTACCTCAAGATGAAGGATTACGACGAGCCACTGCCAGACGAAGGACCTGAGATAGGATCCCAGTGGGGCTTAATCTTTGACGGAGCTGTCAATGCTTATGGACGAGGAATTGGGGCAATCATTGTTACACCTCAGGGTACCCATATTCCATTTACTTCCAGATTAACTTTCAAGTGCACAAACAATGAGGCCGAATATGAAGCTTGCATTATGGGTCTCGAAGAAGCCGTGGATCTAAGAATCAAACACTTGGATGTATACGAAGATTCTGCTTTGGTCATCAATCAAATCAAAGAAGAATGGGAAACACGCCAACCAGGGCTAATTCCTTACAAAGACTACGCGAGGAGATTGTTACCATTTTTCGACAGGGTAGATTTTCATCACATTCCTCGTGAAGAAAATAACTTGGCTGATGCATTAGCCACACTCTCTTCCATGATTAGGATAAATCATTGGAATGACATTTCTCGGATCGATGTTATGCGCCTGGATAGGCCCGCTCATGTTTTCACAGTAGAAGCAATCATCGACGACAAACTGTGGTATCACGACATCAAAAACTTTCTTCAAAGACAAGAGTACCCTCTCGGGGCGTCAAAGAAAGATAGAAAGACTTTGAGAAGGTTAGCTTGTAGATTCTTCCTGAATGAAGATGTTCTGTACAAGAGAAACTTCGACATGGTTCTGCTCAGATGCGTTGACCGAAAAGAAGCAGAAGTACTCATGAGAGAAATACATGAAGGTTCCTTTGGTACTCACACCAATGGACATACCATGACAAGGAAAATACTGAGAGCAGGATATTATTGGCTGACGATGGAGTCAGATTGCTACCAGTACGCAAAGAGGTGTCACAAATGTCAGATCTACGCCGATAGAATTCATGTGCCACCATCTCTTCTCAACATACTCTCTTCCCCTTGGCCTTTCTCCATGTGGGGAATCGACATGATTGGAATGATCGAGCCAAAAGCGTCCAACGGACATCGCTTCATCTTGGTAGCTATAGACTACTTTACCAAATGGGTTGAAGCAGCTTCATATGCAAACGTTACAAGACATGTTGTCGTCAGGTTTATCAAAAAACACATCATTTGTCGCCACGACATTCCTAGCAAGATAATCACTGATAATGGGTCAAATTTGAATAACAAAATGATGAAGGAGTTTTATGAAGAATTCAAGATTGAACATCATAACTCATCTCCTTACAGGCCAAAGATGAATGGAGCTGTAGAAGCGGCTAACAAAAACATCAAGAAAATCGTTCAGGAGATGGTTATCACTTACAAAGATTGGCATGAAATGCTCCCGTATGCTCTTCATGGTTACCGTACATCAGTACGTACTTCGACTGGAGCAACTCCTTTCTCCCTTGTATATGGCATGGAAGCAGTCCTACCCATAGAGGTTGAGATCCCATCAATGAGAGTCTTGATGGAAGCAAAATTAACAGAAGCCGAGTGGTGTCAAAGCAGATTCGATGAATTGAACTTGATCGAAGAAAAGCGCATGACAGCTTTATGCCACGGTCAGCTATATCAACAAAGCATGAAGAAAGCTTTCGACAAAAAGGTTCGACCTCGCACAATCAAAGAAGGCGACTTTGTACTAAAAAAGATTCAATCTTTTCTCACAGATTCGAGAGGGAAATGGACTCCCAATTATGACGGCCCCTACGTGGTCAAGAGAGCTTTCTCAGGAGGAGCCTTAATACTCACGACTATGGATGGAGAAGAATTCACCCGTCCTGTGAACGTCGACGCAGTCGAGAAATACTTCGCCTAAATAAACAAAAGAACAGCTCGCTAAGTTGAAAACTCGCAAAGACCAGCTTAGGCAAAAAAGAGCGTCTCGGTGAATCGGAAACCCGAAAGGGCGATTCAGGCAAAAGTTAGAGACATAAAAAAATAAATAATCAATCCCGGTAGACTTAAAACCCGAGAGGGGTAGTTTACGCAAAAGTTAGGGATAAATGGCAAGTAACTGTGTTCAGGACAAACTTGATCATTCGAAATCCATAGCGGAGTATTCATCAGCAGTAGGTCATCTTCTACGAAGCACGAATACAGCGCAAATCAGAGTGGAAGGGAAAGATAACGGTCGTCACGTTTCATCGTAGCCCTTTTCCCAAAAAATTACCAATTTCCAACTTTGTAAATACTCCATGGAATCAAGCATTTGGCTGATTACCATTCCATAAATAATAATTTGAGCCTTATGCCTTTTCTTTGCAATCTACTCTTTTTCAGTTTCTTGAAATGCGTTTTTAATTTAAACAGTCATTCTCTTGAAACAAATGTTTTCATAAAATAAAATGAATTTACTTGCAAAAATAAAGGTGAAATTTCTTTCTGAGGTTTACAAACAATAGGAAGAATGCAAACAGTTGCTCCGAGAACGGTTGAGACTCCGGGAACCTAGATTTCCCCATGTGGTCGCTTTGCGAACATCTCCCGATGACGGATCTTCACTTTAATTCATATTACTCACTTCGGACCGCGGACAACTGATAATCAGGTATTCCCGACAGAGTTCGAGCTACAAGAAGAGGACATCTTCTGATCCACAAGAATTCAAGTCGTATCATAGGATTTTACATCCGCGACAATTCTATTCACATTCACTTTACATTTTATGATTGTCATAATATTCATGCATACATTGTAACTGCATAGTCGAGTCAGGCTTTGATCATGTGAATGCCCGAGTCGTTAAGGCATGAACTCAAGTTTCCCCTGCAAGTTCTGGAGGAACTGATTCCTTCAAGACGACAGTTCGTACACAAGGATCTCCCCAAACAAGTCAACAAATGGTAATCTCCTCTAAAGAGATAGTTTGTTCACTTTTGGAGTTCCCCAGACGAGATTCTCCCGCAGAGCGACATTCGACAGTCTTCTTTAGATAAGATAGTCTATTTCGCATTTTGGAATTTCCCACAGGGTCAATGAGCGGTTTCTCTTCTCCAAGAAATGTGGATTCCCCGACATAATTGACGAGTGTTAGTTTTTCCTCCTGGAAAACAATTTGGTATTTCCCCAGCAGGGCCAAGAGATACCACTTTTCGTCAAAGAAAATAATTTGGAATATCCCCAGCGGATCGAAAAATGATCCCCACCAAAGTCAGTGAATGGCAGTCTCTCCCGGTAGAAGACAGTTTGTTCCCCTAGCAATTGGGGAATGGCAGTCGTTCCCCAAGGAAAGACAAATACTCAAAAGATCGACAAATGGCAGTTTCTTTAAACAGTTTGTCTGTTTCTGAGATATTTCATCCCCTTCAGAGTCGACAAATGGCGGTTTTCCTCTTAGGAAAACAGTTTGTTGATTCCCCGGCACGAGTCGACAAAAAGGCGGTTTTCCTCTTAGGAAAAAAAGTTTGTTGGTTCCCTGGCATAAGTCGATGAATGTTGGTTTTCACCCCGAAAACATTTCGTCCACTTTCAAGCAAAGTCATTAGCCCCTCAAAAGATCATGAGGCCATATGACATTCTTTCAAAGACGTCAAGTCAAGAGGGAAGATGGTGAAGTTTCTTTATTTACCGTCAAATGGTATCTTACCTCCAAGTGCTGGTAAGAAGTTTGATGAGGAAACAAACCTTTGAAGTTTCTTTATTACCATCAAATGGTATCTTACCTCCAAGTGCTGGTAAGAAGTTTGATGAGGAAACAAACCTTTGAAGTTTCTTTATTACCATCAAAGGGTATCTTACCTCCAAGTGCTGGTAAGAAGTTTGATGAGGAAACAAACCTTTGAAGTTTCTTTATTACCATCAAATGGTGTCTCATCTCCAAGTGCTGATGAGAAGTTTGATGAGGAAACAAACCTTTGAAGATTCTTATTACCATCAAATGGTATCTTACCTCCAAGTGCTGGTAAGAAGTTTGATGAGGAAACAAACCTTTGAAGATTCTTATTACCATCAAATGGTGTCTCATCTCCAAGTGCTGATGAGAAGTTTGATGAGGAAACAAACCTTTGAAGTTTCTCTATTATCATCAAATGGTGTCTCATCTCCAAGTGCTGATGAGAAGTTTGATGAGGAAACAAACCTTTGAAGTTTCTTTATTATCATCAAATGGTGTCTCATCTCCAAGTGCTGATGAGAAGTTTGATGAGGAAACAAACCTTTGGAAATTTTCTCTTTATCTGAGATATTGTCCAAACACGACTAAGACCAGTTTCGAGATATGGACATCCGAAACGAGGGGAGGTTGTTTACCTTTTTCTAAGTATCAACACTTAGTTGAAGAAGATGGATTGCGCATCCTACATTGCCATCCATTCACCAGGGTCCACATCAAGTATTTCTACAGGATTTTGTCTCCTCATCCTCCGCCAAGTGCGACAATGGGATCAAGCCATGCAAAGATTTTATCAATTACAACATCTCAGGAGCGCCCAAAATTCGGGCATTCTTTGATATTTAAGTCTCTTTCACGCAGGAGAGATCGAGATATCAATCTCTCTCCCTCCAGATAAAAGAAACTTAAATAGGGGCATCTGTCATACCCTAATTTTTTACCCCCCTGAGATGACATATCTTCAGGATTTTCATCAGGTCAAAGCAAGTACCCAGAGCAGTCACTTCTTCATCTGCCATTTAATCAAGGATGTTCAAAGACAAGAAAACTCAGGCAAAGGATCAATCAATAGAAGAATTAGTCCCTAACATAATCATAGGACTCAAAAGCTTCAGTTCTATTCACCTATGATTGATTAGATACCCATCACTTGGACTCAGGGTTGCTTACCTCGCCAGTCTAGGGTTTTGAGCTCATCAAGGACTAAAATCAGGGATTACCTTTGGGAAACCCTAAAAAGCTCCAGGACATCTATTAAAGACTTCAATCATCTTCAAATGATCCATACAATAAAATCCACTGGACATCACACCTCAGTTTAAGATCCACAGTCACCAATTTCATCTGGTCGACAAATTAGGGTTTTTAACCTGATTCATCTGGATAGTTGACTTTTAATCAGGGCTTGGATCCAAAACTCAAGACATGATTCAAGAACCTCTACTACCTCAATATAATCCATTTACATCACTCGTTTGAGGAGAAGATCTTAATTCCACACAAAAGTCCAAAATCTCACTTTACTTGGAAAAAGTCAACTGTATGGGATCACCTTTGACTTTTAAGATTTTTGGTCAAACCATGACTTTCAAAGATCAATATCATCAATATATGGATATTAAAGTCATTTGACCAAAGAAATTCAAAGAGAATCATCAAGGAGCGAAAAGTCGGGAGTTAGGGTTTTTGAAGGCATGGTGAGAACTCAAAATTTCACCTACACAACTCAAAAAACTTCCAACATGAAAGTTGTAGATCTTGCAAAATAAAACAACATCTTACAATGCAACTTTTTTCAAGAAATCAATCATTTAAGAGATTTGGAAAATTTGAAGTTTTAGGTCATAAACACTTAGAAAATTTTCTAAGTGTTTTTAACCTAGTTTTCTTCCAACTTTGGCCTCATTTTTCATAAATTTTCCAAAGGATTCTGAAGAAACCATAAACTAATGATTTGAAGTAGATGTTTAGGGCTTTCCAAATTGTGTTCAACCTTCTCCAAATTCATTTTGAGCTAAGAGTTATGCTTGTTCAAAGTTGGCCTCATGAAGTGAAATTATAGGTCATGTACAATTTGAAACTTTGCAATTTTGTGCATTTTGCTTCACTAAGTGATGCTACCCGACCTCTAATGCATCTGAAAACATACCATACATCCAAATTCATCATTGCATAAGGATTAGAGAAGATTCCCAAAAACAAAGACATGTGATTATGTAATGATTACATTTGAGAATTTATGGCAAATTGATGAATCATCAAAGGAATCTCTTCCCAACCAATTGGAGCTCATTTCTGCAGCAAATTTGTCCCCTAAAATCAAGCAAAACCGATGTCTAGGGAGTGGTATCAAAGAACTCATCATTGCATATGGATCTTACTCACATTTCTTCATGGCCAAGGAAACCAAACTCACTTCACTAAGCAAGCTTACTAAGTTCAATTGCTCTGAATCAATTGCGTATAAATAGAGGACTCTTTCTCATTCAGAAAACACACCAAAGCAACCATATTCCTTGCTTTCTCTTTCTCTTCTCATGCTTATGGTTTTTCAAAGTTCTTTGGCAAGAAGAATCGTTTTCTTCAAACCAAAGCTTATCTTTGGAAAGTAAGCATTCTAACATCTCAAGAGGGTGCATTTGAGGTGATCCAAACACCTGGATCACTTCTGTAAGTGGAAGAACACCATTGTTGTTCTCACTTTGGAGCCGTTGCAGTTAGAGGTCCATAGAGCAATTCAGAAGGTTTCCAACAAGGCCAAGCATCCAGGCACTTTCCTTAGGGTGTAGTGAAGGTGTTCAGATGGCTGCAGCTCATCTGTAACTCGAGATTCATCACCCTCCATGTCCACTTGAAGCTCAAATCGAGGGAGGTCCATAGAGCAATTCAGAAGGTTTGAGGTCACAACAAGCATCTGGTTAGCATCATAAGAGGATTAAAAACCCTCTATCATTAGTCATTTATGCTTCAGTATAGCCATTTAATTTAAATTTCAAATTTTCGGGTTCTTCACGTATTTTAGATAATTCAGTAGATGTAGTTAATTTAAATTCATATTAGTTACATATTTAGAATCGTGAGTGAATTTAGAGCAAGTATGGTTTTTACATATTTGCAAATGGTTGAGAAATGAGCAAGTTCACAAATTCAAAATTTGAGAGCTTGAGGAAGAAGACGACCATGGCTATGGCGCGCAAATTTCAAATCTCTGGGCAAAGTTTATTTTATTTTCAATGGTAGGCGTTTCCTAAACGAATTCATCGTTTGCCCTCGTGGCCTCACATGCGCTCTTAGTCTCCTCATGCCTCAAGTCTGGGGTTCGAATCCCCCTCGCCCCAGACTTTTTGTTCCTTTTATTTTTCAATGATTTACCACTTGTTTGAAAATATAATGAATTGGATGTGTGTCATAAACACCAAACGCACGTTGGCCCAGTGGTGTTGTTTTGGATCAGTGACTTGGAGGGCGTGAGTTCAAACCCTCTAGGTGACAAAACCTAATTTTTTATCACTTTTTCCATTTGATTTCTTCACAACTTCACACAATTATTTAACCTATCAAATAAATCCATTTTCACCTCATTTTTCACACACTTGCTATTTAATATATCTATTTTGTGAATAATCAAAAAAATCATAAAAATATTATTTATTTCATATATTTTTATTAGGTTTAAAATAGTATGTTTTAAGTGTTTTCTTAAATACTTTAAACATATATATACTCATTTTGTTTTAACCTAATTATTTTGTGAATAGTTTTATGATAAACCCCTAATTGTTTAGGTCTTAATTAAGTATAGATTTTTTATCTTTACCTTAATTAAGTTGACTTTTTGTCAATTTTCAAAACTGTCTTCAATCTCCGTTTAAAAAAATGATTAAGGTTTTCAAACAACAAAACCTTACATCATTCCAATTTTCTTTTAACTGTTTTTCATAAACAGTAAATAATCTCTGGGCCTCTAATAGAGTGTAAGTCCCAAACCCCTTTTTATTTTATACAGTCAATGAAATTGTTTCAAACAGTACTTCATTTTCAACTGCTTCATAAACAGTAAATAATCTCTGGGCCTCTAATAGAGTGTAAGTCCCACCCCCTTTTCATTTTGTTTTCAACTCTCAAGTACAGTCAACAAAATTGTTTTCACAGCAGTAATCATTCAAAAATCACAAATCATCTTCAAACTGCTTTTATAGCCAGTACTATAAAGTACTGGGCCTCTATTAGAGTGTAAGATACAACACCTTCTTTCTTTTCATAGTTTGTGTTTTCAAAAAATGTATTTTCAAAATATCCTTTCTATTTTCAAAACATTCTTCTGGTATTTGAAGGGCATTATTCCCGGTGAAACTCTTCAGATACCTATGTGACCTTTGTCCATCTTCACTTCTTCTGTTTTCAAAACCCTTAACTGTTTATAATAAATATTCAACTGTTATCAACAAAACAACAAAAATACTGGTAAAGCTTTGTACATACTTCTTCAAAGGCCTCCACTCCATCCAGGTTAGGCTTTACAAGCTTTCAATTTACAGTCTTTGTTTAAATTGCTGTCAAGTATAAACTGTACATATATTTGTTTAGAAGTACGTCTAAGTATAAACCTTAGGACAGTTAAACTATATATATATACTATAGGAATATGGCCTAGGATTGAGAATGTCTTCCCGGTGAAGGCTCTTTCCTAATTAGAGATCTGTAGTTCAAACCCCCCAAGATGAATTATTCCCGGTGAAACATCTTGGCAAAAACCTTAGAACCCAAAATAGGACACATCCACCCAAAGAGGAATTATTCCCGGTGAAACCTCTTACCCATTTGCTTAGAGCCAAAATAAGTTCAAAACTACATAGCTTTCTCTTGTGCTATAACAAGGACCCTCGATTAGCCTCCTCTTGGGCTTTGTACAAGGACCCACAGGCTCTTAAAAGCATTCCCAGCTTCCTCTTGAGCTTGTATACAAGGACCCACCAGGTTTCTTATAAACATAGGAACGGGTCTTTAGTCACCTTTTAGCCCATCCTGGTGAGTTTCTTCCACTCTTTAAAACCAGACTTTAAACAAGCTAAGTTTGTCTCAATTTTACATTGAGTACAGTTTTGGAATGAGAGACATGGACAATCTCTGTCACCCTTATCTTCATCAATTTTTCTTAGCAGAGGCTAGGATTCGTATTTGCTCATCACCAGCAAGAGTCAGCCTTAATCTTGGGCTTTAAAACAAGAGGTCTCCACTAGGTAATCTTTCTGCCATTCATTTTAATAAAAACCCCTGGAAAGGGTCAGCCTCCAAAAAATCCAGTCTTTTACTAGACAACTTCTCCAGCTGAGATAAAAACCCCTGGAAAGGGTTAGCCTCCAAATCATTCTTTCATTTTAACAAAAACCCCTGTTACTAGTTGTAATACGGTGAACTGACTTTTTATCGAATCGAAATGTCGCGGTAAGCAAGAGTCGCCACCGACTTTTATTTTATCCAAACAAATTCAGAAAGGCTAAAAGAAACAGAAAAAACCTTTTTAAGAAATCTAAGTTCGGGGGGTAATTTATGCAAAGGGAAGGTGTAAGGCACCCTTTGCATCCATGGTTTTCCATGGGCTCTTAATTGCTTTGCTTGCTCGTTTGTTTTTAGAAAAAGGTAGATGAAAGAAAAAAGTGGACTTTAGCTCGTAAATGAGCGTAGCCAGTTTTCGAAGAATTGTGAGAAAGAATATTAAAGATGAGCATTGCAAGGCAATTAGGGGCAATTACCTTAAACTCAGATGATAGGTCTCTTTTTAGACTTTCAGAATGAAAGGGTCTATCCTTGCCATAAGAGGGCAGGAAGCCTTTCGTTTGGAGGTTGAAGGGTCGTCGAAGCATCCTTTGCCATAAGACTGTCCCATGCCATAGAGGGGCAGGTAGTCTAAGGTAAGGATCAGAATAAGCCTTTTCGTAGGCAGCCAGAAGATACCTCAGCCTTTTTTCGTAGGCAACTTCCAAGGGTCGAGGTCATATTAGTGTATCGAAGGCAGCATCATTTAGGGTCGCATGACCTTTATTTATCGAGGCAGCATGGCTGAGGTATCCTCATATTCGAGGGACATGGCTTATTCTGCAAAAACACCAAGGCAACAGGCAACAAGGCAACAGAGAGGTTACCCCAAAAGAGTGCGTGTGTGCAACAATCATGTGGTTCAATTCAATTATTTATCTTGTAATTAGTGACTCTAATCCAGTTTAAATTTGCACTCCCTAAGTTACTAACCACGCAGTATATAAATTATGGGAAGGGGGAAAATGAAACCAGCGGAGGAGAGGGAAATTGTAACCAGCGGGATAAAAACATAAAATAAAATGGGGTTTAGGGTTACCAACAACGTAGCTTTGGCATTTGACAAACCCTGAAAAGGAAAAAAGAAGAGACAGAAAACAGAGAGTGAGTGCATTATCGGTTCAAAGGCGAACTTTATTAACCATAAAAAGGAATGAAAAGTACTTAGCTTGGCATTTGCCCTGACAGGGTTGGGGGCAGAGGTTTGCCTGAAGCATTGACTCTGACCATTGAGAACTTTTGAATTCGACGTGGCGCGTTATCGGGAGAAACCCTGTTGGTAACCCTGAAAATGGCAAAGGCAAAGTAATAGCTGAATGTATGCACAGTTCAAGAAAGGTTAAGGGCAAACCCTAATAAAATTAAATACTTAGCTTTGATCAGAAGGTTGATGGGCAAAGGTTTGCCTCGAGCCTTAAGCCTTGAACCTGATCATCAGAGAATTGACTAAAATAATAAGTGAAGAAGGAGTTCTATTGATGAGGAAATTAAACGCTAAATAAATAATAATAATAATAAAAGAAAGGTTCAGAACTTAGCTTTGTTCTTTTGTGGCGCGTAGTCGGAAGGCACCTCTGGAAAGACAATCCTGAACAAGGCACAGAAAAATAGATATACTCAGTGTAGCGACTGATTTTCATAGACCCTGATTAGGGTACGGAATAAATAAGAAAATACAAATGATTTAATTAATTATTGGTCTCACGACCTAATTAATTAAATCGGGTTGAGAAAGTAAAATCGAGTGCAAAAATATTTTTTATGAATTTTTATGAATTAAATAGAATATTTTTGAATTATGAACTAAATTATTTAATTAAAACAAATAAATAAAATATTAATTATTTAAACAAATTAGATAATATAAATAATAATAATTATTTTAGTATCATAAAAATGTTTTTAGAAGTATTAAACTTTATGAGAAAAAGAAACAAATAAAAAAACAAAGTATATATACATTTATAAATAAAATGAAATAGAGTATGTAATAAAAATAAAAATAAAAGATTAAAAAATTCTTAGCTGGGGTCGTGTGTGGCTGGTCTCTTGAAGTCCATGGTGGAGCTGCTTCTTTAATCCATTGATCCACATCCGCCAGAAATCTAATGGCTTGTGTTGAGGATGCACCATGGTCCATCATGAGGTGTGTGCACTGAATCTACAATTGAGATGAAACAAACAAATGGAAAAAATTGTTGCGTGACGCTGGGATCGAACCCAGGTCACCTTGGTTAAGAATGAACACGCCTTACCACTAAACCGGAATCCATTGGTTGTTAGACATTTCGTCCGTAATAATTAAATAAAATAACAAGTTAAAGAAATTTGAATCAAAAAGGAACCCGCGTCCAGACTTCTCCTTCAACCTCTGCATTTTTTGGAAACCACCTTTTACCTACGGTTGTAGGTTTGTAGCCATAGCCCTGCGACAATAAATCTCACACAATACACCATATGAATTCAAGGTAAAGGCATGAATCAATCAAACAACAGTATCTAAAACCATAAAATCCATCGATTTGGTCTAATTTGGACTTGATTCGGAATTCCCAATTCGAGCTCGAAAAAACCTAACAATGGCAACCTGTTAAACCAGCATCCAAACTCGAAACTACCGGCCCAGAACTCATTCACACATCCATACGAACACAAACATATGAGTAGAACATGAGTATGATGCGCAAATTGCTATAATCGAATCGAAATTAAATTGAACAAACCGTGAGTTGATGTGCGTTGATTCCAGGTGCGGCAGGCCTCGATTTTGATTGGGATGCGACCAACAATGTTCCAGCAACGCGTTTGATCATTCAAGAGCCTTCGAATCGGTCCTAAACCCCAAAAGTGAGATTGACCTTTTCTTGCTATTTTGTGAGTTTTCACGTGTTCTACAGGGCTGCAATCCTCGTTCTTTGGCATTTGATGGAGTTGTATACTTATAGGGGAATGGTCTAGGTCAACAAAATTGGAAGGAGATCAAATAAAATAATTGATTGGAATTTTGATTGAATTTTTTTTTATAAAACCTTTCCAATTTGATTCAATCTCAATCTTGTATCTATTCCCCACGTTTTTTGTCTTTGGAAATCAGATTTTATTGGCTTCTAAAATGGTTCCAAAACATAATTTGTGATTTAATCCAAATATTTCATATTTTTTATAATTTATTTAATATTTAAAATGAATGAAAAATTCAAATCAATACTAATAAAAATCATAAAAATAAAAATATAAAGCAATGGGATTAAGGCTTCCCTTGAGGTCATGGGCTTTCTTGAAGGTAAGATTCGGCTTCTTCTTTTTGTACACTAGAGTAGAAATGCGTAAAATGAACGTATGTATGAAATCAGGAGGGAAAATTTTGGGGTATGACAGCTGCCCCTGTTCAATCTTCTTAGACCTGAAGATGTAGAGTGGTTTGTACGCCAATCGGTATCTGAAGGTGGAAGATGATTGAACACTAGAATACCAAGAAATTTGCCCTAGCTGATGTAGGGACTTTTGTCGGAGATGGGCTTGAAGATGCCATCCAGCAAATCATACATTAGATTCGGTTTGGAGTGTTTGGGAAGTATTTGTTAGAGATTGATCGTGTTAGCGTTGTTCGTGATGAGAGAAACAGGTCATACATTTAGACCATATCTGTAGAGGAATGTCAGAATGAGTCATACATTGGACCATATCTAAAGAGGAATATCAAAACGAGCTATGCATTAGACCATGTCAGAAGAGAAATAGCAGAACGAGTCGTACATTAGACCATATCTGAGGAGGGATATTAGAACGAGTTATTCATTAAACCATATCTGAGGGTGAATACCAGAACGAGTCATATATTAGACCATATCTGATGGATAATGCCAGAACGAGTCATACATTTAGACCATATCTGACTAAAAATACCGGAACGGGTCGTATATTAGACCATATCTGATGGATAATGCCAGAACGAGTCATACATTTAGACCATATCTGATGGATACCGGAACGGGTCGTATATTAGACCATATCTGATTAAGAATACCGGAACGGGTCATATATTAGACCATATCTGATAGAGAATGTTTGTTTGTTAGGGTTGATGAGTTATTTGACGAAGTTTTGGAATGTAAAAAGGCTTGTCAGAATGAATCTCCAGCTCGATTATATCTGAGAAGAATGATTGTCGAGGCGGAACCTGAAAACAAAGTATGCAATGTCATGATGCATGTAATGAATGAGATGGGATTCTCAAAATAAATGAGAAACTTGCATGAAGTGATGTATGCAATGTATGAATATGTTTATGGAAATCAGATTTTATTGGCTTCTAAAATGGTTCCAAAACATAATTTGTGATTTAATCCAAATATTTCATATTTTTTATAATTTATTTAATATTTAAAATGAATGAAAAATTCAAATCAATACTAATAAAAATCATAAAAATAAAAATATAAAGCAATGGGATTAAGGCTTCCCTTAAGCTCATGGGCTTTCTTGAAGGTAAGATTCGGCTTCTTCTTTTTGTACACTAGAGTAGAAATGCGTAAAATGAACGTATGTATGAAATCAGGAGGGCAAATTTTGGGGTATGACACTAGTCAGCCTCAACCTTGGGCATTGTGCAAGGCAGATAATAGAGTCTCCCCAGTGAGTCCTTCATCATTCAGTCAGCCATAATTCTGGGCTTTGTACAGAACACAAAAACTCCCAAAAATTAAAAAAATCTCCCTAATAGAGTTATCTTTCAATAAACCAATCAAAAGCCTCAAGCTTGGGCCTCATGCAAGCCAGCTAAAGTCAAATCTTGTATACAGTAGATAGACATAGCTTATCTCTTTAGAGAGATATTTTTACTACTCTACCACATTCAAACAAACAAACATTACATTTCATTTTAATTTCAATCAAGTCTCCCATTTAGGATTTTGAAAGGCATGAGCTGGCAGTAAAACCCAGACATGTGGTAACTTTCCCTAATTTGGATGAGCATTTTTCTTTCATACAAGAGGCATTTGACTGGTATACTTGCACATACACAAGTAAGGTCCCCCTCTTGAATGAAATGAATTCAGTTATTTTGTCACTCTTTTAAATGTTTGTGGTGGAATAGTATAAATACCTCTCTATAAAGATGACTTCATGTCTCTTTACTATAAACAGAGATTTAATTCAAAGCTTCAACCTTAAGCTTCAAGCAAGGCACCAAAAACAATTAATTTCCCTAGTTAGTTCCCCGAACTACATTAAGCTCTGACTTCCACTAGGGATATGTAGGCATGAGGTTCACAAGGACTCTCAGCGATCTAATAAAATACCAAAAATAGTCAGTCTGCCTGTCTGTTTCTTTCCTTTTATCCAATTCAATTCCTTCTCCTAACACAAAGGAGAAATTTTCCCAATCATTAGTAGCAAACACAATCACAATGACACAGAGAAGGTTCCTGTAGAGTACTACAGATATGTAGGGTGCTTAAACACTTCCCTATGTATAACCGACCCCCCGGACTCCAGAATTTCTACTCTTAGGGTTTAGTTGAGATCTTTTTTTCCCTTTCCTACTCGTAGGACAATAAGAAAGTTCGTGTGATATCGTAGGAAGAACTGAAATAAAATTCATCCCACCACGGGCGCATTCTCCTTCCAAATTTCGCGTGAAGGGTCTAGCGTGCCGTCCTCCCAAGTGAAACGGGGAGGTAAAAAAACGACACCACACAATCCTAAGGTGAGATGTATCAATGGCATCATTTATACAAAAACGGTAAGCACTGCGCACTAAATATTCACCATTCCTTTCTAATTTCCACACAGTTTTATCCTCCTGAACCACTTCAAATAACGGAGTATTGAGAACTATCTCCGCTAAATCTTTGCCTACAAGAGAATAAATCAGATTAGCGTTCCAATGCTTGATGTTTGGAAGCATCAAATCTGAAACTTTCAGCCTGGATATCACTTGGTTATTCGGCCATGGATTCATCAACAAAGTACTATCATGCAACCAATTTTGACCCCAAGCTGAAATACTCTCTCCTGAACCGATACTCCATTTGTACCCTCCTTGAATCACAAATTTCGAACTCCAGATGCTTCTCCAAACATAACTCGGGTTGTGCCCAATTGTAGAATCAAGAAAGTCACAGTTTGGGTAGTATCTAGCCTTATACAACCTGGTAACTAAACTGTTTGGCTTCTTCATAAGTCTCCACGCTTGTTTACCTAGCATTGCATAGTTAAACGCATTGAGATTCTTAAAACCCATACCTCCATTCTTCTTAGTCATAGATAGCCTGTCCCAAGAAAGCCAATGCAAACCTTTGGCCCTATCACTATTATGCCCCCACCAAAAGGAATTCAACATTTTCTCAATTTCATCACTTAAAGAGGACGATAACAAGAAAATACTCATAAAATAAGAAGGGATAGCTTGCAGAACGGATTTAATTAGAATTTCCCTTCCTGCTTGAGATAGACATCTACTACTCAAAGAGTTGATCGTTTTCCAAATCCTATCTTTTATGTACTTGAATGTAGATTTTTTACTTCTACTGATCATGGACGGGACACCAAGGTACTTACTCGTTCCTAACACTTGTTGAACTCCTAACGTGGCTGCAAACACAGCTTTAACATCAGCCCTAACATTTCTACTACAAAATAGTTCAGATTTTTGCAAGTTGATAGTTTGACCAGAAGCTTCTTCATAGGTTACTAAAATATTCATCATCGTGGTAGCTTCATTAGGGGCAGCTTTGAAGAACAGAAAACAATCATCGGCGAATAGGAGATGGGATATGATAAGGGCGTTCTTGCAAATTTTAATGCCATGAATATCTCCCATTGATTCTGCTTGTTTAATGAGCGATGTGAAATCTTTGGAACAGAGAATAAATAAATATGGAGATAAGGGGTCCCCTTGCCGCAACCCCTTCCAGGAACTATAGGACCAACCATGTTACCATTCAAATTCTCTGAATAGTCAACCATTTCCACACACATCATAATCCATCCTACCCACTTTTGGCTGAAACCCATGGTGATGAATACATCCCTCAGATAATCCCAATCAATCCTGTCATAGGCTTTACTGATATAAAGTCTTAGAGCAATGTTGAATGCAGTATAGGGCAAGCAACAAAAAAGATTTGGAAATATTGATTCGGGAATTATCGTCCTTAGAGATGGAGAGATGCCATTCAACAGTTTCTACGGTCTCGAACTTTGAATTGAATGAGGAAAAAGTAAACAAAGAAATAGACAAGAAAAGAATAAACACATTCTTAGAGAAGAAATAACTTATCAAGTATGTAAATATATTCACTCTTCACAAACATACACTTACCAACCCGCCGTTATACTCAGCCTAAGATACTCATCTATGTCATCATGTATCTCTCACATAAGCGTCCATCTCTGGAGCATAAACGAGATCATCTCAAAACTAAGGGTATATCTAACGCGGAGTCGCGAGAACATCCGTATTCTCGCGTTGGTGATCTCTCGCGTGACGCTCAAACACGAAAGCAATAAGTACAGATACCCATAGTGAATGCAAGCTCTAAATCTATCTCTAGAGTTAAGAACCAACAGATTATCATTTTAGATAAGGATTCAAGAAGTTTATCTCTAAAGCAACCCAAGTCCCCAGCATAAAGCAAAAATCCATAACAACATCAACACAGATTTGTAAAGCAAGTTGAACATAACATTATAATCGGTAAATATACATAAGATTCGAGTAAATATACAAACAAACCCAACACAAAGAAATACACAGAGAATAGAAGAGATAAACCAAACATCTCGCGGCTTGTCAGCTCCGGTTGATAAGAAATCCACCTCCGATCTTCCAAGTGCATGACCCGGTGTTGTTTTCTAAGTCCATCCTACTCTAAGAATGAAGTTGATGGTGTTCGGACTCAAAAATGCACAACCCATAACCTAAAAATGTGATTTTTCCCCTTTTTAACCAGTTTGAAAATTCCCAAGTCCGCTTAGCGGCACAGAGTCCGACTAGCGGAGTCTGCTAAAAATCAGATTTTGTTTTCGCTATAACTCGAGAACCGTGACTCCGAATTGCGCCCGACTCGAAGCCTTGGAAAGCTTATTCAATGCTCTAGCCAATAAGGAATGAATGGAAACCAAAATTATGATTTTGTTCATCCTTATTTTGACCCTATGGAAGTCCGCTTGACGGTGATTAAGCGGGCTTGCACCAAACCTGCGAAATTGAAGTCGTGCCTTTGACACTTTATTCCTCAAGGCTCCAATAAGCATGAATAACTATAAAAACAAAGGAAAAACTATCAAATGGTATAAAAGTATATTAAAATACAACTATTCACAAATTATACATATTTATACACAAAACGGGGAATTATTCAAACGGTATTAACAAAAGAATCGATAAGTGCCACTGTTTACATACCCAAATTAAGTACATTTTGGCACTTATATACAAAACATTCTAACACGATACATGCTCACATCATGAATCACACCTAGCAAAAATTCATCAATGGATGAAGAACACACAAAGGTGAAGGACTTTTAACACTCATCCAACAATCTTGCAAACAAAAGATTAAATTATGCATTCATCCAAAAATCACATTTAAGATACAAAAGCAAGAATTACAAGGGCTTTTCAAGGTTGTAATGTGGTTTGATTAACAAACAAAGCATAAGTCCTAAGGCTAATCGAAACAAAAACTTGCCTGAACCTAAGGGAGTGATCAATCCATAAAGTTCCAAGAAACAAAATCTCGATTAAACTTCCTCCTTAACCACAAGTTTCTCAAACCAATCACAATATTTACTAGCACAATTATTCGCTTCTCCTTTCTTTTTGTTTTTCAAAACTTTTTCACATTTTTTCTCTCTTTTCTTTTCTTTTCATTTTTTTCATTTCTTTTCAACCTCATAGAAAAAACCACATAAGTAGCAACCATTTTTCTTCCCAACTTGAATTCAACCACATCATAATGTGAATACTCCCTACTTTCTAAGGCAAGGTAAAAATTCAAACCAACAATCATGGTTGAGGATTCAAGAAAACAAACAATCAATAATCCATGCAAATATGAGAACTCTCAAAGATAAGCATTTAGCAAAAACAACATGGACATTGACAAAAAGGCTCAAAAGGGATAACAATTGATCACACACTCACAAGGTCAATTGACTATCTGGTTATGGTGGTTGTGCTGAAAATGAAACAAAATGCGTTGATCCTTTTCATGCTTTCATAAAATCAATATCAACAAAAGATTAAGCATAATAAAATCCAGTTAAAATAAAGATTGAGGCCTCCAGCATATGTAAACAATGGAAAGCTTCCTCACATTTATGGTTTGGAAACTAAAGTGATTCAATCAACAAGCAAGTAATGCAAAAGAATGAATGGTATGGTAATTGTGCAAATGAAAAGTTTCCTAAATATGTTATGCTATAGAAAACGATAAATGAGTACCTTGAATGATACGACTTCAAAAACAATATCCTACCATACATCCGCAAGTTGAAACACTCAAGCTTTGGAAAATCACCTCAAAATTCTTCGAATTACCGACAAAATTCTAGTACAAACAACCAATAAAAGAATTAGAAAAGTAAAACTAGTATCTACTATTATATAGCTTTGGTGAAAGTGGGAAAAATGAGTGAACCAAGTGGAATATGAACCCCACTGGTACAAAGCAAGAAAACAAAATTCTACTGTCATCTCTTAGCGGATGACAAAAAAACCTGAAAAATCAGAACAGAGAGAGTTGTTCCAATTTTCCTCCATTTCACCTAAATACTTCATAATCCTAATTAAAAACAACATTTACAACCGTTTCGGTGCCTCCCAACAAGCGCTTGTTTTACGTCGTTAGCTCGACGCCTTTATTATTTCGGTGTTTGGAAAGTAGGTTCCTCCAATCATGCCATGGTGACATCTCAGTGCACAAGCCTAAAGAAAATGTCCTAACTAAAGAAATAAACAAACGTTACAGGTACAAATATATATAATGATTAAACAATCATAAAAACCAAAGTATACAACTATATACACAAACAAACACATATATACAAGTAAGGAAAAAATACAATTATTATCATACAAAAAGAGAAAATAGGTGAATGTGGATTCACAAGTTGAAAAGTGAGGATTTTGAATAACGGACGGGTCCTATCTCAACGTGTTTCACCAACATTCACCAACAAAGTATACTTGTATGCCAACATATACAAGTAACTATACGGTGAACATAAACAAGTCAACATATACAGGTAAATATATACACGTGAATCTATACAATATATATGTTATATACAAAGCTCAAAACCATAAAAACTATTGCGATGCAATTCAAGAAACCATCCCCGTCAACGACGTCATTTTGTTGAATGCAGTATAGGGCAAGCAACAAAAAAGATTTGGAAATATTGAACCAGAAATTATCGTCCTCAGAGATGGAGAGATGCCATTCAACACTTTCTAGGATTTCAAACTTTGGATTGAATGAGGACAAAGTAAACAAAGATATAAAAAAGAAAAGAATAAACACATTCTTAGAAGAGAAATAACTTATGTAGAATGTAAATATATTCACTCTTCACAAACATACACTTACTAACCCGTTATACTCAACCTGCGATACTCATTTATGTCATCACGTATCTCTCACATAACCATCCATCTCTGGAGCATAAACGAGATCATCTCACAATTAAGGGTATATCTAACACGGAGTCGCGAGAACATCCGTATTCTTGCGTCGGTGATCTCTCGCGTGCTGCTCAAACACGAAAGAATTAAGTACAGATACCCACAGTGAATGCTAGCTCTAAATCTATCTCTAGAGTTCAGAACCAACATATTATCATCCTAGATAAGGATTCAAGAAGTTTATCTCTAAAGCAACCCAAATCCCCAGCATAGAGCAAAAATCCAGAACAACCTCAACACAGATTTGTAAAGCAAGTTAAACATAACATTATAATCGGTAAACATACATAAGATTCGAGTAAATATACAAACAAACCCAACACAAAGAAATACACAGAGAATAGAAGAGATAAACCAAATATCTAACGGGTTGTCAGCTCCGGTTGATGAGAAATCCACCTCCGATCTTCCAAGTGCATGACCCGGTGTTGTTTTCTAAGTCAATCCTACTTTAAGAATGATGTTGATGGTGTTGGGACTCAAGAATACCCAACCCATAACCTAAAAATGTGTTTTTTCCCCTTTTTAACAAGTCTGAAAATTTGCAGGTCCGCTTAGCGGCACAGAGTCCGACTAGCGGAGTCTGCTAAAAATTAGATTTTGTTTTCGCTATAACTCGAGAACCGTGACTCCGAATTGCGCCCGACTCGAAGCCTTGGAAAGCTTATTCAATGCTCTAGCCAATAAGGAATGAATAGAAATAAAAATTACGATTTTGTTCATCCTTATTTTGACCCTATGGAAGTCCGCTTGACGGTGGCTAAGCGGGCTTGCACCAAAACTGCGAAATCGAAGTCGTGCCTTTGACACTTTATTCCTCAAGGCTTCAATAAGCATGAATAACTATAAAAACAAAGGAAAAACTATCAAATAGTATAAAAGTATATTAAAATACAACTATTCACAAAGTATACGTATTTATACACAAAACGGGGAATTATTCAAACGGTATTAACAAAAGTATCGATAAGTGCCACTATTTACATACCCAAATTAAGTACATTTTGGCACTTATCAAACTCTCCCCAACTTGAAACTTTGTTTGTCCTCAAGAAATATCAAATAAATCAAAGAATCAAAAGTAATAAACCAAAGAATTGTGAATCAACAAGTTTAGAAAAACCAAAAAAAAAAGTTTGGTTCAACACAAAAACGTATAAACAAAGTAAGTACTTACCACTATCCTACAACGACAACATGTAAACGAAACGAGTCCTAAGCACAAAAAGCATACAAAATATTCTAACACAATACATGCACACATCATGAATCACACCAAGCAAAAATTCATTAATGGATGAAGAACACACAAAGGTGAAGGACTTTTAACACTCATCCAACAATCTTGCAAACAAAAGATTAAATTATACATTTATCCAAAAATCACATTGAAGATACAAAAGCAAGAATCACAAGGGCTTTTCAAGGTTGTAATGTGGTTTGATTAACAAACAAAGGATAAGTCCTAAGGCTAATCGAAACAAAAACTTGCCTGAACCTAAGGGAGTGATCAATCCACAAAGTTCCAAGAAACAAAATCTCGATTAAACTTCCTCCTTAACCACACGTTTCTCAAACCAATCACAATATTTATTAGCATAATTATTCGCTTCTCTTTTCTTTTTGTTTTTCAAAACTTTTTCACATTTTTTCTCTCTTTTCTTTTCTTTTCATTTTTTCATTTCTTTTCAACCTCATAGCAAAAACCACATAAGTAGCAACCATTTTTCTTCCCAACTTGAATTCAACCACATCATAATGTGAATACTCCCTACTTTCCAAGGCAAGGTAAAAATTCAAACCAAAAATCATGGTTGAGGATTCAAGAAAACAAAGAATCAATCATCCATGCAAATATGAGAACTAAACACTCAAAGATAAGCATTTAGCAAAAACAACATGGACATTGACAAAAAGGCTCAAAAGGGATAACAAATAATCACACACTCACAAGGTCAATTGACTATTTGGTTATGGTGGTTGTGCTCAAAATGAAACAAAATGCCTTGATCCTTTTCATGCTTTCATAAAATCAATATCAACAAAAGATTAAGCATAATAAAATCCAGTTAAAACAAAGATTTAGGCCTCCAGCATATGTAAACAATGGAAAGCTTCCTCACATTTATGGTTTGGAAACTAAAGTGATTTAATCAACAAGCAAGTAATGCAAAAGAATGAATGGTATGGTAATTGTGCAAATGCAAAGTTTCCTAAACATGTTATGCTATAGAAAACGATAAATGAGTACCTTGAATGATACGACTTCAAAAACAATATCCTACCATACATCCGCAAGTTGAAACACACAAGCTTTGGAAAATCACCTCAAAATTCTTCGAATTACCGACAAAATTCTAGTACAAACAACCAATAAAAGAATTAGAAAAGTAAAACTAGTATCTACTACTAAATAGCCTTGGTGAAAGTGGGAAAAATGAGTGAACCAAGTTGAATAAGAACCCCACTGGTACAAAGCAAGAAAACAAAATTTTACTGTCATCTCTTAGCGGATGAAAGAAAAACCTGAAAAATCAGAACAGAGAGAGTTGTTCCAATTTTCCTCCATTTCACCTAAATACTTCATAATCCTAATTATAAACAACATTTACAACCGTTGGGGCGCCTCCCAACAAGCGCTTGTTTTACGTCGTTAGCTCGACGCCTTTATTTTTCTATGTTTGGAAAGTAGCTTCCTCCAATCATTCCATGGTGACATCTCAGTGCACAAGCCTAAAGAAAGTGTCCTAACTAAAGCAATCAACAAATGTAACAGGTACAAATATATATAATGATTAAACGAACATAAAAACCAAAGTATACAACTATATACACAAACAAACTCATATATACAAGTAAGGAAAAAATACAATTATTATCATACAAAAAGAGAAAATTGGTGAATATGGATTCACAAGTTGAAAAGTGAGGATTTTGAATAACAGACGGGTCCTATCTCAACGTGTTTCACCAACATTCACCAACAACGTATACTTGTATGCCAACATATACAAGTAACTATACGGTGAACATAAACAAGTCAACATATACAGGTAAATATATACACGTGAAACTATACAATATATATGTTATATACAAAGCTCAAAACCATAAAAACTATTGCGATGCAATTCAAGAAACCATCCCCGTCAACGACGCCATTTTGTTGAATGCAGTATAGGGCAAGCAACAAAAAAGATTTGGAAATATTGAACCAGAAATTATCGTCCTCAGAGATGGAGAGATGCCATTCAACACTTTCTACGATTTCAAACTTTGGATTGAATGAGGACAAAGTAAACAAAGATATAAACAAGAAAAGAATAAACACATTCTTAGAAGAGAAATAACTTATTGAGAATGTAAATATATTCACTCTTCACAAACATACACTTACCAACCCGTTATACTCAACCTACGATACTCATTTATGTCATCACGTATCTCCCACATAACCGTCCATCTCTGGAGCATAAACGAGATCATCTCACAACTAAGGGTATATCTAACACGGATTCGCGAGAACATCCGTATTCTCGCGTCGGTGATCTCTCGCGTGCCGCTCAAACACGAAATAATTAAGTACAGATACCCACAGTGAATGCTAGCTCTAAATCTATCTCTAGAGTTCAGAACCAACAGATTATCATCGTAGATAAGGATTCAAGAAGTTTATCTCTAAAGCAACCCCAATCCCCAGCATAGAGCAAAAATCCAGAACAACCTCAACACAGATTTGTAAAGCAAGTTAAACATAATATTATAATCGGTAAACATACATAAGATTCTAGTAAATATACAAACAAACCCAACACAAAGAAATACACAGAGAATAGAAGAGATAAACCAAACATCTCGCGGGTTGTCAGCTCCGGTTGATGAGAAATCCACCTCCGATCTTCCAAGTGCATGACCCGGTGTTGTTTTTTAAGTCAATCCTACTCTAAGAATGAAGTTCATGGTGTTGGGACTCAAAAATACCCAACCCATAACCTAAAAATGTGATTTTTCCCCTTTTTAACAAGTCTGAAAATTCACAGGTCCGCTTAGCGGCACAGAGTCTAATTAGCGGAGTCTGCTAAAAATCAGATTTTGTTTTCGCCATAACTCGAGAATTGTGACTCCGAGTTGCGCTCGGCTCGAAGCCTTGGAAAGCTTATTCAATGCTCTATCCAATAATGAATGAATGGAAACCAAAATGATGATTTTGTTCATCCTTATTTTGACCTTATGGAAGTCCGCTTGACGGTGGCTAAGCGGGCTTGCACCAAAACTGCGAAATCGAAGTCGAGCCTTTAACACTTTATTCCTCAAGGCTCCAATAAGCATGAATACCTATAAAAACAAAGGAAAAACTATCAAATGGTATAAAAGCATATGAAAATACATCTATTCACAAAGTATACGTACCAAAGCGTCGCTCTAACGGTGGCCACTAGTTCAACCATAACGATACATGTCGTACAGCCTCCCTGGTCTAATGCCACATACCTAAGGTACCCAAAAAAACCTTTAAAGATAAAGCAAACAAGTCAAACAATTTAAAGTGATCCTAGCTCTAAGGTAACTCCTCTTTTATTCGAAAGCATCCCCAGCAGAGTCGCCAGTTCTGTAATACGGTGAACTGACTTTTTAATTGAAATGTTGCGGATAGCAAGAGTCGCCACCGACTTTTATTTTATCCAATTGGAAAGGCTAAAAGAACAGGAAAAACCTTTTGAAAGATTTTGAGTTCGGGGGGTAAGTTATAGAAAGGGAAGGTGTAAGGCACCTTTTGCATCCATGGTTATCCATGGGCTCTTAATTGCTTAGTGTCGCTACCGCAAAAAATGGATCAGAGTCGCCACTAATATATTTATCCCATCGAGGGAAAGGAATACCAGATAACCTAACTCAGAATAAGAACAAGGTCTTTCGACCAGAGAATCTAGGCACGGGAGTCGGTTACGCAAGGGGAAGGTGCTAGCACCCCTCACGCCCATCGTACTCGATGGTATCCACCTATGTTTGTTTCTATCTAAAGGGTGTCTAATGTCTAAAACCTAAATGCGAATGAATGCAAAGGAAATACGGGGAAAAGAAGGAATTATTTACAAGTGTGTTCGCTTAGGCCCCGCGACCCAATGCCTACGTATCCTTTTCAGGAATCAGAACGACCGTAGTTCGGCTCCATAGTTTCCATTTGTTTTGTGTTTTTTAGTTGAACAGCGGTTAAGGTCACAATCCACGATGCTCGACCTTTGGAGACTTATACGCCTAGTTTGGAATGGACTCAACATGTTCTTAAGCGCCTAACAAGGCAAAAGAATGAACTTTGGTTTGTGTTTATTATGTAACTACATGATGAACAAAACCCAATACAAGGTTTCTCACCACTTCGTCACTTTGTTTTAATTCGAGCCTTTATTAAGTGTTTTAAATGTTTTTGGTTGGGTATTTTTTTAAGGGAATTTACTTTGCGATTAGAATCACATAAAAATGTATAATGATCGAGAAGCAGATTAGGGAATGAATCCCACTCATTTCCATCCCATTAATTAATGTTTGAGAAACAGATTAGGGAATGAATCCCACTCATTTCTCTCCCATTGAGTAGCGACCGAGAAACAGATTAGGGAATGAATCCCACTCATTTCTATGCCACTAAGTGATTGAGAAACAGATTAGGGAATGAATTCCACTTATTTCTGTATCACTTTCTTAATGTGATTCGCATCTTTATTCATTAGTGTTTTAATGTTGAAAAAAGAAAAAGAATGAACAAAAGGGAACTAACCTATTCTCTAATCTAAGTTATTCTACTCTACAAGTGGCCCTAAGGTCAAGGATAAGGGATTTCTACCTATGTTATCATGCATAGATTACAACCTAAGTTGTTCCATGTGACTAATCTTAATGAAGATTGAAGTCACCGCCCTAAGGGAACATGGTAAGCATATAGTAAGAGATAAGAAAAAGAAACAAGCAAGGTAGGTGACTTAATGAAGTCCCTAACCAAGTCTACTTCTAAGAGAGACTACACACAATGAATTCCAAGAGAAAACAATCCACAAAAGGTGGAGGAAGAACAAACAATCGTCGCCTCTTAAACTAACAACAGTCAAAGTGTATAAGAAGAGGCAAAGCATGAGAAAGAGGGAATAAAGCCCTAGGGCAGTAGCAAACCAAGGAAATTAGTGTCCTAAATCAAGCACAAAAGCATCATGGAATCACACGACAATATTCACAAGAAGTTGCCAAAGTATCGCATGAATCGTTACTTAACAATTAGTGAACAAACATCAATTAATCAAAACAAAAAGCGAATGAAAACATGAACAAAATTTGAGGTCAGTAGCATATTATATCATTTATAGGTCTAAGGCTTTGTACCAATCTATGTTAGTCAATTAGCTTGAAACAACACAAAGTTCTAACAAAAACTAGACAAAACTAGGTCAAAACTAGTTAGTAAGCTCAAGGGGTGAATGAAGTTAGAAGAATGTAATCAAATGATGGAAGTCAGTAGCTAATATCCTCTAATAGGTGTTTAAACAACCATGGAATCTAGTCAAGAAGTCTCATTCAAAATTATAGGTCATTTGGACAAGTTATGATACAATCGTTAGCTAAACGCAAGTTATTTACATGTAAGAATGGAAAATTCAATTAAAATAAGAAGACACAATCTAAAAATTTCAATTCCAGGTCTTAGGACCTCTAAACATCCCTAATTATATGTACAAAAAAGATCCAACTCAATTGCAAAAGTTTATGGCATATTATGAGCAAAAATAAACACAAACGTCAATTAGAAACACGCACTAATCGGGTCTAAAACCCTAAGCAAAAACCTAACCAAAACAAAGAATTAGAACTTCATTTTTTATACATATTATGATATATGAGTCTACTGAAACCACACAAAAATTGGTAATCAAATTCTATCCCTAAGGCCTCTAATCAAATTATTTTGTAAAACATGGCAAAACATGCGAAAATATGGACACACTAAAGAAAAAGATTTATTAAAGATAGGAAAACAATTTCTAAAAATCTACCAAAAATACTAAAATTATCTACACACATGATTATATTGAAAACATATTTTTATTTATTTTTTATTTGAATTAGAACTGACTTATGAAACAAAAATTAAATGGGAAACAAAATTAAAGTGAAACCAAAGTCTGCCTAAACTGGGGTGCATTAGCAATTTGCACATGGACTGAATTTCTTTTAAGAGGCGCATGTGCCTGAATCATATGGGTGTGAAAAGCAACAACACTGAGCCCAAAACAAGAAACATGCATGATGGTTAGTATATGGAGTGTACGGTACAGCAAAGCACATGAAGCCCACATATCAATATATCATCTTCTCATTTTCTTACTCTACACTTCCGTGCATCATTTATTTTTTCTTACAATGTATCACAATGTAACATGAAAATACAAGCCCGAATATCAATTGGTCACATTGGGGTTTAAGTTACTAAATGAAAAAAAGAAGAAAAAAAACCACAACTTTAACCGATCAGTGAGCAATAGCGCATCATTTTCATTATCCAAGCCAAGAGAAATTGAAAAAGAAAAAAAAAGAAAAGAAAAAGAAACAAAGTTAGCATGGGCCAATCAGAGGGGTTCTCCCTCATGCTACACACGTGAACAGTACATGGGGGTACTATTCACCATCTTCTCCGTGGAGTTAACGCCTCCAACGGCGGCGCCGGTAACGTCGGAGCTTCAAAAACGAAAATCGAGACCACCTCTCCTCTCTAAATTTCGCGTAGATTCCGGATATCCACTCTGTTTTCTCTAATTCTTGCTCTAGCATCCTAACCGAAAGCATTTTGCAAAGCCCTAACTACCAAAACTCCATCAAAACGCAAACCAAAGACATCGAAACAATACGTGACTCGAACGTCCAGATAAACATCACATTACAGAAGCCAAAATCAAACTTCAAGATCCAAAAATTTACATAGAATGAAACACATACTTGAAAACATGGTGGTTCTAATTGTCCTAACCCAAATCCCTGATGATGGGAGTACCAGTCCTATACATGCTTCTAATGCGAAGGAAAAGAATCACTTACTTGGAAAGATCTTGAGCGGAACCTTTGAGAAACCAACTTCTAATATTCAAGCGTCTTGGATTTCAGAGATGATAATGATGATTACGTGGTTTGCAATGATGATGATTACCCGGATTTGAAGCGTTAGGCAATGATAGTGGTTCTTGAAAATAACATGGTGGTGATGGTTGTAGATAAAGTGAAGATTTGTGGTGGTTAACAATGGTGGTGACTGAAGGTGATGAAGAGTTTGTTGTGGTGGTTGAAGGTGAAGATGGTGGTTAGAAAACGGTTATGAGAAGATGATGAGAGAACAAAAGAGAGTGAAGAGAGCGAGTAGAATCGCGAGAGAGTGAAGAATGAATGTCGTGTGTGTCACTTTGTGAAAGAGTTTTTGGTTTTTATGTGAGTGTACATTGAGCTCATTGTGTGGTGTATGTATTGTAGCTTTTTTCTAAACTTAATGCACAAGTTTTTTTCATTTATAGTAACTCTCCCTTTGTATTTTATGTGTGCAGTATAGTGTATGGCCCTTTATGGTATGATGCTGGTGCCTTACCAAAACCAATACTCATGACATCAACTTCATGTACATGCATCTCAAACCCTAAACATCTTCTTGATACAATCTAATGCTCATATGAAAGAGGACATGGGGCTAAACAAGAGTGATGTTGGGAGGATTAAGAAATTTGTCTTGGAAGTCATTCATATTCCTCTTGAAAAATGCTCTTGCACTACTGCTGCACACGCGTGTCACTCTTTTGCTCGATGCCTGCGAAATTGACATGTTCAAACGTATCACTTTGAGACTTCTTAATTGACTCCGCACCTAACCAAAAGTTTTGATCTTTGTATCATTTGAAAGAGGACGTGGAGCACAACATGTTTGCGCTTGGAGCAGATCCAAAGTCTCTCCACAACTCCTTAAAATTGACTTTATATCTGGCACGCCACATGTTTGACACAATGCCCACGCGTGACCCAGATTCTTGGCCTGGCCGGACATACGATTTTGACTCTGCGAGGATGTGACTTTGGAGCTCCATGAGTGATTCAATTTTCACCCAACTGACCTGGTTCTTGTCTCAATCGATAGAGGGCATGGAGGAGAGTATTTTGATTTTAAGCTTGAGTCAAATAGATATTTGTAGCTCCTTATAATCAAGTTCAAAAATTGCACGCCACGTGCTTGTGAAAATGCTTCCCGTGACTTAGAAATCTTGCCCAGCCCCATGACTTGCACAAATGAATTTCTTCAATCTTCAAACCTCTATAACTCTTGATCTAAACTTCAAATGGAAAAACTTCCAACTACAAATTTGTAGAGGGCTGTGATTTAAACACTTTTGATGTTGAGCTTGTCTTAAAATTTTTCCATTTTCCACGTGTAAGGATAGCATAAAGTGGGTTGACCAATCAACTCGAAACCTTCAAAATATTTTCTAAGTCTAGAACTTTCCTCTTATGGAAACTTTCACAATTCAACTAACTTGTCATTTTTGGTAATTTTACATTTTTCTTGATCTTATTCATTTTTTTGACTTTTCTTTGACCGATTTTTTACCATGAGTCAATATTTGACAGTTGACTTTGACTTTGATCAAAAAGTCAGTTTTTTCCCGATTTTTCTGATTCTAGATGAACTTCCCGATTAATCTGTTTCCGATCTAATTCCCAATCAATATTCAACTTATTAAATCCACTGAATATTTCTTCAAGCATTTGCATTCTTGTACTCAAAAAGTCAATTCCTGATTAAATGTTTGACCAAAAAGTCAACCTGGTCGACTTTGGTCAAAAACCCTAGTTTTGAAGGATCAGATGAATCTGGAGACTGTATCTTCTATCAAAGCTTTGACTTGTAAATATTCAAACCCTGATTTCAGAAGGATGTGAATGAAATGTCTCACACATCAATTTCAGACCTGACTTTCCCTTTAACCAGAGTGTTCTCAATTTCCACTTCTTTTTATCAGTTTCTTGGAATGATGGTAATGAAATGAATGGATATATGAATGAAAGACCTAGATGAGGTATGCATATGAATGTGATATGAAATCCAATTGGATATAAATAAATGGGCAAATTTTGGGGTGCAACAACTGCCCCTATTCAATCTTCTTGAACCCGAATGTACGAACGAAACAAGTTCTGGACATGAGAGGTGTAAGTGGATTGAATACCCAAAAGTACCATCAAAATTTGTATTCTGTGGCAGAGCAAAAGTGTTGAGTGTTATTAAGAGATACCAGCCGAAGGCAGACCAAAACAAATTGCTAACCTTAGTTAGGCTTGAAAAAGAGACACAACCTTAGCGTGGTTCGATAAGGAAGAAACCATACGTAGATGAATCTACCAAATTGCTAACCTTAGTTAGACTTTAAAAAAGATTGCTAACCTTAGTTAGACTTTGAAAATGAAGACACGACCGTAGTGTGGCTCCACAAGGAAGAAACCATCCGTAGACGACTCTACCAAATTGCTAACCTTAGTTAGACTTTGAAAAAGAAGACACAACCGTAGCGTGACTCCACAAGGAAGAAACCATCCGTAAACGACTCCACCAAATTGCTAACCTTAGTTAGACTTTGAAAAAGATTGCTAACCTTAGTTAGACTTTGAAAATGAAGACACAACCGTAGCGTGGCTCCACAAGGAAGAAACCATCCGTAGACGACTCCACCAAACTGCTAACCTTAGTTAGACTTTGAAAAAGATTGCTAACCTTAGTTAGACTTTGAAGAAGATTGCTAACCTTAGTTAGGCTTTGAAAAAGGTTGTTAACATTAGTTAGACTTCAAAACGAGACACAGCCGAAGGGTGACTCGATAAAGGATGAAACCATCCGAAGGGGAATCCGATCCTAATTTGCTAACCTTAGTTAGACTTCAAAAAGAGACACAGCCGAAGGGTGACTCGATAAAGGATGTAACCAGCCGAAGGGGAAACCGATCCTATTTTGCTAACCTTAGTTAGACTTCAAAAAGAGACACAGCCAAAGGGTGACTCTGGATTTGAAAGGGTATGCCAGTAATCATTGGACTTGCCGATAACAATCAGACTTGAAAGGAAAGGACTAATACCAATCCGACCTGACCGAAGGATGCCTGTAACCACAGGACTTTGAGGAAAAGGCTAGTAACCACTAGACTTTTGCTGGTAACAACCAGACTTTGAGGGATGGGACCAATAACAATCAGACCTAACCGGAAGATGCCTGTAACAACAGGACTTTAAAGGAACAGACTAGTAACAACTAGAACTGACCGAAGGATGCCTGTAACAACAGGAGTTTAAAGGAACAGACTAGTAACAACTAGAACTGACCAAAGGATGCTTGTAACAACAGGACTTTAAAGGAACAGACTAGTAACAACTAGAACTGACCCGAGGATGCCTGTAAAACCAGAATTTGAAGGATGCCCATAACCATGGGACTTTTGTAAGAGATGCCAATAATCATTGGACTTGACTAAAGAAGACTAGTGACGACTAGACTCTTATTGGGGATGTTTATGAACACTGAATTTGAAGGCGATGCCAATAACCATTGGGCTTGACTGAAAGAAAGGCTAGTGACAACTAGAACCAATCAAGGGATGTCAGTAAATACTGGGCTTTCAAGAAGGTATTGATGCTTGCGAAGCATAAGGATTACATGGATCCCTCAGGCCAAAGGCGGGGTGTAACCCTTCAAGGGTGGCAATCATTCGAATTGCCACACACATAGTATGGATTTCAAATGATTGAAAAATGAGATGGGTTGAATGCCCACCCTCATTCGCACTCTATTACGCACGCGACATGCGGGAAAAATAACCAAAACAAGACTAGTAACAACTAGACTCGACACGCAGATGACAGTAACCACTGAACATTCACGGAGATGATGCTTGCGAAGCATAAAAGTTACATGGATCCCTCAGGCCAAAAGGCGGGGTGTACTCTTAAAAAATGGCATTCATTCGAGTTGCCACACACAAAGTATGGGTTATCCAAACGATTAAGCTCAGCAAACGGGAAATAACCATAAATACAATGATCTTGACGAAGAATGACTCTGTATCCAATCCACACTAGAGACAGAAAGTGAGACTTCTTCTGGGGATATATTATTTTGTGTCTTTGGAGCACATACAAACTTGGCTTATGCATTGATGCATGTTTGAATTTTTCCATGGCGTAATGCTCCATATTCATGGAAATGCTACGCATTTTTGTGGATGCAATGTGAATGCAATGATTACTATATGTAGAGATAATGAGGGCCCTTTAGAGAATATTCCGCTAACTTGTCGATCGAGCTTCGTCTCTGACCTCGGGAGAGGTAAACACCAGGGAGAATCCCCTTAGTGTTAAGAACTCTGTGGGGGTGCCAATAGACATTGGACTTTAACTTACAAGATATACTTCTTATTGTTGACTTGAAGAATAATTTCTGACTTCTCACCATGTGCCATTGCTTGGAGAATTTTCAGTTTGAGGAGATTCCCTCAATTCACCATGGTGGGGATTCGAAATCCAGATAAGGAGCCCTTGTTGGGAGGATTGGAACAACTTCGAGGAGAAATAAACTCCTATACTTGGGGAGAGAATGAATTCTCAGGAGAAATAAACTCCTATGCTTGGGGAGAGACTTTTTCTAGGAGAAATAAACTCCTATGCTTGAGGAGAGACTTTTCTAGGAGAAATAAACTCCTATGCTCGAGGAGAGACTTTTCTAGGAGAAATAAACTCCTATGCTCGGGGAGAGAGTAACTTGATGCAGAAAAACATTGTGATACTTCTCCACTTTGTGATGGACAACCGCACCTTATAGGTGAATAATGGTTTCTTCAATACAAACCAAAGGAGTATGCCCCAGGCCGCCTGACTTGTGAAGATATCTGATTTATCGAAGACATTTGCCTCGAAAAGATCCTTACACCACCATTACTTGAGAAAATATTCCCCAGCATATTCATACATTTGAAATATTCTTTCTCTTGATCCACGAATCCTTGAAGAGATTTGTCGAATCTCGACGTAATTGCCCCAGATTAAGTGAGTTTGAGAGATTCCTCGACTTCACTACTGGACTGAAATCAAGAGAGAGATTCCTCGACTTGATTGACCCAGATTAATTGGATTCGAGAGGTCACACCTCGATTTGATTGCCCCTGATTATGTTCATCTTATCATAATCCTCAAGTTTACTTCCCTTGAAGATCAAACAAACTGTCGGAGCAACTTTATCATACTCAATGGAGTCTTCAAAATTCTTCCCCTCAGGGTACTTAATCAAAAACGCATATACTCAACAGAGTATTCATACTTCTCCCCTCAGGGTGGAAGGTATCAACTGATTATGCTCAATGAAGTCTTCAGGAAACATGCCCCTTGACATCAGTTTCTGATATGATTTCCTTTTACTCTACGGAGCTCTCAAGTCCTCTTACTTTGACACGGTCGAGCTCTTCATGGGTTCTCATAATGGAAACTCCCTTGGTGTTTAAGCAAATGTTTTTATGCAAAAGAATGTTAATTATAAGAATGACAATTCTAATGCAAAGCCTATGCTAGTCTTGAAGTTTAAAAAACTTTTTATGCAATGAGGTGGCCACCTCTTGTGAATGGAATGTAAAGCGGGCATACAATACCAACATAGATATGTGTTACGCTTCATTGGGAGTCAGCTAAACGCTATCTCATCGGAGTGCGCTTTCGAAATAAACCCTACTTCAATTAGGACTTTTAAGGGTTGTAATTTGGCCTGGTTCATGGTTTTCAGAAACAAAGGATTCTTAGGCTCAAAATTATTTGGTACCCACCCCCTTCATGATGTTCTCCATTCCTATATTCAGTTAACTCAATCATGAGTGTTCATCCCTCACAAGGAATTTTGAAATGGTTGAGGAATCAATGAGGTTTTTCGGACATGGCAGTCGCTCACCTTTTATTCTTTTGATTCATTATCACACGACTTTGTTCTTGCTTTATTTTCACCATTATTTTTCTTTTTATTGCTATATTTTTTTTCTTTCATCACTTTTTTTCTTTCTTTTTTTTTGAACAAGTCGTGTGACCTCGTATTGTCTTTGATTCGTTGGAAGTGATCGCGACTGCCTCATTCCATGATTGATGAAGAATTACCATTGTGGTATCGTCATCTTTTGACCTCTTGGTAGGTGAAGGATAACCATCACGGTTTTGAATCTCCTCAACCTTTTGAAGGATAACCATTGTTGTATCCTCAGATGCATATCATTTGTGAGTTTTGAACACTTGATCAAGTTAAATGAACACTACCCTGCCCCAGGGTTAAAAATAAGGGTTTTTTTATCAGAAAAGAAACTCCTACTTCAAGGCTCAAAGGGGTTGACGAGGGTCTATCTCCCTTATATCTCCGGTGTTTGGGGATTTGAAACAATGCCTGTACATCATCAGCAGGGTTTTATTCAAAAACACACAATTAGAGATTTTGCATTTTTATATCATCATCATTCTCCCTCCGCTCGTTGCCTAAGCAAGAGATAAGTAAAGTTGGTATCGTAGTGCCAAAAACTTTTTTTTGAGTGAAAACGAATGGATTACTTCAAGATAAACATAAACAATGCATTATGGTTTTCATTCAGAAATTAACAAATTTTTACATGCTAGCAATGCTTAAACAAACAATGAAATGTTACCAATGAAAATGCAATAAAGAACTAAAGGAATGCCCTTGTTGAGGAGATTTGACTCCGTATGGACTTATTTCTCTCGAATGCATTTTTCAGTTTTGATGCCCCACTGAGACTTCAATATAAGCATAAACCTCTTGGAGTGGATGTGGTTATTCTGAAATCAACGAGGACTTGAATTTTGCCTTTGAATGTCCTACCACCTTCAGTTGAATGGCTAGGTGCCCCAACATGGTAGCCACTTAGAATTATCATATGTTTCTTCCACACCCTTTAGATTACTTCCTAGAAGAATATTCCAACAAAGGCGTACAAGAGTGGTGCATTTTTGCCTTACTTTAGGGATTCGAGCAATGCAAATGATGCAATACTCAAGACAGACAGTGTCTTGCTTATCCCTCGGTCGGGATCCCCAAATATATATGCTAGAACATTAATCACCACCTTAGTATGATCATCAAACTCAGGAGAGCTATATGTGGTGAGGAAGACCCACAACATAAATCTTAACCAACTGAGATTCCAACAAGCAGGGAAGCAACTTGGACATTAACTACCTAACTAATAATAAGACATACCACTAAACACCCTAAAACACCCTTAATGCAAAATAAAATTGCCCTTAAAAATGCCCTTTTTAGTAATTTGCTAAATCAAAGTTTTATTCCAACCAATCACATTTATCCATTCGTCCAAGTGGCGCATCTTTTTCATATCTCTATTGGATGCTTCTTAAGATCCATTAGGTTTTCCCTCCTATCTTTAAAAACCAAAGAACAATTACATTGTCTTCTACACTCTTTCATTTCCCAAATTTATACTTCACTTTTAGTTTTGAAAGTCGTATACTTGTCTCTCTCTTCCTCTCTTCTCGTCTCTTTTGTTCTCCCACAACCCTAGCAAAACGAATACTTTTCCCTTCATCATTGTTCATCTCTCTCGTCAGATCCGGTAACCTCCGCACTCCCTTCATCAAGCTTGGCAAGCTCGACGTACTTCCAGTCTTGTCAAAGGTAAATACATCTTCAATGGCAGTAATGATGCGATTTCGGCAGGGTATATCCGATTCTGGCGACGGGACTCGTAGATTCATGGTCTATTAACTGTTACAGGGGTAAGATTTTCAATTTCTTCTGGTTTTCCATTTCAGGGTTTATTATCACAAAACTTTAATGTACTTTATTTGTCTCTTAAACTATTATTATTTTAGGGTTTGTTAGGTATGAATGATTATGGTTTGAAATTTGAATGATTTTGAGATATGAATCATTTGAGTATATTTTTCACGTTTCTTAATAAAATGTATCTTTAAGAGAAGGAAATAAGGCGTCTGCATCTGCTACACCAATGACTGCAAGAAAGATAGAAAGCTGATAATGCACAGAAAGATGATAATACACCAGTTGCAGCCACTGAGAAGAAGGGGAATGATTTCCGCCATGAAAAAGATAGAAATAAAGATGATAGTCAACCAAGCTTGAAGTATCATGACAAGAGCTGGGTGGAGAAAGCTAAACATCATTCTGTAGCGAAACAAACTAAAGTTAGTAACAAAGTTGAGTTGTTAAGGCATAAAGGTATATTAGTCACATAAAATTTAAACATATCTTTTGCCACATTAGGTTTGTAGGTTTGTATTTAGCTTTTTCATTGTGGCTTATTGATATTATAGGCTTTTGTATATGGGCATTTTCTTAGTCATTTGAGTAAATTTTACAGGTTTGTTGATGTTGTTATAACTATTCCCAAAGGAACTTTGTTCCCTATGTGCGGTATGAATCCGGAGTTGGTGGTCGGGAGAAGCCGGTAATTTTCCATCTTTGGATATTCTTGTGTCACTGGTATTTATTTTAATTATTTGTTTTGATAACAGGAAACTAAACTTTATCATGTTAAGACTATTGGATTTCTTGGGGATGTCTTTGGTTTTTCACTAAAAATGTGCAAAAAGAACCTGATATGGGTTGTAAATCGAATGCAAGTTGCCATCTAACTGTTTTCTCCTTTCACATATGTATAGAACAAATATGTCTAACAGATGTTGATCATGTCATCTTCCCAGCCATAAGGATGCAAAAGACCATGAACTTTTACTTTCAGGTTAATTGGCTATTAGTTTTAGAGTTTTGAACAATTTTGAAATTCTCTTGAGAAAGATCCAATAATTAGTGTTATTATAGTACTATATACAAAGATGAAACGTTCTATGACAGTGTAGTTTTAAGTTTATAAGAAAGCTTATATCCATCATATTTATATGCAGTAATAAGCCATTAAGAGTTTACATCATGGTCTGGATCCTTTGAGTGTGAAATGGAGATCATATTTATATTCACTAAATTTCTTAGGTTGTCTGTGCAGGTAAGGAAGAAAGTGTGAAATGGAGATCACTTATGGAGAAACATGCTCAAGATAGTGTTTTATGGTGTTATAAGCACAAGCTTGAACTGAGCAAGTTTATCATTGTTTTGAGATTTATCAATTTCAAGACTAATCATCTTCGTTGCCGAGCTATATCAAAGAAGAACTATTTCCCAGCTCATTGCCAAGCCCTAATGGCCAGCCTGCCAAGGTTAAGTTGTTTGTTAGTCCAGTGCTGGAACTTGTCCTTTTACTTGCATATTTGCTTAAATTCACATAGCTTTCTGACTTTTTATTCCTAAAACTAGAAATAGTATTGTGTATATTGACAGATAGCAAATTTGTATGTGGATCCTGTGATTAGACATTCAGCAAGGTTTTATAAGTTGTTTCAATGGGTTTGCTATGGACATTTTCAAAGCCGAGGTAAAAAATGGTTTTGTTATCTCATGGAAGGTATACACGTAATAATGAAAATCGCTTCCATTGTTCAAAGTTGTTTATTTCTTGTGATTGAGGTATGAAAATGAAAACTAACCTCCTTTCTCTTGCAGCAATGCAAAGAAGATCAAGATGTTCATCTAGAGCAAATCAAAGCGGTACTGTTGGATTCAGCTGGTGTAATTCCTTATGGCCGGAGACGCAGTTGGCCTGCTCAACTTATTTCGCTGTAGTAAGATGCCATGTATTATGCATGGCATGCTACATAAGATGACTAATGGTTTTCTAGCAATTAGGGGGAATTAGTGGAGTTCGCTTTTATACTAGCAGTATTTTTGATCTAGCATATATTTATGTAATGGTAAATTTTTATACAAAGTCTGGCACTATTTACTTATCAACTGTTCTAATAAAAAAGATTGAAAAATTCTCTAGCCATCCTGCAAGTTTCTTTTTATATACGTGGTCATACCTTTATTTTTGTTGTTTACTAATTGTTTTTAATTTAACTATCAGGGATCTGTCCAGTGTACTAAAGATGGCATGTATATTCTTTTGACAAAATCTGTTGGAAAGAGTATATTTTGTCAAACACATCTCCTTGGTTCATAATAGTTCCAATAATACTACTTTACACACTTTTTTAAATACTTGGAATTGGATACAATTGGAAATAACGTGACATAAGTTTAAGTTGTTTTTAATAGAATAAAACTCTAAAATAGCTTATTGAAAGAGAGCTTAAATAGATATCTATTCAAGGGCACTCACAGTCCTTTACTTTTTCCCCTCTAATCTTTGTGAACGTGAATTTCATTCATTTTCTCCATTGTTATATCTAATTTGGTTTTTGTTAACACATTATGTGGTTATGAAATTAATTGGTTCACACACGACTGTACTGATGAAAATTTCCCCCTCTAATCTTTGTGAACATGAATTTGGTTTTCCATCTTGGAATATCTTTGAATATATGGTTTTCATCTCTTGAAGTCTTTGTTAATTGTAATTTTTTTTATGTTTTTGGACTTAAAGAAACCATGTATTTGGTTTTCCGACAACTTCCTTATTCAGCGGAGCAGTTACGTATTTGTGAGGCGGCGACGGTGAAGCAAGCGGCGCAATCAGAATTAGAGAGCTGTAAGATGAAACCCTAAGAACCAAAACTTCTTCGTGAAACCCTATGAACCAAAATCAAGCTTCTTCTTCAACAAATACAACAACAATGGCGTAAATTTTTTCTCTCTCTTCAATGTTTTCTCTCTTCTCTCTCTAGAGGGAAGGGTTTTGGGGTTTGTTCATGGCTGCCGGTGGTTGGGAGACGGTCAGGAGAAGGGCCGTTCGTGGTGGGCATCCGAGGTGGGATGTTTTTCCGTGGGGTGGAGGTATGGTGGGCAACCGGAAAGGGGTGTTGACTTCTGTGTATTTCTCGAACTTCCCTGATTCATTCTCGGCGAAGTCGTTCTTTGAGCTTTTCGCGTGTATTGGGAAGGTTGTGGAGGTGGCAATCTCTCCAAGGAAGAATCGATTCGGCAGGAAATTTGGATTTGTTAGGTTTGAAGGGGCGGAGGATAGCAAGTTGCTGGCGGTTCGCTGCGATAACGTGATGATTATGGGGGTGAAAATACACGCTAACCTCCCCAGATTTGAGCGTCCCCGGTTCGATTCGGTCACGGCGGGTGGGTCAAAGGTCGTTCACGGAGGGAGGGTTTCTCAGAAGATGGAGGCGACGGTGGGTTTTGGGGGTTATGCGGGGAGAGAGGGAGGGGATACTAGAACTTATGCGAAGGTGGTGCACGAAGGTGTGGCGGGCAGTTCCATTGTTCGCTCTGAAACTCGACCTAATCTCAGTTACTCTTCTAAAGGTGAAGACAGAAGCAGATTGATGAAGGCGTATGTTGGTGTTGTATCGATTCCAGGGTCCACTTATAACATTCAGTCTCACTTTGAAATGGAGGGGTATTTTCAGGTCAAGGTGACTCCTATGGGGGGAAATTTATGCTTGTTGGAAGAGTCAGAGGAGGGAGTTATTGAGGATCTTATTGGTGTTGGAGAGACTTGGTGGAAGCAATGGTTTCAAGTGATAAGGAGGTGGAATGAGTTAGATATAGATGATGGCAGAGTCAGTTGGATCAGTATATATGGGGTGCCTATCCACGCGTGGAATGCTGAGTTTTTCATGGCAGTGGCAAATTCTCTGGGTTCTTTCATCTGTATCGACGAGTCAACGGCGGAAGGATCTGTTTTTGATACGGCAAGGCTGATGCTGAGGGTAAATCTGAGTTTTGAATTACCAACTTCCATGGAGGTTCTTATCGACGAGAGGAAATTTGTGTTGCGCCTAAAGGAAGATGCCGTCGGCGCGATGCGAAATGTATCAGGTACGCGTAAAGCTTGTTCTTCAGTCAGTTCTGAAAACATTTCCTTAGAATCTGTGGATAATATTCCTGTGCATATGTCTGAGGAGGAGTTAGATCGTGATTACAATGACGCTATTTTATTATCTGATCCGGCTAGGCAGGTTGTGTCGTGTTCTGAAAAATGTGTCTGTTCCTTTGTCTGATAATATATTGAAACATGGTGGTCTGAACTTCATTCAGAAGTCAAAAACAGAGGTTGTTTTAGTGGGTCATAGGTTGGAGGGTGTTAAGGTAGCGGAGAGAGGTACGATTTCCAGTGGCTGTAATGGAGATGGTGTGGCCAGTGGCGACTCTACCAAGCTCTCCTTTGATGAAACGTTACAAGAGATTAGAAATTCGATGTCGTCTTTGCCGGGGCAGTCGGGTAAAACAAAAAGGGAGGGTGTTTTTGACGAGGCTATTAAGAGTAGTCAGGACGGGGGGGCTGCTTCAAAGGGAGATAGGGGGCTGGTTGGCGCTGCAGTGCCATCAACTGGAACTGGGCATCAATGTGTGGCTGTTGCTGGGGCAGTTTCCAAGAATTTGAGGTTTAAGAAGATTAGCAACTTGGGAAAACAGAAGGGAGTGCGGGGTGTTATCGGTTTGAAGGGTAGGCGGACAGGTTTGAAGTCGAAGGGGAAATATGCCACGGTTGCTTCGTTGTACGCTTCTAATTCGGACTCAATCTGCTCCTTTGGTAGGGGGGAACCGAACCGGTATGGGAATCATGGTGAGGAGTCGGACATACAACGAAGTAATAGTAGACAGTGGGGCTTTCTCGATGGGGAAGGTGGAAAGAAGCTTGGAGCGAGCATCGTCGCTTTAGGTGTGGGGGTGCAGGGGGATTCAATCCACGTGCTAGACAAAGTGGTACATGTGAGGAATGGTGGGGAGGATGGTAAGAAGGGGGGGAAGGAGTTTCTAGATTGTTTTAAATGATTATTGGAACCATGAACATTAGAGGAGGAGGTAGCTCTTTGAAAAGAAGAAGAGTGAGATCTATAATCATGAAAGGCAAAGCGGACATTTTTATGATCCAAGAAACTAAATTTAAAGAGTTTAAGGATCATTATGTTTCAAACTTTTGGGGAGGGACGGATGTTGGTTTCTCTTATTCAAATTCGATTGGTGCTTCGGGAGGGTTACTCATCTTATGGAGGGGAGATAAAATGGAGGTGGTGTATAGTTTTCATGGGGATGGTTATCTTGGAATTAAAGTGTGTTGGGAGAGTAATTGGTATTATGTTGTGAATGTGTATTCTTCTTGCTCTTTGGACAAGAAAAAGGAGTTGTGGGCTAACTTGTTGAGATTGATAGAGAATCACAAGGATGGCGAGTGGATTATTGGAGGGGACTTTAATGCGGTTAAACAAGTGAATGAAAGAAGAGGGAGAGGGATAGGGGAGAATGTATACAATAATGAAATGAGACTTTTTGAGGAATTTATTCACAATTCTTCTTTGGTGGATTTGCCGTGCAAAGGGAAGAAATTCACTTGGTATAGCGGGGATGGGAAATCTATGAGTAGGATTGATCGATTTCTCATCTCGGAGGAGTTGATGGATAGATGGGGTGTGGTTGGTCAATTGGTTGGCGATAGAGATATTTCGGACCATTGTCCGTTATGGTTGATGGCGAATAAAGATGATTGGGGTCCTAAACCGTTCAAATTCAACAACGAATGATTTTCTTTTGACTCGTTTTATGCCTTTGTGGAGAAGGAGTGGAAGAATTTGGAGGTGGTGGGAGAGGGGATTATGTCTTGAAAGAGAAGTTAAAATTGCTTAAAATTAAACTTAAGGAGTGGAATGAAGAGGTGTTTGGTAGGTATGATCTAAAAGTGGAGGAAGGGAAGAGATGTATTAATCTTTGTGACGAGGTGTTGGAATCGAGCAATGTGGATTCAATAGAAGAGGTGGTTAAGAAGAGGAGGGATGTGTCTAGTAGATTTTGGAGGGACTTGCAAATCAAGGAAAACATGTTACTTCAAAAATCGAGGTTGAAATGGTTGAAGGAGGGAGATTCAAATAGTGGTTTTTTCCACAAGGTCATAAAGGAAAGAAGGAGGCTTAATCATATTGGTCCTATTCTTTCTTCGAGGGGCAATCTTGAATCGGTTCGGGAGATCAAGGAGGAAGTTCATAGGCACTTTAAGGATAAATTCAGGGAGGATGTGTTGGAAAGACCGATGTTGGAGGGGATTATTTTCAATAATTTAAGTGGGGCTGAATCGAGTTTTCTTGAGAGACCGTTCTCGGAAGACGAGATTAAGGAGGCCATTTGGAGTTGTGGAGGGGCGAAGAGTCCGGGTCCGGACGGGTATTCTCTCCTTTTCTTCAAAAGGTGTTGGTCTTTTTTGAAGAAAGATATTGTTGGTTTTTTTAAAAGCTTTTACGAGGGAGGATCTCTTTCCAAATCGGTTACTTCTACTTTCATATCTTTGATTCCTAAGTCTCATAATCCTTTATCCTTAGATGATTATAGACCTATTTGTTTGGTGGGGAGTATGTATAAAGTGGTCTCGAAACTGTTGGCGGGTAGATTAAAGAGAGTTCTTGGTACCGTTGTCTCGTCATGCCAAACCGCTTTTGTTCCGGGTAGGCAAATGTTGGAAGGGGTGGTGGTGGCTAATGAAGTGGTGGATTATGCGAGGAAAGAGGGTAAAGATTGTATCCTTTTCAAGGTAGATTTTGAGAAGGCATACGATAAAGTGAATTGGAATTTCTTGAGGTATTTGTTCGGGAGGATGGGGTTCGGAGCAAAGTGGAGAGGATGGATGGAAAAGTTGATTTTTAAGAGTCATATGTCTATTCTTGTGAATGGAAGTCCGACGGATGATTTTGAGGTGGGGAAAGGTTTGAGACAAGGTGACCCCCTATCACCTTTTCTCTTTGTTTTGGTGACGGAAGGTTTAACGGGTTTGGTTAGGAAATCCATCGAGATTAGGGAATTTGATTGTTTTTCTATCAATCGAAATTGTCATATCGATGTTCTTCAATTTGCGGATGATACTTTGTTGGTAGGGAAAGGAAATTGGAATCACATTTGGGCTATTAAGGCGGTGCTTAAGGCTTTTGAGTTGGTGTCGGGTTTAGGCATTAACTATCATAAAAGCAAGCTCATTGGAATCAATCTTAATGAGAGTTTTTTGGAAGCGGCATCGAATGTTTTATCTTGTAAGATTGAAGATAGTAATTTCTTTTTTCTAGGAATCCCGGTGGGGTACAATCCTAGAAAATATGAGACTTGGGAACCTCTTTTATCCAAGATGAGAAATCGGTTGGCGGGATGGAAAAATAGATTTTTAACTCTAGGAGGGAGGATTACCTTGTTGAAGTCCGTTTTGAGTTCTCTAACCGTGTTTGTTATGTCCTTTTTCAAGATGCCGAACAAAGTGGCGAGGGAGTTCACACGTCTTCAAAGCGGTTTCCTATGGGGTGGAGGTGAGGGTAAGAGATGCATTCATTGGATTAGTTGGAGAGAGGTGACTAAACCTTTTGAGAAGGGGGGGTTGGGCATAAAAAATATTGAGGATTTTAACTTGGCTCTTTTGAGTAAATGGAGATGGAAGATCATTCAAGGGGCGGATTCTCTTTGGTTCAAAGTTCTTAAGGAGAGATATGGTGATTTGGTTCTAAAGGTGATGGGAGGGGCCGGTGATCTCGTTGAGAGGAGGAAGGAGTCGATGTGGTGGAAGGATCTAGTGAAATTGGGGAGTAAATCTTTTTTTGACCCGTTTGTTTCTTCTTGTAGGTTTCTCTTGCGGAATGGTCATAATGTTCCCTTTTGGGACGTTATGTGGATGAATGGGTTGATTTTGAAAGAGGTGTTTCCGAATCTATATGACGCATCTTGTTTGAAAAGGGTGTCGGTGGCGGCTATGGGAGGATGGGTGGATAATAGGTGGATGTGGGGTAATTGTGGTATCTCCGAGAATAGACTTCTAGAGCATGGTGTGGCGGAGGAATGGGGCATTTTTAGAGGCTTTTTGGAAGAGAAGGGGTTAATGAGTGCGGAAAGAGACGGGGCGGAGTGGATCACCCCGAGGGGTGAAGATTTCTCGGTGGCGTCTTGTTATGAGAAGTATGCTTTTTACCGTATTCCGTTTGGTCCGTTTGGTAGACATTATGAAGCTAAGACTTTGGTTTGGAAAGCGGACGTTCCTTTCAAAATTAAGGCTTTTGGATGGAGGCTCCTTGCAAATAGGCTTCCTTCTAAAGATCTTCTTGTGATTAGAGGTATTCCGATATCTTTTGAAGCGTCCTTGTGCTCTTTTTGTAACATTGAGTTGGAGAATAGGGACCATTCTTTCTTTTCTTGTTCTTTTGTAAAGAATATTTGGAGGGACATAGCGATGTGGATAGGTAAAGAGGGGCTAGGCGAGGAAGAGAGCCATTCAAGTTTTATGGAATGGCATTCCTTTTGTATATCTAAGAAAGTGTTAGAGAAGAAGGTAGATATTGTTTGGTTAGCAATTACGTGGGCTATATGGTTAAGTAGGAATGGGGTTTGCTTTAGGGAGGAAATTTGGAGCTTTGATAATGTTGTTTGGAACATCAAGGCTTTGGTTTGGAGGTGGTCTTTTTGTGGTGAAAATACCCATCCCAATTATTCTTATTATGATTTTGTTAAAGATCCGATCCGGTTCTTATCATAATAGCAATTGGTTGGTATTTTTTCCTTGTTCTGGCTAGTGCCCCCCCTTTTGTAAACAGGTTGGTGAACCCTCAGTTCACCGTTTTAATGTTATCTTGTTTACTAAAAAAAAAAAAAAATGTATTTGGTTTTCCATTGCTCCCTTCCCCTGAAACAATGAAGATGCAAACACTCATCGGAAAAAGAGAGATATAAGGCGACATAAAATAGTGGGAGGAATAGTCTGCTAAACTTTTAATATTTTTGTTAATGAAATACAATTTTATTATACACTTGCACATTCCTTGAATCATAAGTTATGGAATTATGACCTTCACATACTTTTACATTTCACATATTGAAAATATAGTTTGTCAAGGGCTTTAGTGGCATGGGACATGCCGTTATAATATCTATTTGAAAATACCAAACAATTTTTAATTCTACTGATATACTAATATCAAGTGTACCTTTTCTTTTATTTATAATTTGATATATTAAGATAAGCTTTGATATATTTATGATATAACAAACATCAATAGTCATAGCCTTCTAAAAATGAGTGTGTACCATAATTATTTTTTTAATCCTCCTATTATTTGAATAAAATATAAAATATTTGGAATAATTTATAGCCTAAAATGTATTATACAATAAAATCTATTATTTTCATATTTTATAATTGCATTTAAATAAATTCTATACCAATTAAAATTGAAAACTATTAATCTAAGAAGTTTTCACGGGACACTATCACCACAATACCTTTTTTATTTTAATCAACAAAATACTATAAATATTTATAAGTAGCATAAATTCACTATTCTCACGGGACACTATCACCACAATACCTGCTTTATTTAAACAAAAAAATATTATAAATATTTAGCTTTATTAGTGATATTTATAAATATTTATAGTTATTTGTCATACTTGTAAATATTTATAGTTATTAGTCATATTAAATGTATCATGTTGGTGATTTGATAAATATTTCTTTTTAAATATTTTCAGTAATTAGTGATTTTATAATAACAAATGTATATCATCAACAACCTAGCCTTATCGAATGATCTAAAATATGAATGACTATTGCATTTCCATTTTTTTACATAACTACTATATATAGATTGATTCCATCTACTTTATGTTTTGTTAATCTTAAATTAACATCCTCATTTGAATTTTTAAACTTTTTTTTTTTTGCGTTTGTAATACATTATTCATCTTAAGATTTGATTTACCCGTGCGGACGCACGGGTCTTCTACTAGTAAGGCATTAGAATTACATCAGTCTGTTTTTTCATATTATTTCTTTCTCTGTTGACGAGTAAAAGACACCGAGAAGAAAATTCAAGGAAGAGATGACCCATGATATGAAGCAACAGCTTGAGAACGAGAAATGTCTCTGCAAAACACTCTTGATTACCACATGGAAAAAGATTCTGACGAAGTTGCACAAGAATTTGTAATGCTATAGAGATTCGAGCAATGCAAATGGTGCAATGCTCAAGATAAGAATATGTCTTGCTTATCCCTCGGTCGGGAGCCCCAAGCAACTTCCACATGTGTACAAGAGATGATTACCACTTTGGCTTGCATATCCAAACCATCCAGAGAGAGAATAAATGACCCTTGCAACTATTGACATCAGGCATTAGGCACAAACCAACAATGTCTAAATAAGTGGAGTCACGACCTTTTATGGATTTCAACCTTTTCTCCAAGAGGTGGAACCTTTTATCAATTTAGATAATCTGAAACTTGAAGACTTCAATTTCCAAATTATTCTAATGTGAATTCTCCTTAACAAGAATAGGAATCTCAACATTATTTCAAACATTCTGATTCATAAGACCTTCTCATGGGAGAGATTAACATTTGCGTCTAGCCTTTGAGGAACCTGTCTCAATTCTTCTTGTCAAAGAGAAAAGGCTTGAATAACCTTCATACACTGATTCATGTTAATCCCCATTTCTGTCCTTATCTCATTTAAGTCCTCATGGAGTTGTTCCATCATTAACTTTTGAGCACGTAGCGGTGAGAAGTCAATTTGTTGTTGAAGTCAGAATTTGAATGGAAAGGGCCCTCATAAGCTTCTGAGAGAACTATGAAATGCATGATAGTATGAATGCATGTTTCATTTCTAAGGGATCCTAAAGTCCTTTCATCAACTTTTGTTTTTCTTTTATTCTCTTTTTTTTTTTTGCGTATATAATATCTTTTCTTTTTTTCTTTTCCATCTTTTTTGTTTTTCTATTTTTTTTCGTTTCCTCTTTTTTTTTGGAAATAGACTTTAGAATCCCCCACAAATGAAGTGGATAAAGTAATGATGCTATGCAATGCAAAAGCATGGGATCAAGGTCCATATAATCCGAGTAACCACTATACAATCCTGTGAATAACTAATATAAAGCCTCGGTAGGTCAAATGTCATGAGATCAAAGGTCCGACACCTTTTTGAATACAAGGAGAACCAATAGTCACCAACAGAATAGAATAGTCACCAACGGTACCTGCCATGTGTATCCCTCCCCACTCACAGGTGAATCTAGGTCAAGGTAGGTCAAAAGGTCTCCAGTGTTAACGACTCTCCTGAAACACCATCATTGTTGCAAATACATGCCAACAATGGTATCCCATTCGAGTCTCAACTGGTCGTGGGTCTCATGATCCCAATCAACAGAACCTGACATTCTGTTGGCGTCATGACTATCCACTCTATCCTAGGTATCCTATGTGTCAACTCTGGCCTGGGTATTGGGCCATTTACCTCATAGAACATCCCACCCAACCTGCAAAACAAGACAGAAAAAATATGTGGCCCCCATGGGGGCCCATAATATGGTCCAGATGCATGCGGAAAGTAAACATGATATGCAAGCAGAAAATAAACAGGATATGCAAGCATATATACAATATGTAAACAAATAAACAAACAAAAACACCCAATAAACAAAACAAACAAAGGCTAGGATCGACTCGCCAAGAATGGACCAGCACAGGTCTAGCAACGTCCCCAGCAGAGTCGCCAGCTGTCGCTACCGCAAAAAATGGATCTGAGTCGCCACTAATATATTTATCCCATCGAGGGAAAGGAATACTAGATAACCTAGCTCAGAATAAGAACAAGGTCTTTCGACCAGAGAATCTAGGCACGGGAGTCAGTTACGCAAGGGGAAGGTGCTAGCACCCCTCACGCCCATCGTACTCGATGGTATCCACCTATGTTTATTTCTATCTAAAGGGTGTCTAATGTCTAAAACCTAAATGCGAATGAATGCAAAGGAAATACGGGGAAAAGAAGGAATTATTTACAAGTGTGTTCGTCTTTCCAACGTATCACTGCTTCACCTTTCCAGATTATCAGCCCATGCCTACATTGGAGGAGTACTCTCGTCTGATTGGAATACCCATGTACGCGCAAGATCCGTACTCCGGTTTGGAAAAGAATCCTGACGACATTATCATTGCTGCAACTACTCCTTTAGACGTAGTCGACATCAGAACTCATATGGTGAGTAGAGGAGGAATTCAAGGATTGCCCTCCAAATTCCAAGATATGAGCGCTTTTGAGGAAATCTTGGCTTTGCTTATCTACGGATTGTTTTTGTTTCCTAACATTAACGCTTTCATCGACATCAACGCAATTAAGATCTTCTTAATTGGAAATCCAGTTCCAACCCTGCTTGCGGATGCTTATCACTCTGTGCATTCAAGAAACCTGCAGCGAGGAGGATTAATCGCATGCTGCGTACCGTTGTTATACGAATGGTTCGTTTTGCACTTACCGAAGTCTAGCACTTTCTGGAGCATGAGGGATGGCCTTTACTGGTCACATAAAATCATGTCTCTCACTCATACGGACATTGAGTGGTGTAGTCCTGACAACAACGAAACTAAGATCTCTTCAATTGTGGAAGTTATCCCAACGTACCCCTTATTGGAACTAAGGGAGGAATCAGTTACAATCCAGCTTTAGCCCGTCATCAATACGGCTATCCCATGAAAAATATACCAAGTAACATCCAATTGGAGGGTCTGTTCTTCAAGAACATCGATGATCATGCAAACCTGCTGAAGAAGGAAATTGTCCAAGCCTGGCGTCTTATTCACATCAAAGGGAGAAGATTGTTAGGAAAACATCTTTGCATCTCTCTGGATCCTTACCTTCAATGGGTACGCGCCAGAGCATTCAAGCTCAGGATGCCATATCAACATCAAGAACCTATTCCCCTAAGGGAACCAATTTACCTTTTCTCCACCGATGTTGAAAAATTACAAGCGGCATTAAACAAGGTATGCCAAGAAAGGAATGCTTGGAGGAACAAGTATCGAATCGTCAACACGGAAAATGTGGAGATTCAAAACATCCTAAGAAGGAAGGATGAGTTACTTGAAGTACTCGATCGACAAGTGACACAATCATCACTTTCTCATCATATCCCTCCTGCTTCCTGGATCATTGATCAGCTCACGTCAGAAAACGCTCAGCTCAAGAAACAGAAGAAGATGTTAGAACGTGAAGTCGGCTCTTCGTCAAAATTTTAGAGTCCTTTCTCTCAGTTTCTCTGTATTTCCCTTTTCAAAGTGTGTAAAAACGGCGTTTTTGCTTAATTAATAAAAGTTTGATGTTTCATAACGTAATTATGGTGTTTCCTTGAAAAATATTAACTTAATTGCATATCATACATCGCTTTAGTTATACGCACTGACACGAGAATTGTCGCGGATCTAATAGCCACTCTCCTTTCTCCAGAAAGAGAGGAGGAGAAGGAGGTGAACCAAGACTTTCAAGCTGTCTCATCCATACAACACTCGTTCAAGTCGCAAGAAAAGAATGGAAGACTTTGAGAAAGAGAATGAAGAACTCAGAGAAGAGATTAATACTCTCAAGGGTACTATTGAAAGACTCAATAGTATGGTAGAAGCCCTGGTAGTTGCGCAGAATCGACCAACACTAGAAGAACCGCAAAGGACTGTGGTTTCCGAGATTGTTTCTACTTCCATTCCTCAGTATACCATGCCGCCTGATCGACCTTGGGGCATGGCGTATAATTTTACTCCAGAAGGGTACATACCTCCAGCTTCTGAAGTTCCAAAAGTCACCATGGATATGCGTCCACCGGAGGGTTACAAACCTCTGGAAATTGAAGTTCCAAGAGCAACGGCAATGGGTTTCGCACAACAGAATGCTGAGATTCCAAGATCTGCTGTCATGGCTTCTCCACGACCGATTATGCATACTTTTCCTCCACCGAGTGGACAAGTATATCATCACGCTCCAAGTGAGGATGCTGGCGTGTATGAAAGATTGGACGAGTTCCAGGAACAGTTTCTACAAATGCAGAAGGAACTCAAGACTCTTCGAGGACAAGATCTATTTGGAAAGAATGCTGCAGACCTCTGTCTGGTTCCAAATGTTAAGATTCCTCACAAATTCAAAGTACCAGAGTTTGAGAAGTACAAAGGGAATTCATGCCCACAAAGTCATCTCGCAATGTACGCTCGAAGGATGTCAACTCAGACTGACAATCAACAATTGCTCATTCATTATTTTCAAGACAGCCTGACTGGTGCTGCCCTCAAATGGTACATGAACTTGGACAGTTCAGAGATTCGTACTTTTCGAGACCTCGGAGAGCCCTTCGTCAAACAGTATAAGTACAATCTGGATATGGCTCCCGACAGAGATCAACTCCGGGCCATGACTCAAAAGGATAGAGTAAGCTTCAAGGAATACGCTCAAAGATGGCGTGAAGTTGCTGCTCAAATTTGTCCACCACTTTAAGAGAAAGAAATGACAAAAATCTATCTCAAAACTTTGAGTCCATTTTACTACGGACGAATGGTTGCAAGTGCACCAAGTGACTTTACCGAGATGGTAAACATGGGTGTACGTTTAGAAGAAGCAGTTCGGGAAGGACGCTTGAACAAAGAACCAGAATCTTCTATTGGTCCAAGGAAGTATGGAAGTTCTTTCCAGAAGAAAAAGGATCAAGATGTCAGCAATGTCTTGCACAAAATCAAGAAGAAATTCCAACCTCAAGTTGCAGCAATAACTCCGGTTGTTAACTCAGCGCCAGCTTATCAACCTCAGGTCCCACAACAACAAATTCAACAAAGGTCGCAGCAACCTCAGCAGCAGGTTCGACCTCCAAATTACAACAATCGGGCTCCAAGGTATCCTGCCTTTGACCCCGTACCAATGTCGTATGCGGAATTGTTTCCAACATTATTGACAAAAGGACTCATTCAGACAAGAAGTCCTCCAAATCCTACAAACAGTTCCTCACCATGGTATAAGGCTGACCAATCTTATCCCTATCATCAAGGGGGACCAGGTCACAATATTGAGAATTGTTTCTCTTTCAAGACTGACGTCCAACGATTAGTGAAGAGCGGAATGCTATCCTTCAAAGATACTAGTCCAAACGTCCAAGAAAATCCTTTGCCGCAACATAAAGAAGCTTCAGTAAATTGGATAGATCAACACCCTAACGTCATTCAAATCTACGACATTCGTCAGATAAGGGAAAATCTTGTCAAGATGCACGCTAAACAAGCTGGGTACGGCCATGTACCACCTCACAACTACTTCACATGCGATATTTGTCCAAAGAATAATCAAGGATGTGCCGTAGTTCAAGCTGCATTACAAGAACAAATGGACTTAGGATGGATTCAACATATTCGAGTCAGAACTGAACATGACATCAACATGATTCAAGGATGTCCAAGAGAATACAAAATCTACAAAGTTGAAGATCTTGAAGGATCGGTAGTCAGGTTCCATAAAACTTTAAATGGACTTGCCTACTTTGGAACAGATTTCCACGCTTACGTAGATGCAGAATCTGTCGAAGAAATTCACGAGGATGTTTGCGTGTTCGCAACGACATTCAAAAGCTGATGGATGATAATACCATTACTGTTCTTGCCAACAGAGAAGATGATGAAGTCTTTACCGTATCTCCTCAAATTAATCAAGTTGAACCAATGCAAGTTAAGTATGATAGCAGGAAGACAGCAGTTGCTCCACTAGTCATCTACTTACCATGTCCTGTACCGTATGAGTCTAGCAAGGCTATACCATACAAGTACAACGCTACATTCATTGAAAATGGTAAGGAAACACCATTACTGTCTGTTGTCAACATTGCTGACATTAGTCGAGTCACCAGAAGTGGACGAGTCTTCAACAGAACAACGGAAAATGTGGAGAAACCTGCGGAGGAAGTACCACATAGGCAAGACAATCATCCGACCAATGATGTTCAAGCGAAAGAAAATGATGAGATCTTGAAGTTAATCCAGAGGAGTAAATACAACATTGTAGATCAATTACTACATACTCCATCTAGGATTTCTGTCCTTTCCCTGCTATTGAGTTCTGAAGCTTATAGGGAAGCTCTACAGAAAGTTTTGGAACAAGCTTTCGTAGAACCTAGCATCACAATAAGCCAATTCAACAACATCTTTGCCAACATCTCCGCCAGAACTAACCTAAGTTTCTGTGACGAAGATCTTCCTGAAGAAGGAGTGGACCACAATCTTCCACTTCACATCTCAGTTGGCTGCATGGGTGATATACTCACAGGAGTCCTAATAGACAATGGATCTTCTCTCAACGTCATGCCTAAATCCACATTATCAAGATTATCTTTCGAATATTACCCTCTAAGAAAAAGTCATGTCATCGTCAAAGCATTTGATGGATCAAGAATGTCAGTTTTTGGAGAAGTGGATCTTCCCATAACTATTGGACCTCAGACGTTCAAAATCACTTTCCAAGTCATGGACATTCCAGCACAATACAGTTGTTTGCTAGGTCGCCCATGGATTCATGAGGCTGGGGCAATGACTTCAACACCTCATCAGAAACTGAAGTTCATAAGAAATGACAAATTGGTAACCGTATGTGGAGAACGAGCTCTAATCGTCAGCAACCTGTCATCATTCGCCGACATGGAACCAAAAGAAGTTGTTGGAACTAAATTCCAAGCACTTTCCTTGGACAAAGGAAAGGAGAAAGCAACGTCTATCTCTTCATACAAAGATGCAATCCAAGTTGTAAAGGATGGCACTACCAGTGGTTGGGGGCACATTAATATTCCTACCAATAACAAGAACAGAACAGGAGTTGGATTCTTTCTAACATCATCAAAAGTTATCCCAGGGATTGAGGTGGTTCTCCCAATTCAAGAAACTTTCTGCAGTGGAGGTTTTTGTCAGCCTGTTCAACAAACAGTCAATACCATCGGTACGGAAAACATCGATGAAGAGGAATGGTTATCCTATCTTAACAAAGCAGGATATATCTCCCTACCAAAGTCTGATTCACCTTGCTGTTATCCAACTGAAGGATCTAAAAGTAAGACTCAACCAAGCAATGATGAAGTTACAAACAGCTTCACCACCAGAAGTCATGGTTCATCAGAAGAAGTTCCTCCTATCCCCGAAGAAACTTGGGATACGTTAGGAGAACCAAGCGGAAAATTCGACTACATTGTGAAATACTTCGCTCCTGAAAGTTCAAGAATCTCTCTTGAAGATATTGTTCCAACTGGATGGAACATTGATTATGAGTACCTCTCTCAGCCAAAAGAGATGTATAACCCTTGCTATTCATCATCAGCATCTGGTGTAGTCATCATTGAGGATTATATCCCCAAGTCACCTTCCGAGGCTACGGATCTAGAGTTCACATATCTAGTGAATGCCATCTTGGGAGAAGAGCAAGACCAAAATACATAAGAGGATGATCTCGAAAGTGTCTCCGACAACGAGTCTCTCCATTCAGAAGATTGGAAGTTTCCTCAAAAGAAAAACCGACATACTCCACTTGGAAATGGAAGAAGATCGTCTGAGTGTTGCAAAGACAGTGGTTAGTAAATCAAGACCTACCGCAGGCCAGCTTAAGCCTAAGGTTCCAGATTACTTAGTGCACAATGGGGTTCGCCACTACTGGACAGCTGTTGAAGTTTCAACTGTTGTCTGCACTCCTAAGTAGGAATTTTCACCTTTATTTTGTCCTCTCACCATAGCCCAGGGTGAAGAGATGTTTCATAGGGCTTTGCATTTTACTATTTCTTAGGAAAATGTCCCTCTTTGCTTCACCCAAAGAAATAGAGTTTTGTTTTATAGGGTCTTTGTTTTAAGAAATGACTGTTCATAAATAAAAATGTCATTATGTTCCTTCGTTTAGTTTTTCCTTTTCTTTTTTCGGAAATTGGTAATCCTAAAAAAAAAACCCTTAAAAAACATCAAAAAATTATTAACTGCATACACCGAGTCTTCCCTCGTTGTCTAAATAAAGTTTATCACACATATAGAGATTAATCATAAAATACCTCGTTGAAATGTGCGACTGTATGACTTCTTCAAGCTTTGAGTTTCCTGTATTCGAGGCAGAGGAAGAAGAAGACGAAGAAATATCAAAGGAAATTTCACGATTACTTCAACAAAAGGAAGAGGCCATTCAGCCATACAATGAGCCTCTAGAGATCATTAACCTTGGTTCCGATGGAAACAGAAAAGAGGTTAAGATTGGAGCTTCGCTCAGTTCAGAGATCAGAGAGAGTTTGATACAACTGCTCAAAGAAATCTCAGATGTCTTCGCTTGGTCTTATCAAGATATGCCAGGGTTGGATACCAGTATAGTGGAGCATCACTTGCCATTAAAAGCAGAATACCCTCCGGTCAAGCAAAAATTGAGAAGAACTCATCCGGAGATGGCCATGAAAATCAAAGAGGAAGTTCAAAAGCAGATCAACGCAGGTTTCCTCGTCACTTCAGAATACCCTCAATGGTTAGCTAACCTTGTTCCCGTTCCTAAGAAAGACAGAAAAGTCCGCATTGTGCGTCGACTACAGAGATTTGAACAAAGCTAGCCCTAAAGATGATTTTCCTTTATCACATATTGATATGTTGGTAGACAGTACAGCAAAATCCAAAGTTTTCTCGTTCATGGACGGATTTTCAAGATACAACCAAATCAAAATGGCACCTGAAGACATGGAGAAAACAAATTTCATCACCCCCTGGGGCACGTTCTGCTATCGTGTTATGCCTTTTGGACTAAAAAACGCAGGGGCAACTTATCAAAGGGCCATGACTACGCTTTTTCACGACATGATGTATAAAGAAGTGGAAGTCTATGTGGACGACATGATTTCCAAATCAGAAAATGAAGAAGATCACATACAAATCTGACGAAGTTATTTGAACGCTTACGGAAGTTTCAGCTTCGCCTGAACCCCAACAAGTGCACCTTTGGTGTCTACTCAGGAAAACTCCTTGGTTTCATCGTCAACAAACGAGGAATTGAAGTAGATCCAGACAAAGTCAAGGCAATTCAAGAAATGCCTTCACCCAGAATCGAGAAACAAGTTAGAGGATTTCTTGGACGTCTGAATTACATTTCAAGATTCGTATATCTCATGACTGCAACTTGTTCTCCTATTTTCAAACTTCTACGGAAAAATCAAAGTTGCGTCTGGACAGGCGATTGTCAGAAAGCGTTCGACAGCATTAAAGAATATCTGCTCGAACCACCCATCTTGTCTCCTCCAGTGGAAGGAAGACCTTTGATAATGTACTTAACCGTCTTAGAAGATTCCATGGGTTGTGTCCTTGAACAACAAGACGAGACGAAAAGAAAAGAGCATGCCATTTACTACCTAAGCAAGAAATTCACTGACTGTGAATCCCGCTACTCCATGCTCGAGAAGACGTGTTGTGCTTTGGCCTAGGCTGCCAAGCGTCTCCGCCAGTACATGATTCGACATACTACTTGTTTGATCTCTCATATGGATCCAATCAAGTATATCTTTGAGAAACCTGCGTTAACTGGGAGAATTGCCCGTTGGCAGATGTTGTTATCAGAATATGACATTAAGTATCACGCACAGAAAGCCGTGAAAGGAAGCATTCTAGCTGAGCACCTGGCTCACCACCCACTCAATGGTCATGAATCAACCAGTTTCGACTTTCCAGAAGAGGACGTCATGTACCTCAAGATGAAAGATTACGACGAGCCACTACCAGACGAAGGACCTGAGATAGGATCCCAGTGGGGCTTAATCTTTGACGGAGCTGTCAATGCTTATGGACGAGGAATTGGGGCAATCATTGTTACACCTCAGGGTACCCACGTTCCATTTACTGCCAGATTAACTTTCAAGTGCACAAACAATGAGGCCGAATATGAAGCTTGCATCATGGGTCTCGAAGAAGCCGTGGATCTAAGAATCAAACACTTGGATGTATACGGAGATTCTGCTTTGGTCATCAATCAAATCAAAGGAGAATAGGAAACACGCCAACCAGGGCTAATCCCTTACAAAGACTACGCGAGAAGATTGTTACCATTCTTCGACAGGGTAGATTTTCATCACATTCCTCGTGAAGAAAATAACTTGGCTGATGCATTAGCCACACTCTCTTCAATGATTAGGATAAATCATTGGAATGACATTACTCGGATCGATGTTATGCGCCTGGATAGGCCCGCTCATGTTTTCACAGTAGAAGCAATCATCGACGACAAACCGTGGTATCACGACATCAAAAACTTTCTTCAAAAGCAAGAGTACCCTCTCGGGGCGTCAAAGAAAGATATAAAGAATTTGAGAAGGTTAGCTTGTAGGTTCTTCCTGAATGAAGATGTTCTGTACAAGAGAAACTTTGACATGGTTCTGCTCAGATGCGTTGACAGAAAAGAAGCAGAAGTACTCATGAGAGAAATACATGAAGGTTCCTTTGGTACTCACACCAATGGACACACCATGACAAGGAAAATACTGAGAGCAGGATATTATTGGCTGACGATGGAGTCAGATTGCTACCAGTACGCAAATAGGTGTCACAAATGTCAGATCTACGCCGATAGAATTCATGTGCCACCATCCCTTCTCAACATACTCTCTTCCCCTTGGCCTTTCTCCATGTGGGGAATCGACATGATTGGAATGATCGAGCCAAAAGCGTCCAACGGACATCGCTTCATCTTGGTAGCTATAGACTATTTCACCAAATGGATTGAAGCAGCTTCATATGCAAACGTTACAAGACAAGTTGTCGTCGGGTTTATCAAGAATCACATCATCTGTCGCTACGGCATTCCTAGCAAGATAATCACTGACAATGGGTCAAATTTGAATAACAAAATGATGAAGGATATTTGTGAAGAATTCAAAATTGAGCATCACAACTCATCTCCTTACAGACCAAAGATGAATGGAGCTGTAGAAGCAGCTAACAAAAACATCAAGAAAATCGTTCAGAAGATGGTCATCACTTACAAAGATTGGCATGAAATGCTCCCGTATGCTCTTCATGGTTACTGTACATCAGTACGTACTTCGACTGGAGCAACTCCTTTCTCCCTTGTGTATGGCATGGAAGCAGTCCTACCCATAGAGGTTGAGATCCCATCAATGAGAGTCTTGATGGAAGCAAAATTAACAGAAGCCGAGTGGTGTCAAAGCAGATTCGATGAATTGAACTTGATCGAAGAAAAGCGCATGACAGCCTTATGCCACGGTCAGCTATATCAACAAAGAATGAAGAAAGCTTTCGACAAAAAGGTTCGACCTCGCACAATCAAAGAAGGCGACCTTGTACTCAAAAAGATTCAATCTTTTCTCACAAATTCGAGAGGGAAATGGACTCCCAATTATGACGGCCCCTACGTGGTCAAGAGAGCTTTTTCAGGAGGAGCCTTAATACTCACGACTATGGATGGAGAAGAATTCACCCGTCATGTGAACATCGACGCAGTCAAGAAATACTTCGCCTAATTAAAAAAAACAGCTCGCTAAGTTGAAAACTCGCAAAGAGCGGCTTAGGCAAAAAAGAGCGTGTCAGTGAATCGAAAACCCGAAAGGGCGATTCAGGCAAAAGTTAGAGACATAAAAAATAAATAATCAATCCCGGTAAACTTAAAACCCGAGAGGGGTAGTTTACGCAAAAGTTAGGGATATATGGCAAGTAACTGTGTTTAGGACAAACTTGATCATTCAAAAATCCATAGCGGAGTATTCATCAGCAGTAGGTCATCTTCAACGAAGCACGAATACAGCGCAATTCAGAGTGGAAGGGAAAGATAACGGTCGTCACGTTTCATCGTAGCCCTTTTCCCGAAAAATTACCAATTTCCAACTTTGTAAATGCTCCATGGAATCAAGCATTTGGCTGATTACCATTCCATAAATAATAATTTGAGCCTTGTGCCTTTTCTTTGCAATCTAGTCTTTTTCAGTTTCTTGAAATGCGTTTTAATTTAAACAGTCATTCTCTTGAAACAAATGTTTTCATAAAATAAAATGAATTTACTTGCAAAAATAAAGGTGAAATTTCTTTCTAAGGTTTAGAAACAATAGGAAGAATGCAAATAGTTGCTCCGAGAACGGTTGAGACTCCGGGAACCTAGATTTCCCCATGAGGTCGCTTTGCGAACATCTCCCGATGACAGATCTTCACTTCAATTCATATTACTTACTTCCAAAACAGCGGGCAACTGATAACCAGGTATTCCCAACAGAGTTTGAACTACAAGAAGAGGACATCTTCTGATCAACAAGATTCAAGTCGTATCATAGGATTTTTACATCCGCGACAATTCTATTCACATTCACTTTAAATTTTATATTTGTCATGAATACATTATAACTGCATAGTCGAGCCAGGTTTTGATCGTGTTAATACCCAAATTACTTGGGCATATACTCAAGATTCCCCTGCAAAGTTGTGAAAGGGTTTTCTTCTTCATGAAGAAGGTTCATACACCCAAATTCCCCAAGAAAGTCAACAAATGGTAGTCTCCCTCAAAGAGATAGTTTGTTCACTTTTGGAGTTCCCCAGCCGAGATTCTCCCGCAGAGCGACACTCGACAGTCTTCTTCAGATAAGATAGTCTATTTCGCATTTTGGAATTCCCCACAGGGTCGATAAGCGTTTCTCTTCTCCAAGTAGTGTGGATTCCCCGACACAATTGACAAGTGTTAGTTTTTCCTCCTGGAAAACAATTTGGTATTTCCCCAGCAGGGTCAAGAGATACCACTTTTCGTCATAGAAAATAATTTGGAATATCCCCAGCGGATCGACAAATGATCCCCAGCGGAGTCAGTGAATGGCAGTCTCTTTCGGCAAAAGACAGTTCACTCACTTTTTCGGGCAAAAATAACAAATGGCAGCCTTCTTCATGAAGACAGTTCGTTTCGCTTAAAGATTCCTCAACAAAGTTAGCAAATGGCAGTCTCTTTCAGCAGAAGACAGTTTGCTCATTTTCTTTCACGGCAGGGTCAACAAATGGCAGTCTCTCCCAGTAGAAGACAGTTTGTTCCCCTAGCAATTGGAAAATAGCAGCCTTTCCCCGAAGAAAGACAGTTTGTCTGTTAAATACTCAAGAGATCGACAAATGGCAGTTTCTTTAAACAGTTTGTCTGTTTCTGGGATGTTTCATCCCCTTCAGAGTCGACGAATGGCAGTTTTCCTCTTAGGAAAAACAGTTTGTTGATTCCCCGTCATGAGTTGACAAATGGCGGTTTTCCTCTTAGGAGAATAGTTTGTTGATTCCCTAGCATAAGTCAATGAATGTTGGTTTTCACCCCGAAAACAGTTCGTCCGCTTTCAAGCAAAGTCATTAGCCCCTCAAAAGATCATGAGGCCATATGACATTCTTTCAAAGACGTCAAGTCAAAAGGGAAGATGGTGAAGTTTCTCTATTACCATCAAATGGCGTCTCATCTCCAAGTGCTGATGAGAAGTTTGGTGAGGAAACAAACCTTTGAAGTTTCTCCATTACCATCAAATGGCGTCTCATCTCCAAGTGCTGATGAGAAGTTTGGTGAGGAAACAAACCTTTGAAGTTTCTCCATTACCATCAAATGGCGTCTCATCTCCAAGTGCTGATGAAAAGTTTGGTGAGGAAACAAACCTTTGAAGTTTCTCCATTACCATCAAATGGCGTCTCATCTCCAAGTGCTGATGAGAAGTTTGGTGAGGAAACAAACCTTTGAAGTTTCTCTATTACCATCAAATGGCGTCTCATCTCCAAGTGCTGATGAGAAGTTTGATGAGGAAACAAACCTTTGAAGTTTCTTTATTACCATCAAATGGTGTCTCATCTCCGAGTGCTGATGAGAAGTTTGATGAAGAAACGAACCTTTGGAAATTTTCTCTTTATCTAAGATATTGTCCAAACACGACTAAGACCAGTTTCGAGATATGGACATCCGAAACGAGGGGAGGTTGTTTACCTTTTTCTAAGTGTCAACACTTGGTCAAATAAGATGGATTGCGCGTCCTACATTGCCATCCATTCACCAGAGTCCACATCAAGTATTTCTACAAGAGTTTGTCTCCTCATTCCCCGCCAAGCGCGACAACGAGATCAAGTCATGCAAAGATTTTATCAATTACAACATCTCAGGAGCGCCCAAAATTCGGGCATTCTTTGATATTTAAGTCTCTTTTACGCAGGAGAGATCGAGATATCAATCTCTCTCCCTCTAGATAAAAGAAACTTAAATAGGGGCATCTGTCATACCCTAATTTTGACCCCCCTGAGATGACATATCTTCAGGATTTTCATCAGGTCAAAACAAATGCCCTAGAGCAGTCACTTCTTCATCTGGCATTTAATCGAGGATGGTCAGAAGTAAAGGAACTCAGGAAAAGGATCAATCAATAGAAGAATTAGTCCCTAACACAATCATAAGACTCAAAAGCTTCAGTTATATTCACCTATGATTGATTAGATACCCATCACATGGACTCAGGATTGCTTACCTCACCAGTCTAGGGTTTTGAGCTCATCAAGGACTAAAATAAGGGATTACCTTTGGGAAACCCTAAAAAGCTCCAAGACATCTATTAAAGACTTCAATCATATTCAAATGATCCATACAATAAGATCCACTGGACATCATACCTCAATTCAAAATTTGAGAGCTTGAGGAAGAAGACGACCATGGCTGTGGCGCGCAAAATTCAAATCTCAGGGTCAGGTTTATTTTATTTTGAATGGTATGCGTTTTACAAACAAATTCATCGTTTGCCCTAGTGGCCTCACATGCGCTCTTAGTCTCCTCATGCCCATAGTCTGGGGTTCGAATCCCCCTCGCCCCAGACTTTTTGTTTCTTTTATTTTTCAATGATTTACCACTTGATTGAAAATATAATAAATTGGATGTGTGTCATAAACACCAAGCGCGCGTTAGCCTAGTGGTGTTATTTTGATTCAGTGACTTGGAGGGCGTGAGTTCAATCCCTCTAGGTGACAAAACCTTATTTTTATCACTTTTTCCACTTGAATTCTTCACAACTTTAACCAATTATTTAACCTATCAAATTAAATCATTTTCACTTCATTTTTCACACACTTGTCATTTAATATATCTATTTTGTGAATAATCAAAAAAATCATGAAAATATTATTTATTTCATGTGTTTTATTAGGTTTAAAATAGTATGTTTTAAGTGTTTTCTTAAATACTTTAAATATATATATACTCATTTTGTTTTAACCTAATTATTTTGTGAATAATTTTATGATAAAACCCTAATTGTTTAGGTCTTAATTAGGTATACATCTTTATCTTTACCTTAATTAAGTTGACTTTTGTCAATTTTCAAAACTGTTTTCAATCTCCGATTAAACGGATGATTAAGGTTTTCAAACAACAAAACCTTATATCATTCCAATCATTTCCAACCATTTCTTTCAAACAGTAAATCATTTTCAATGGGCCTCTAATAGAGTGTAAGTCCCAACCCCTTTTTATTTTATACAGTCAATAAAAATGGGCCTCTAATAGAGTGTAAGTCCCAACCCCTTTTTATTTTATACAGTCAATAAAATTGGGCCTCTAATAGAGTGTAAGTCCCAACCCCTTTTTATTTTATACAGTCAATAAAATTGTTTCAAACAGTACTTCATTTTCAACTGTTTCATAAACAGTAAATAAAGTATTGGGCCTCTAATAGAGTGTAAGTCCCAACCTCCCTCTTTATTTTTTAATCAACTGTTTTTACAACAATAATCATTCAAAATTGCAAATCATTTTTAACTGTTTTTATAGCCAGTACTGTAAAGTACTGGGCCTCCATTAGAGTGTAAGACCCAACACCTTCTTTCTTTTCATAGTTTGTTTTCAAAAACTGTATTTACAAAATCTTCTTTCTATTTTCAAAACATTCTTCTGGTATTTGAAGGGCATTATTCCCGGTGAAACTCTTCAGATACCTATGTGACCTTTGTCCATCTTCACTTCTTCTGCTTTCAAAACCCTTAAATGTTTATAATAAATATTCAATTGTCATCAACAAAACAACAAAAAATTACTGGTAAGGCTTTGTACATACTTCTCCAAAGGCCTCCACTCCATCTAGGTTAGGCTTTACAAGCTTTCAATTTACAGTCTTTGTTTAAATTACTGTCAAATATAAACTGTACATATATTTGTTTAGAACTACGTCTGAGTATAAACCTTAGGACAGTTAAACTATATATATATATATATATATATATATATATATTATAGGAATATGGCCTAGGATTGAGAATGTCTTCCCGGTGAAGGCTCTTTCCTAATTAGAGATCTGTAGTTCAAACCCCCCAAGATGAATTAATTCCGGTGAAACATCTTGGCAAAAACCTTAGAACCCAAAATAGGACACATCCACCCAAAGAGAAATTATTCCCGGTGAAACCTCTTACCCATTTTCCTAGAGCCAAAATAAGTTCAAAAATACATAGCTTTCTCTTGTGCTATAACAAGGACCCTCGATTAGCCTCCTCTTGGGCTTTGTACAAGGACCCACAGGCTTCTTAAAAGCATTCCCAGCTTCCTCTTGAGCTTGTATACAAGGACCCATCAGGTTTCTTATAAACATAGGAACAGGTCTTTAGTCACCTTTTAGCCTATCCTGGTGAGTTTCGTCCACTCTTTAAAACCAGACTTTAAACAAGCTAAGATTGTCTCAATTTTACATTGAGTACATTTTTGGAATGAGAGACATGGACAGTCTCTGTCAGCCTTATCTTCATCAATTTTTCTTAGCAGAGTCTAGGATCCATATTTGCTCATCACCAGCAAGAGTCAGCCTAAATCTTGGGCTTTAAAACAAGAGGTCTCCACTAGATAATCTTTCTGCCGTACAAAGTCAAAACCCCTGGAAAGGGTTAGCCTCCAAAAATCCAGTCTTTTACTAGACAACTTCTACAGCTGAGTCAAAAACCCCTGGAAAGGGTTAGCCTCCAAATCATTCCTTCATTTTAACAAAAACCCCTGTTACTAGTCAGCCTCAACTTTGGGCATTGTGCAAGGCAGATAATAGAGTCTCCCCAGTGAGTCCTTCATCATTCAGTCAGCCACAATTCTGGGCTTTGTACAGAACACAAAAACTCCCCTAAATTAAAAATCTCCCTAATAGAGTTATCTTTCAATAAATCAATCAAAAGCCTCAAGCTTGGGCCTCATGCAAGCCAGCTAAAGTCAAATCTTCTATACAGTAGATAGACATAGCTTATCTCTATAGAGAGATATTTTTACTACTCCACCACATTCAAACAAACAAACATTACACATTTCAATTTCAATCAAAGTATCCCATTTAGGACTCTGAAAGACATGCTCTAGCACATCCCCAGACTTGTACATTTTCCCTAATTTGGACGAGCATCTTTCTTTCATTCAAGAGATACTAGCATACTTGCAAACACACAAGTAAGGTCACTCTCTTAATGAAATGAGTTCAATTATTCTGTCACTCTTTCAAAATGTTTGTGGTAGAATAGTAGAAATACCTCTCTGTAAAGATGATTTCATGTCTCTTTACTGTAAACAGAGATTTAATTCAAGCTTCAACCTTGAGCTTCAAGCAAGGCACTCAAAAATAACTAATTTCCCTAGTTAATTCCCCGAACTACATTAAGCTCTGACTTCCACTAGGGATATGTAGGCATGAGGTTCACAAGGAATCTCAGCGAGCTAATGAAATACCAAAAATAGTCAGTTTGTCTTTATGTCTGTCTGTCTTTTTTTAAATCAATTCAACTCTCTCTCCTAACACAAAGGAGAAACTTTCCCAATCATTAGCAGCAAACACAATCACAATGACACAGAGAAGATTCCTGTAAAGTACTACAGATATGTAGGGTGTTTAAACACTTCCCTATGTATAACCGACCCCCCGGACTCCAGAATTTCTAGTCTAGGTGAAATCCCCACACTTAGTAAACTCTTAGTGTTTAGTTGAGATCTTTTTTTCCCTTTCCTACTCGTAGGATAATAAGAAAGTTCGTGTGATATCGTAGGAAGAACTGAAATAAAATTCATCCCATCCCGGGCGCATTCTCCTTCCAAATTTCGCGTGAAGGGTCTAGCGTGCCGTCCTCCCAAGTGAAACGGGGAGGTAAAAAAAATGACACCACAACGTGCACCTCAAGTTGAGTTTATAGCCAGGAGTAGAGGTGTTAGGATTCTTAGGAGGGTCCCTCAGAGTAATCAAATCGGTCTTCCCTAAATGCTGTAATTCTAGAGCCAAGGACATATTGATCTTGGTGAATTGACGCTTAGGAATGTCTGGCTCTCGTCGTTATTGTAGACCTGGTGTAGGGACAGGTTTGTCCCCACGAATTGATTGCGTTTATTACGGCTCTTTTGATTGTGCACAACATCAGTTATATGAGGTTCCTCAGGTGAATTGAAATCAATGATCTTGTCATCGATCCAATCTTGAATCCTATGCTTCAATGGTCCACAATCTTCGGTATCATGTCCAAGACTAATTGTGGACCTCCGTTTTTTAATCCGGGCCATACCTCTGATCAGTAGAGATACGTGAACTGACTCTTTTTTATCGCTTAATGCTTTCGCATTTTTGAAAATTCACAGAGTCGCCACCGACCTTTTATTTTATCCAGTTAAGGAAAGGTTTATAAAAGACACAGAAAAAAGACCTTTGAGAAATTCTGGGTAAGGGGGTAGGTTATACAAAGGGAAGGTGTTAGCACCCTTTGTATCCATGGTTATCCAAGGGCTCTTAAGTTTGCTTAGCTCATTTGTTTTTCGATCACTTTTCATTTGCTCTGAAATTGCTCATATGTGGCTCCAAATACTTTTGTAAATTGAATTTTGTAATGATCCGTGTGTAGATGTATACAAAATGTTTGTTTATCTTTCGAAAGATGTTTTTGAAAAGAACATTAACTTTGTAATAATCCGTGTTTGGATGTATACAAAGTATTGTCTTTTTTGTTTTGAAAAACAACAATGTATGAGAATTTTGTTTGTTTTGATTTGAGCAAGCAAACTAGGAGGTCTACCCTGAGTTATAAGGTCTTTATCCTATTTCCTTTAAAAATCTATCCTTTCACCGGATATAAACAAAAGGTTCGATTTTGTACTCAAATCAGTAGAATTTTGACTTTGATTTTGAAAATATGAGAAGGGATTACCTGAAGAGGTGCAAGTGTGATTGTGATTGTATTCAGATATTTTATCTTTGAAGTTAGTGATCTAACGGTTCAATTTTATCTTTGTCATACACGCAGTTTATATATGCGGGAAATTAAAATGCGGAAATGTAAAGTGCGGAAAGTAAATCTACGCTATTACATCGATTGTGCAGGAAATGTAAACTAGCCTATTTACATGAATTTAACATCCTATACATTTATCTAGGAATTTAAATTGCAAGAAAAATAAAAGGCATGTTTTTGGATTTTTTATGATTTATTTTAATTATAATTAATGCATAATTAATTAAATTAAAATGAAGAAAAAAGATGAAAATAGATTTAAACCTAGAAATTAAGTTTAAAATATGTACAAAATATTTGTCAATTAATTTTAAAACAAAACTAATTTTTTTGGAATTTTTGAAATTTGATTTGAAATTGATTTAAGCTAATTAAAACATAATTATGCAAATAATTATACAAATAATTAAAACTTAAAGAGAAAATTATTCAAAATATGTACAAAATTAGTTTATAATATATAAACAATATTTAACACAAAGAACGATTTTTTTTTAATGATTTTTTGATTGGTTAGAATAATTAAAAAGCAAATATATAAATATATACTAATTAATTATGCAAAATATTGAAATTTTGAAGAAAAATAAAATATTTTTATTTCAGAAAATAATATATTATTTTAGAAGTCTAAAAATATTTTTTGTGTATTTTTTGGATTTTTAAAACTATTTTTAATTAACTTATCAAAGAAATTAAAAATAAAATAGAAAATAAAAAGGATACTGATCATGTGTGAAAATCAATGAAGTCCATAGTATAGGGCTGCTTGTCTGATGCGTTGGATTGGCTTTGAGATTGATCCAAGGGCTCAGATCATGAGGGAACATGATAGCCATGTGGAAATCAGTGCATATGATTAGTCAGATATTCAAAGTCCACGCTGGGACCCACGCTGGCTGACCAACGAATGAGGAGAAGGGAATCTGCCACGCGTGCTGGTCAAATATTCAACGTCACTATTCATCATCCCTAACCTTTTTCCTGCGGATTTTGCTTCGGAAACAGCTGCGATTTTACCTGCGGATTTCGCTTCAGATTTCCATGCTTTTGAAAACCTACAAAAACAGCCATGAACAAAAACAAAAGGGACCCAGATCGACTTAAAATCACCTCCTGAACACGATGGTGGTGTTAGTTTTGCTATTTGGGCGCTGTAGCTATGGATTCGAAGAGGTTAAAGTTTGAACATGCATGAACATTCATCAATGGTATTAAGCAATATTCACGTGGAAACCAACATGTTAAAGCCCAGACCTGCCCTATAGGACCTCATGAACTCATTAGAATGATTAGTTTATATTGAGGTTAATTAAATATAGGAAAACGAAAATTGATCATGTATGAATATGAAGAACACTTATGCACATGATACGACTCTCATGGGACCACACAAAGAGTTTATTCTTACTTTATATGATCTTAGAAGATGATTGGAATGATTGTTTTGTATTGATATTGATTGGAATATTGAATTTGAAAATTACAAGGTGTATGGAAATTTTGAGAAATTTGATGAGTTTTCTTGCTATACTCTTGCTATATTTCGTGGGTGTGTTTGTTGTTGATGTATTCCACTTCTTTTATAGGCCAAGGGCTGCTTGGAAGTGAAGCTAAGAGCATTGATTGCTTTGTTGAAAGTTTGATTTTTAAATATTAAAAATCTTTGAAAACTTGACCAAGTCTTGCTCTCCTTCAATGCACTTGCCTTGTACTTCATTTGGCTGCAGAAAAATGGAGATTCTTTGATGAGTCATGCTTGGAAGTTAAGCTACCATTTATCCATCCATTTTCCTTTTAATTTAATCTTAAAATAAGATAAAATTATGCCAAAAATGGATAAAAAAAGGTGTGGGCTTAGTCTTGGTCGTGGGAGGCCCATAATAACATGGCAAAGATGTTTGAACCATAAAAACTTGGCCCCTTTTGGAAAAAATGCAATTTTGAACAATGTTGGTTTCATGCATTTTCCAAAATTTAGCCAACTTTAACAAGGTGTAAATCCTTCAATTTTTGTCATATGAAGGAGATCTTGCACTTTTTGGAAACCTCAAAGATTCCTCTAACCAATTTCTTTGGTCTCATGTCAAAATGATTTTTGATGCTCCTTGTGTGTCCTTTTGAAAAAAGTGTCTTTTTGTTGACTTTGAAAATGACCTGTAATGTCTTTGGTCATATTTTTCAAATGGTGAATGCAATGACCATGGGATCAATTGCTTTTGAAAGATAATTGAATTTCCTTCAAAATGAGCTTTGGTTTGAATTTTTTGGATGAAGGATGAGAGAGTTATGACCAGTCAAAGTTGAGTTGACTTTTCAGACAAAAACCCTAATTTTGAATCTTAGGGTTTTGTTGATTTTTGATCTTTCCTTGATGAATTATGATCATCCAATGATCAAATGATGAATCCTTTGACAAAATATGAACTTTGACAAAAAATTTCATTTTTGACTGTCTGTTGACTTTTTTGGTCAAACGGGTCGTCTGTTGACTGTTTGAGCTGCTGACGGTGCGTCTGAGTGAATTGAAATTTGAAAATTTGTATGATGGTACTTTGAGATATATGGATGTGTATGAAATCCATTTGAGCTCTCAAAAACTTGTTTCTCCTGTAAAAACAAGAAAACCCTAGTCAGGGACTGTTTATGTAGGAGACAGTTAAGCGTACCTGATTTTTGTGCAGTGTTGAGTCTCTGCTAATCGCGTGATATTCAGAAGACTTCTAGAACAAAAATCTTGGAATTTTGAATTGTGAAAGATTGATTTGATTGATGGTACAAAACACTGAGAATTGTACTGCCAGCAGTTTGGCTGTCAACTGACTGTCCAGGTATTGAGGCAGCAGTTAAAGTGAAAAATCAACAGTCAAAGTTAATTTTCTTTTTTTGTTTTTGTTTTATGTTTTATGTGAAAAATGAAAGTTTATTTACATGACTTGTTAGAAAAACACAGACATAATAAATAACTAATATTTACTGTATGCGGGCAAAATTACCGATAATAACCCTGAAAATCATTTAATGCACAGAAATAGGAATATTTGACTGGCAGAAAACACATAAAATATTATCTGAGTAATTAAGCAATATTATGACAAATAGTACAACATTTAATACTGACAGTACAAATATTACATACTATATTGAACAGTACGACGAATAAACGGTACATTTAAGAAATAAGAAATGCGGCAAATTTTAAAAATGACGATTGATAACCCATGCTACAAATAGTAACATGTAGATGATTGGGAGCATAAGCATCCCAGGTCCACAGTGTTCCGGGCTATGTAGACAGAAGAAAGACATGATCACCGTAGCAATGGTGATGACCATAAGAAAACACGTTTCCCACCGCTTCGCCATTTTGTCGGGGAAAAAGAAAGGATGGATTATGAAGTGGAAATTTGAGAGATGAATTAGAATTTGATGTGAGATTTTATGGAAGAAAATGGGAGGTATTTATAGAATGGAAAGAAGGATAGAGACGTTGGGGAATGATATGATTCCGTACAAAAGGAAAATTTGAGTGGAAATAAGATTTGAAAGAAAGTGGAGATAGTGTTGGGAAAAAGAGAGATTTGATTTTTGAAAAAGAGATTTGAAAAGATTTTTGAAAATAATGGAATATAGTACAAAAATTAGTGGGAAACAAAAGATAATAATAATCTACTTGTTACCAGTACAGTCTGAGTTTCCTGATTCTGCGCATGCAAAAAGATTTAACTCTGTACCAATTGTGTCAGTACTATTTATCTGTAAATAAATAAATAGCATGTGTGAAGTAATAAACAGTATTTGGCGTTTGCGTAAGAATAAATTCAACTGCAAGCCAAATTACTGTATAAGAAAAATTCTAAAAACTAAGTATTTCATATGTCAGGATATTAAAATCCATGATTATATAAGACTCTTAATTTTCAGGTTGGAGTTTTCTTGAAAAAAGATGCGGGCAAATTTTGGGGTATAACAGTTGCCCCTATTCAATCTTCTTAAACCTGAAGAGATTGTCTGAAATCTGAAGGTAGAAGATGATTGAATATTTAGATGCCTTGAAAATTTGCACTTACCTTGATCGGAAGAGATGTTGGAAGTTGCATTTGAATGTCGTCTGCGAAATGTTGTTGGCAGATTGAAACATTACCTGAGATGGGCTTTCAGATGCCACCTGGTAAATGTGTTGATGGTTTGTTCATCAGAATGAATCCATTGATTATATCTTGATGAAGGATTTGAAAGTCTTTGTGTTGACTGTTTCGGAACCGTCCGAGGTTACCGCTTTAAGTCTTGGAGGATAATCGTTACGGAACTTGTCCAAAGTTTTTCCGATTTAGATTTTGGAAGTTGATCATTGTGGAACCGTTTGAGGTATCGCTTTAGATCTGCAATGTTAGTTCGTTCTGGTACCGTCTGAGGTATCGCTTTAGATCTGCAATATTATATCGTTCTGGAACCGTCTGAGGTATCGCTTTAGATCTGTGATGCTAGATCGTTCTAGAACCGTCTGAGGTATCGCTTTAGATCTGCAATATTAGATCGTTCTGGAACCGTCTGAGGTATCGCTTTAGATCTGTGATGCTAGATCGTTCTGGAACCATCTGAGGTATCGCTTTAGATCTGCAATATTAGATCGTTCTGGAACCGTCTGAGGTATCGCTTTAGATCTGTGATGCTAGATTGTTCTGGAACCGTCTGAGGTATCGCTTTTAGATCTGTGATGCCTGTTTTTGAGTTGGTAAGTGATCAGAATGAATCTTCGGCTTGATTATATCTGAGAGAACCGTTCATGGAATTCAGGTGAACACTGCATGTGATTGAGAACATCTTTGTTGAAGATATTCGTCTACCTGAAAAATCAAGTTAGTGATATGCAATGTTTATGATGCATGTAAATGTGAGATATTCCCGGAGAAATATGCATGGGATGTTGTGTATGAATATGCGCATGATGCATGATGTATGAATATGATGTATGAATATGATGTATGAATGTATGAATGTATGAATGTATGAATGTGATGTCAAGCTTCTATTTGGGAAAATAAATTTCCGCCAGTCATCTGGATATGACTATATTGTGATCGTTGATGATCTTTTGTCTTGTTTGAGTACCCTTGGCTGGGGAAATTCTTTGAGAACCCTGGTATCCTGTTGAAGGATCTTTGACTATCGCTTGGGAATGAAAGGTAGCTGGAAGTTCTGATGCCCTTTCAAATGGGAATGAGGAAGATGCATAATCCTCCGATGCACTATCTGACCAAGTCCGGGTGCGGGGATCACACCTTCTGAAGATAGTAATCTGGAACAACCCTGCTGGGGGATAAGACTTCTTTTGAAGAGAAAATCTTTTTGAGGAATTTGACTGAGAAATGCGTTTCTCTTGGTGGTTTTCTTCTGATGGGATGATGTCCAGATAATTGGGACATTTCCTGAATGCCATTCCTATTTTTCCTGGTAAACATCAATCATATTCAAATGCACATGCTCATTCAAAATTATCATTGGGACGCTTACGTATTTAAACAGAAAAAGTGAAAATAGTGATTTTTGAGCCTAAGCTGCATTGATTTTTGAAAAAGAGCCATGATAGGCTGGTTAGCACAGGGAGACAACAATCCTAGAAGTAGGAAACTGTCAGAAAGTTTTTGGAAAATATTTATAAAGATAAATAGCTATGTGAAAACGATCCAGTCAAGTTTCAACTCTGCTATTGCCAATCTGTCTTCGAGCATCTCATCCCTCACTTGTTGGAAGAAAGTGATTGGACTGATCGGTGTCTTTGAGGTGTTGAATCTTGATGGTGAGTAGGCAGCTGAACGGAACACAGTTGTATGCTTCATTCCCTAACTTTTGCCTAGGCTGCCCTTTCAGGTTTTCAGCCTACCGGGATAGTATTTGTTTAGTCTCTAATTTTTGCCTGGACCGCCCTTTCAGGTTTTCAATCCACCGAGACGCTCATTTGTTGCCTAAGTTGCCCTTTCAGGTTTTCAACTTAGCGAGCTGTTTTTTTTTCTTTTTAAGAGAAGTATTTTTTTACTATGTCAGCATTCACAGGATGTGGGAAATCCTCGCCATCCATGGTGGTAAGCAACATGGCGCCGCCGGAGAATATTTTCTTGATTATGAATGGTCCCTCGTAGGTGGGAGTCCATTTGCCTCTGGGATCACCTTGTGGTAAGATGATGCGTTTGACAACCAAGCCACCAGTTTGGTATGCTTGACTTTTGACTTTTTTGTTGAAGCCTTTGATCATACGCTTTTGGTATAGCTGACCATGACAAATAGCTGCGAGCCTTTTCTCATCAATCAAGTTTATCTGGTCCAACCGTGTTTGAATCCAATCGTCTTCGTCTAGATTGGCTTCTTTCATAATCCTTAGGGAAGGAATCTGAATTTCAATTGGAAGAACTGCCTCCATACCATAGACTAAGGAGAATGGAGTTGCCCCTGTTGAAGTACGCGCAGATGTGCGATAACCATGAAGAGCAAAAGGCAACATCTCATGCCAGTCTTTGTGGGTTACTGTCATTTTTTGTATGATTTTCTTGATGTTCTTGTTGGCAGCTTCCACCGCGCCGTTTATCTTTGGTCGATATGGAGAAGAATTATGATGTTTGATCTTGAACTGTGTGCAAAGTTCAGAAATCATTATGTTGTTTAGATTTGTGCCATTGTCCGTGATAATCCGTTCAGGGATGCCGTACCGACAAATGAGATTGTATTTCATGAACCGGGCCACCACATTCTTGGTAACAGAAGCAAATGAAGCTGCTTCTACCCACTTTGTGAAGTAGTCAATAGCGACCAGGATAAAGCGATGTCCGTTGGAGGCAGTAGGTTTGATTTCTCCAATCATATCAATACCCCGCATTGCAAAAGGCCAAGGAGCCGTCAGGACGCTTAATGGAACTGGAGGTACATGTACTTTGTCAGCGTATATCTGGCATTTGTGACATGTTCGGGAGTGATGATGGCAGTCTGTTTCCATGGTAGACCAGTAATAACCTGCTCTAAGGATCTTTTTAGCCATTGTATGTCCACTGGAATGAGTACCGAAGGTACCATTGTGTATTTCTTCCATGATCTGTTCTGCTTCCTTCTTGTTTACACAGCGAAGTAAAGTCGAGTCATGGTTGCGTTTGAATAGGGTTCCATTGCTTAGAAAGAATTTGGCAGCAAATCTCCTTAGAAACTTTCTGTCGTTAATGGATGCCCCTTCAGGGTACTCCTGAGCTTCGAGATATCTTTTTACTTCATGGAACCATGGTTTTTCCTCGGTTCCTTCGGTATTGATCTCATTGCAATAGGATGGTTCATCTTGCCTGTAAATGGTGATCATAGGCGCCTCGTTGTCCCACCTGACTTTGAACATGGATGACATGGTAGCTAAAGCATCAGCTAGTTGATTTTCCTCGCGTGGGATGTGTTCGAAAGTGATTTCCTCGAAGTAAGGAATCAAACTCAGCACATATTCTTTGTAAGGAATTAGGTTCGGGTGCTTCGTGTCCCATTCCCCTTTGACTTGGTAGATTACCAAGGCCGAGTCTCCGTAGACTTCCAGGAATTTGATTCTTAGATCGATTGCAGCATTAAGACCCAGAATACATGCTTCGTATTCGGCTATATTGTTAGTGCAATTGAAGCATAATCTGGAAGTGAACGGTGTGTAACTTCCTGCGGGGGAAATGATCACAGCTCCGATGCCATTGCCAAGTGCATTAGAAGCTCCGTCAAAAACCATAGTCCACCGGGATCCTGGCTCGGGTCCTTCTTCTGGTCCTGATTGTTTGTAGTCATTGACTAGCATAATGTCTTCGTCTGGGAAGTCAAAGTTCAATGCTTGATAATCATCCACTGCTTGATGAGCCAGATGATCAGCTACCACACTTCCTTTGATTGCTTTTTGTGAAGTGTATTGAATGTCATATTCTGTTAAGATCATTTGCCATCTCGCTATTCTTCCAGAGAGAGCAGGTTTTTCGAACACGTATTTGATGGGATCCATCTTGGAGATTAGGAAAGTGGTGTGATTTAGCATGTACTGTCTTAGTCGGCGAGCCGCCCAAGCTAAGGCACAACAAGTTTTTTCGAGTAGTGAGTATCTTGTTTCACAATCGGCAAACTTTTTGCTAAGATAGTAGATTGCGTGCTCCTTTCGGCCGGATTCGTCATGTTGCCCTAGTACACACCCCATTGAGTCTTCTAACATAGTTAGGTACATTATCAGAGGTCTGCCTTCCACAGGTGGCAACAAGATTGGAGGTTTTTTGGAGATATTCTTTGATTTTATCAAAGGCTAACTGGCATTTGTCATTCCACCTTTCCACTTGATCTTTCTTCAACAGTTTGAAGATCGGCACACAAGTAGTAGTCATGTGGGCAATAAATCGGGCGATGTAATTTAGACATCCCAAGAATCCTCTGACTTGTTTCTCGGTACGAGGTATAGGCATTTCTTGAATGGCTTTAACCTTGGTGGGATCAACCTCAATACCTTTGCTGCTGACGATGAAACCTAAGAGTTTGCCGGATCTTACTCCAAAGGTACACTTATTTGGATTCAGTCGCAACTTGTATTTCTTGAGTCTGTCAAACAACTTGTGTAAATGACCCAAATGTTCTTCCTCGGTGTTGGATTTTGCAATCATGTCATCGACATACACCTCTACTTCTTGATGAATCATATCATGAAATAGCGCTACCATTGCACGTTGATAGGTTGCTCCTGCGTTTTTCAGACCAAAGGGCATTACTTTGTAACAAAAGGTTCCCCAGGGTGTTGTGAAGGTTGTTTTTTCCATGTCTTCGGGTGCCATCTTGATTTGATTGTACCCTGAGAATCCATCCATAAAGGAGAATACCTTGCATTGTGCGGTATTGTCAACCAGTACATCGATGTGTGGTAAAGGGAAATCATCTTTGGGGCTTGCCCGGTTCAGATCACTGTAGTCCACGCACATTCTGACTTTCCCGTCTTTTTTAGGTACAGGGACGATGTTAGCTATCCAAGGAGGATAACTTACAACTTTTAGGAATCCGGCATTGAACTGTTTTTCAACCTCGTCTTTGATCTTTTTTGACATATCAGGCCTACTCCTTCGTAGTTTCTGTTTGACTGGAGTGCTACCTTCTTTGATTGGCAGGCGATGATCTACAATGTCCGTGTCAAGGCCTGGCATATCCTCATAGGACCATGCGAATATCTCGACGTAGTCTCGCAGCATTTGAATCAGTCTTGGCTTGACGCTGTGTTCTAAATCAGCCCCTATTTTGACTTCTTTCTTTTCTTCGTTGCTGCCCAAGTTGATGACCTCAATTGGCTCCTCATGAGGCTGTATGGCCTTGTTTTCTTGTTCTAGCAGCCTTGCAAGTTCTCTTGGCACTTCACAATCTTCCTCACTTTCGTCCTCAGTTTGGTAGATCGGATTTTCAAAGTCATGACGGGCAATAGCAGAATCGTTGTTGACTGGATCCAGAGTGTATGTGAATCTGCAAGTTAGTTATGTGAGTATGTGTGAAGAAAAAAAACATAGCTATTTGAAAGCGAAGAAAGAAGGAAAAAGGATCACAAAATTTAAATATGCAAGCGTCCCATGATTTTATTGAATGCACATGATCATGATATGATAAGCCCTTATAGAAGGACCAGTGTGCTAAGGCACACGACTTTCAAGCTCATGGTTCGATTGTTCAGGAACCATTTTTATCTTTGCACATTATACACAAAGAAAACAGGAAATGGCATTTACTCCTGGTCAAAGGAGATCACATCCTCAGCTTTCCAGTTGTTCAATCCACTGTTGTGAGCAGGGAATATCCAGCTGTTGCAGTTGTCTTCTTCATCTTCCACAGCATTGATTTCATTAGTGGGAAAATGAGCCGGGTATCCTTCGGGATAAGGGATATACTCTGTTGGATACGAAAGCCCAGGCTGAGATATCTCTGTTGGCTGAGCAAGGTGCTCAATAAGGCCGTCCCATGCAGTCGGGATGAGGTTTTGAATAGAGACTTGTGCATCCTGATGAGGAGTGTATGCTGACAGAAAGCAACCCTCGTTATTTGGTATTTCCCTGGCTTCTTCGAAAGCGAAATTGTCATCGTAATGTTCATCCCATCCAGTTGGGACAATGTCCTCCATAGCAATTTGTGAGCTCGGAGGGGCGGAGTATTTCACCACATAGTCATATTTGCCGCTGGGTTCTCCTAGCGTATCCCATACTTCTTTGGGTGGATTTTGATATTGCTCAGTGACGGGACTTGTGAAACTTTCGTCATTTCCAATTTGATCACCCCATCCAGTCGGGGTAAGGTCCTCCATAGCAATATAAGAATTCTGAGGTGTGGCATACTGATAATTATACCTGCCGTTTGGTTCTTGAACATCATCCCACATTCCCATGGAAATGGGTGGAATTTCATCTGGATACGGCTGAATGATATGGTTTATGAACACTCCTTCATCTTCAATGGCGTTTACCTCTTGGCTGACGAAGTGTGACATCAATCCTCCAGAACGAGGACTTTGATCATTCTTTTGGTTTTCACTATCATAGCCCAGGCCTAGCTTGTCAGACTTGTATGGTATATCGGGAAGCTGTCCCCATACTGTGCAATCACCCTGTTCAATCACGGCTTTGGCATCTTTGAGAGAAGCCATGGTTGTAGTTGGAGTAGGAGGAATATGCTTGGTGGTAGAGACATCGGGGGAGACCACCTCAAATGATTGGCATGGAGTTTCGATAAATTCGTCCTCCAACTCGACATATTTGGAATTGCTTAGGTGACTAACCACATACTCCTCTTCGCCATAGACTGTGACAATCTTTCCTTTTACTGGATATTTTAACTTCTGATGCAGGGTAGAAGTTACAGCGTTTGCCCCATGTATCCAAGGGCGTCCAAGTAAACAGGAGTAGGCTGGGTGAATTTCCATTACGTAAAAGATAGAATCAAAGATCTGAGAACCCACTCTGATTGGGAGATTCACTTTTCCGTATACCGTTCTGGTAGACCCGTCAAAGGCTCTTACCACAACGTCACTTGGTTGTAACACAATTCCTTCGAAGTCAAGCTTTTCTAGTACTGTTTTCGGTAACACGTTCAGAGAAGAACCGTTATCTACTAGCACATGAGATAGAGTGGTGCCATTACATTCAATGGAGAAATGTAAGGCTTTGTTGTGATTTTTTCCAGCAGGGGTTAGATCCACATCGGAGAAACCGAGACCATTGCTCACGGTTAGATTGGCAACACAATTCTCAAATTGGTCGACTGAGATCTCTTGAGGCACATGCGCAGCTTTAAGGAATTTCATCAGAGCTTTGGCATGAGCTTCTGAATATTTTTGCAGAGATAGCATTGAGATTTTTGAAGCGGTGTGCCCCAGTTGCTCAACAATATTGTAATCACTCTTGCAGATGATTTTCAATATTTCCTCCATTTCTTGCTTTGATGGATCCTCAGCAGTGATCTCCACCGGGGTTTGAATTTGTTCAACTTGTGGCTCTTTGCCTCGAGCGCTGTTATCTTGATTAGGAACTGGGACCCGGACTGGACCAGCAGCAACATTTGGAGAAATTTCTGGTGAAAAGATTCTTCCACTTCTCGTGATCTTGCTGGTACCCACAATATTACTCACAGTTGGAGTAGTTAACTTTGCGGTCTCTTCAGTCAAGGTACTCTGCTTAACTCCATGAACGTAAACATTAGTGTCATATCCCCATGGGACAGTTTTGTCTGAGGAGTATGGAAATGGAGTTGGGCTAGCAATGACTACTGATGCCACTTTGAGTGTAGCAGAAATTTTGAATGGAGCCTTGGCAGAGATTTTGAATGGTAAGCTGGAGATCACTGAGGCATCTTCTATTTTTATCCCGTTTGCAAAGACTTCGCACAGCATGTCCATAGAAGGGAGCCTCTCAAACATAATGATACGGCGATCCATCCATTTTTGAATTCCCATCCTCAGATTCTCACAACCATTGGGCAGGCAGGAGCAATAAAAGCAGTCGGGGTCACATCCTGGAAAGTAACCAGCTCGGATTAACTTTCCTTTGACTTCGCAGAGTGGAGTTGATACTTCGTTCACGTCATAGATGTAAACAGTGTCCAGGATAGCGTTAACAGTTTTGTCATGCTTTGGCATAGGTGCTGTGATGACATTTGGAGTTTTTGGAGGATCGAACTCAATTTCACCAGCATCTATCATATCTTGTATTTTATTTTTCAGGGCCCAGCAGTGATCTGCGTCATGTCCTGGACAGCTTGAGTGATAGGCACATGTCGCATCAGGGCGATAATTCGGAGAGGAAGTGTTGACATTCTTTGGAGGACCTTTTAATGTGATCAGATCTGCTTTTAGCAAATGCTGCAATGCCTGAGAGATTGGCATGTTGATTCTGGTGAAATTTCTTCTTGGTGCATCTGGCCGATGCGTATATTTTGGCTGTTGATCTTTTTGAGGCGCAGATGCGGAGATCAGAACTGCCCCTACAGATTGATGCTGCTCACTTTTGCGACTTTTCTGAATTTGTGTTGCATTGACCTCATTTCTCCCGCTGATGGGCCTTTTTGTAGTACCAGAGGAGGAACCTATTTGAATTTTTCCATTTTGAATGCCACTTTCGACACGTTCTCCGGTCAGTATCAGGTCAGTGAAACCTGATGATGAGCTTCCCAGCAAATGGATATAGAAAGGGCCAGTTAAAGTGCCCATGAACATGTCAACTAGTTCGCGATCAGATAAGGGTGGTTGAACCCTTCCAGCCATATCTCTCCACTTTTGTGCATACCCTTTGAAACTTTCTTTTGGTCCCATAGACATGCCCCTTAGTTGAGTACGGGTTGGCGCAAGATCAGCATTGTATTGGTACTGTTTGTAAAAAGCAACAGCTAATTCTTCCCAAGTATGAACCTTGGTATTTTCCAGCTGGTAGTACCACTCGAGTTGTGTACCCGGCAGACTTTCTTGGAAGAAGTGAATCCACAATTTGTTATCTGTTGTATGAGGTTGTATCTTCCTCACATAGGATCTCAGATGTAGTTTCGGGCAAGAAACTCCATCATATTTTGCAAAGACTGGAACTTTGAATTTTGGAGGGATAACAACATCCGAGATGAGCCCTAGATTATTGAAATCTAAGCCAGGTATTTTTTGTATCTCCATAGCTTTCATACGGTCTTCCAGCTGTTGGTATTTGTCATCATCCGGTTCGTCCCCAGAATGATCATTTTCTTCATTTGAAGAGAGAGAGAGGGTTTAGCAGAACCCTGGTTGCTTTGATTGTCTTCTTGTTCATCATCACCGACTGTTTCAGGGATCGGTGGCTTTTTGAACTTTTTGACTGGGATTTTGATCTTTCTTCTCAGGTGACTCACACCTACAGATCCTTTGGGCTTCTTTTTCTTCTTGATTATTAGGGCTTTCAGTTCTTGTTGCCCCTTTGCCAGTTCCATAATTGCCACTTGAACTTGGGCATTCTGTGCTTCGAGATTCTTGATGCTTGTCTCGGATTCCATCTCTTCTGACTGAAAGAAACATCGAGGAGATGAGAAATCCGTCATGTGAACCTGTTATGCAATTTGTATGACTGGATGCCATGTGTATGCAATGTATGAAATGTATATGCAATGTATATGAATGCAATGTATGAAATGTATATGCAATGCATGAAGTGAAATGTGTGTGCAATGTTTCAAGGATCTTAGAGTTTAGATTTGTTAAAGAAGAAACAAACGTTAGTTAATAAATTTATTTCTCTCTTTTTTTTCTTTGCTTCTTTTTTCTTTGCCTCATTTGGGCTTACAAGACAGAAATAAAATAAATGATCCTTCAGGTCTCCCGTGGACGCTTTCTCTTTGCCCCCAGGAATGTGTTGATCTGCTGTTCTTCTTGAAGCTGTCTGGTGAGCTCCAATATCCTTTTCTCATAGTCTTGACAGTATGATTTGAAGGTGTCTCTTTCCTCTTTGAGTTGAACCCAAGATTTTTGCAACTCTTCTAGGTCAGTTGGCATGTCCGGGTGTAGAATAACTTGAGGTTCATATCCCTCGACCTCTGGTTCAATAGTCACAGGTAGAACAGCAGGATATGGCATAAGGAGTTTCTGAGCATGAGTGCGGACCCATCTGAGGTAGGGTTCCATAGGAATAGAATTCCATTGCCCCAGAGTTTTGCTTTCTATTCTATAGACACTGCCCCATGCATGTATGAACCTTCGACCGTTGCTCCTTGCATATCCGAATTGGCGTAGAGCTAAAGAGGGATTGTAAGTGATGCCTCCTTTGATGCCAAGGAGTGGCACATTAGGGTATTCTCCACAATGATCAATGATAGTAATGTCTCTTTGAAAGAAGTTGTTCCACCGGATATCTGAATGAGACAAAGACATAATCCTGCGAGACCATTGCATTCTTTGTTCATTTCTCAACACTGATCGGGGAAGATGAAATGTAAACCACCTAGCCAGTAGTGGTATACAGCACATGAGAGTTCCTCGTTTCTTCATGGTACGAGTGTGTAGAGAATGTAGAATGTCTCCCAGCAAGGTTGGTACCGGGTTACGGATTAGGAAAAGGTTGATGATGTGTACACTTATGAACTGGTCGGGATTAGGGAATAAAACCAACCCATAGATCAAAAGTGCCATAACTTCCTCAAAAGCTGGATAACTTTTGTTTTCTAGCAGTAGTCGAGCTTTTTTCCAACAAGAACTTGGCAAGCAAACCCTTAACTCCACTCTTTGTTTCCCAATTGGACTCGATTTCTGATTTCCGCAGATGTAAAGCAGCAGTAATGACTTTAGGTTTTGGAATCCTTTCTAAACCAGTGAAAGGTAATTGATTTCGAACAGGCAATCCCATTAGTTCAGAGAATTCTTCCAAAGTGGGTACCAACTGGTAATCAGGAAAGGTAAAGCAATGATGTTCAGGGTCAAAGAACTGGAACAGGACCCGTATCATGTCTTCTTCAAATTTTGAGGTAACCAAATGGAGTAGGTGACCATGCCTTTCAGTGAATTGAACATTCCTGGGGAATTCTGACACTAAGTCTTTTAGTTCAGATGGTATCGTTGAGATGTTGATTCGGATGTAATCTTTGGTGGCGGGAGCCATTACCTGCAAAAACAAAGGTAAACTCTTTGATCCTTGAAGTGTTTGGTGCAAAAATGATATGCTTATGATGCGAACATGTGGCACACAAAAACAAATCAAACAATAGCCTTAGGTTTAAAGGCTTTCATGGAGCTGATAGGTGATACCCTCCCCACTGAAGTTGAGTTGGTTAAAACCTGTCCTAGAATAGCATTCGGGTTCTATGATCCTTGGAAGTAACATCTCAATACGGCGCTCGAACGGCCGATCAAAATATTCCTCGAGGATAACTAACTTCGATCAATTTCAAAGCTAGCCACTTAATAGGCCACAAGTCAAGTTCAACTAAAAAGGTTCTAAGACAAATTAGTGTTTAATGACATTTCGGAAGCCTAATATACTCCTTGATCGTTTTCAAGGGACATCAGTATAAACCAAAGTATCGCACTAACGATGACTACCAGATCAACCGTATCGGTACATGCCGTACAGTTTCCTTGGTCTATTGTCATATACTTAAGGTATCTCGAGATTCGGGTTAGAATCTTTCACACAAGCAAAATACCCAAGCAAACCTTTGAAAAATAGAGCAATCAAGTCAAACAATTGAAAACATCGAAGTGATCTATTCTCTTAAGGTAACCCCTTTTGAAAACATTTGGTTTTTGAAAGTAAATCCCCAGCAGAGTCGCCAGTTCTGTGGACCTCCGTTTTTTAATCCGGGCCATACCTCTGATCTGTAGAGATACGTGAACTGACTCTTTTTTATCGCTTAATGCTTTCGCATTTTTGAAAATTCACAGAGTCGCCACCGACCTTTTATTTTATCCAGTTAAGGAAAGGTTTATAAAAGACACAGAAAAAAGACCTTTGAGAAATTCTGGGTAAGGGGGTAGGTTATACAAAGGGAAGGTGTTAGCACCCTTTGTATCCATGGTTATCCATGGGCTCTTAAGTTTGCTTAGCTCATTTGTTTTTCGATCACTTTTCAATTGCTCTGAAATTGCTCATATGTGGCTCCAAATACTTTTGTAAATTGAATTTTGTAACGATCCGTGTGTGGATGTATACAAAATGTTTGTTTATCTTTCGAAAGATGTTTTTGAAAAGAACGTTAACTTTGTAATAATCCGTGTTTGGATGTATACAAAGTATTGTCTTTTTTGTTTTGAAAAACAACAATGTATGAGAATTTTGTTTGTTTTGATTTGAGCAAGCAAACTATGAGGTCTACCCTGAGTTATAAGGTCTTTATCCTATTTCCTTTAAAAATCTATCCTTTCACCGGATATAAACAAAAGGTTCGATTTTGTACTCAAAACAGTAGAATTTTGACTTTGATTTTGAAAATATGAGAAGGGATTACCTGAAGAGGTGCAAGTGTGATTGTGATTGTATTCAGATATTTTATCTTTGAAGTTAGTGATCTAACGGTTCAATTTTATCTTTGTCATACACGCAGTTTATATATGCGGGAAATTAAAATGCGGAAATGTAAAGTGCGGAAAGTAAATCTACGCTATTACAATGATTGTGCAGGAAATGTAAACTAGCCTATTTACATGAATTTAACATCCTATACATTTATCTAGGAATTTAAATTGCAAGAAAAATAAAAGGCATGTTTTTGGATTTTTTATGATTTATTTTAATTATAATTAATGCATGATTAATTAAATTAAAATGAAGAAAAAAGATGAAAATAGATTTAAACCTAGAAATTAAGTTTAAAATATGTACAAAATATTTGTCAATTAATTTTAAAACAAAACTAATTTTTTTGGAATTTTTGAAATTTGATTTGAAATTGATTTAAGCTAATTAAAACATAATTATGCAAATAATTATACAAATAATTAAAACTTAAAGAGAAAATTATTCAAAATATGTACAAAATTAGTTTATAATATATAAACAATATTTAACACAAAGAACAATTTTTTTTTTTATGATTTTTTGATTGGTTAGAATAATTAAAAAGCAAATATATAAATATATACTAATTAATTATGCAAAATATTGAAATTTTGAAGAAAAATAAAATAGAAAATAAAAAGGATACTGATCATGTGTGAAAATCAATGAAGTCCATAGTATAGGGCTGCTTGTCTGATGCGTTGGATTGGCTTTGAGATTGATCCAAGGGCTCAGATCATGAGGGAACATGATAGCCATGTGGAAATCAGTGCATATGATTAGTCAGATATTCAAAGTCCACGCTGGGACCCACGCTGGCTGACCAATGAATGAGGAGAAGGGAATCTGCCACGCGTGCTGGTCAAATATTCAACGTCACTATTCATCATCCCTAACCTTTTTCCTGCGGATTTTGCTTCGGAAACAACTGCGATTTTACCTGCGGATTTCGCTTCAGATTTCCATGCTTTTGAAAACCTACAAAAACAGCCATGAACAAAAACAAAAGGGACCCAGATCGACTTAAAATCACCTCCTGAACACGATGGTGGTGTTAGTTTTGCTATTTGGGCGCTGTAGCTATGGATTCGAAGAGGTTAAAGTTTGAACATGCATGAACATTCATCAATGGTATTAAGCCATATTCACGTGGAAACCAACATGTTAAAGCCCAGACCTGCCCTATAGGACCTCATGAACTCATTAGAATGATTAGTTTATATTGAGGTTAATTAAATATAGGAAAACGAAAATTGATCATGTATGAATATGAAGAACACTTATGCACATGATACGACTCTCATGGGACCACACAAAGAGTTTATTCTTACTTTATATGATCTTAGAAGATGATTGGAATGATTGTTTTGTATTGATATTGATTGGAATATTGAATTTGAAAATTACAAGGTGTATGGAAATTTTGAGAAATTTGATGAGTTTTCTTGCTATACTCTTGCTATATTTCGTGGGTGTGTTTGTTGTTGATGTATTCCACTTCTTTTATAGGCCAAGGGCTGCTTGGAAGTGAAGCTAAGAGCATTGATTGCTTTGTTGAAAGTTTGATTTTTAAATATTAAAAATCTTTGAAAACTTGACCAAGTCTTGCTCTCCTTCAATGCACTTGCCTTGTACTTCATTTGGCTGCAGAAAAATGGAGATTCTTTGATGAGTCATGCTTGGAAGTTAAGCTACCATTTATCCATCCATTTTCCTTTTAATTTAATCTTAAAATAAGATAAAATTATGCCAAAAATGGATAAAAAAAGGTGTGGGCTTAGTCTTGGTCGTGGGAGGCCCATAATAACATGGCAAAGATGTTTGAACCATAAAAACTTGGCCCCTTTTGGAAAAAATGCAATTTTGAACAATGTTGGTTTCATGCATTTTCCAAAATTTAGCCAACTTTAACAAGGTGTAAATCCTTCAATTTTTGTCATCTGAAGGAGATCTTGCACTTTTTGGAAACCTCAAAGAGTCCTCTAACCAATGTCTTTGGTCTCATGTCAAAATGATTTTTGATGCTCCTTGTGTGTCCTTTTGAAAAAAGTGTCTTTTTGTTGACTTTGAAAATGACCTGTAATGTCTTTGGTCATATTTTTCAAATGGTGAATGCAATGACCATGGGATTAATTGCATTTTAAAGATAATTGAATTTCCTTGAAAATGAGCTTTTTGGTTTGAATTTTTTGGATGAAGGATGAGAGAGTTATGACCAGTCAAAGTTGAGTTGACTTTTCAGGCAAAAACCCTAATTTTGAATCTTAGGGTTTTGTTGATTTTTGATCTTTCCTTGATGAATTATGATCATCCAATGATCAAATGATGAATCCTTTGACAAAATATGAACTTTGACAAAAAATTTCATTTTTGACTGTCTGTTGACTTTTTTGGTCAAACGGGTCGTCTGTTGACTGTTTGAGCTGCTGACGGTGCGTCTGAGTGAATTGAAGTTTGAAAATTTGTATGATGGTACTTTGAGATATATGGATGTGTATGAAATCCATTTGAGCTCTCAAAAACTTGTTTCTCCTGTAAAAACAAGAAAACCCTAGTCAGGGACTGTTTATGTAGGAGACAGTTAAGCGTACCTGATTTTTGTGCAGTGTTGAGTTCTGCTAATCGCGTGATATTCAGAAGACTTCTAGAACAAAAATCTTGGAATTTTGAATTGTGACAGATTGATTTGATTGATGGTACAAAACACTGAGAATTGTACTGCCAGCAGTTTGGCTGTCAATTGACTGTCCAGGTATAGAGGCAGCAGTTAAAGTGAAAAATCAACAGTCAAAGTTAATTTTCTTTTTTTGTTTTTGTTTTATGTTTTATGTGAAAAATGAAAGTTTATTTACATGACTTGTTAGAAAAACACAGACATAATAAATAACTAATATTTACTGTATGCGGGCAAAATTACCGATAATAACCCTGAAAATCATTTAATGCACAGAAATAGGAATATTTGACTGGCAGAAAACACATAAAATATTATCTGAGTAATTAAGCAATATTATGACAAATAGTACAACATTTAATACTGACAGTACAAATATTACATACTATATTGAACAGTACGACGAATAAACGGTACATTTAAGAAATAAGAAATGCGGCAAATTTTAAAAATGACGATTGATAACCCATGCTACAAATAGTAACATGTAGATGATTGGGAGCATAAGCATCCCAGGTCCACAGTGTTCCGGGCTATGTAGACAGAAGAAAGACATGATCACCGTAGCAATGGTGATGACCATAAGAAAACACGTTTCCCACCGCTTCTCCATTTTGTCGGGGAAAAAGAAAGGATGGATTATGAAGTGGAAATTTGAGAGATGAATTAGAATTTGATGTGAGATTTTATGGAAGAAAATGGGAGGTATTTATAGAATGGAAAGAAGGATAGAGACGTTGGGGAATGAGATGATTCCGTACAAAAGGAAAATTTGAGTGGAAATAAGATTTGAAAGAAAGTGGAGATAGTGTTGGGAAAAAGAGAGATTTGATTTTTGAAAAAGAGATTTGAAAAGATTTTTGAAAATAATGGAATATAGTACAAAAATTAGTGGGAAACAAAAGATAATAATAATCTACTTGTTACCAGTACAGTCTGAGTTTCCTGATTCTGCGCCTGCAAAAAGATTTAACTCTGTACCAATTGTGTCAGTACTATTTATCTGTAAATAAATAAATAGCATGTGTGAAGTAATAAACAGTATTTAGCGTTTGCGTAAGAATAAATTCAACTGCAAGCCAAATTACTGTATAAGAAAAATTCTAAAAACTAAGTATTTCATATGTCAGGATATTAAAATCCATGATTATATGAGACTCTTAATTTTCAGGTTGGAGTTTTCTTGAAAAAAGATGCGGGCAAATTTTGGGGTATAACACTAATCGAATGATAAGCACATCTTATATTGTACTTGTACCCTGGAGCATGATTGGCAGGACTTGAATATGGAGGCAGGAGGGTTATCATGTTCTGATTGAGCTGTTGTTGCAGAATTTGAGACAATGGCATGTGCAATGGAGTAAACTTTTCTGCATATACTGATCCTTTTTCTTCTGGGTTAACAAGGTTATTCAGCTCGTCTTACCCCTTGGCCAAGTTAAGGATCAAGGCTTGGAATTCGGAATCCTGAGCTTGGAGATTCTTAACTGATTGTTCGAGGTTCATAATGCTGAAATAAACAGCGAGGAGGTGAGAAACCTGTGGTAGAAACCTGTGATGCGATGTTATGAATGCAGATGCGATGTTTTCAAGGATCTTTAGGATTTTAGTTAGTAACATTAGAAAATGATTTTGTCGCGTCATTGTCTGAAGAATTTTGACTTTCGTTTTGGACCGTCCTCCTTTGAGAATCAAGCCCACCATATCCAGTGGGTCATAGCCTCTGATTCGGGATACTTCTGAATTTGAAGGTACACGGCTAGAGGAAAATAAATCATCTTGCCCCTTGATAGGTGCTGAGTCTCTGAATTGGAAGGTATGTGGCCAGAGGAAAATAAATCCTCTTGCCCCTTGATAGGAATTTAGTCCTTGATAAGAGCACCTGAAATTGTGCGTCCTAAATTCCTAAGATCCTTGAAAGGGTTAGTTAAATCATGTTATACTTATGATGTTTTGATGTTATGCAATGCATCAGGAAAAGCGTGAGATAGTAAGTACTAGTGAGTCCCACAAGAAAAACCTGCAAGAAAACCAAAGGGTTAGTAGCAAGCACAAACAAATCACACAAGTATCCTTAGGTTTAAAGGCTTGCGTGAAGTTCGTAGCTAAGTACCCTCCCCACTGAAGTTAAGTTGGTTCAACCTGTCCTAGAATAGTAACCGGGTTCTATGGTGCTCATATCCCTGATCTTTCTCGCGAGCATTGTCTTAACATGGCACTCGATCGGCCAGCCAAAAGCATCCCTAGAGTCCAATCTCAATGAGTGTAGCATCGAGTATCAACCGGCTTCAGTCAGGAATCCAAATCCATCTATCTCGCTACTTCCTATAGGCCAAAGTCAAGTTTAACTAGGGTTCTAAGGGCGAGTTAGTTCTTATGACACCACACGGTAGCCAAATGTCTCCTCGATCATATTCAAGGGCCATCAGGTCAAACCAAAGAGTCGCACTAACGGTGGCCACCAGCTCAACCATAACGATACATGTCGTACAGCCTCCATGGTCTAATGCCACATACCTAAGGTACACTAGATCCGGGTGTAGGATCTTTCACACAGTAGAATACCCAAAACAACCTTTAAAGATAAAGCAAACAAGTCAAACAAATTTAAAGTGATCCTAGCTCTAAGGTAACCCCTCTTTTATTCTAAATCATCCCCAGCAGAGTCGCCAGTTCTATAACACGGTGAACTGACTTTTTAATCGAAATGTTGCAGATAGCAAGAGTCGCCACCGACTTTTATTTTATCCAATTGGAAAGGCTAAAAGAACAGGAAAGACCTTTTGAAAGATTTTGAGTTCGGAGGGTAAGTTATACAAAGGGAAGGTGTAAGGCACCCTTTGCATCCATGGTTATCCATGGACTCTTAATTGCTTAGCTCACTTTTAAATTGTTTGAAATGTTTGAAAAGTAGGGTGTGAATAGGAACCTTTTGAAGAAGAACTTTAGCTCGTAAATAAGCGTAGTCTTTTGACAAGTATTTGAAAATTAGTGGAAAAAGAGTTTGAATTTAATTTTGAATTTGAAATAGAGCAAGCAATTAATAGCAACTACCCTAAGTTTGAAAATCGTTCTTTTAGCTTTTCGTGCGAAAGGATCTATCCACGCCATAAGAGGGCAGAAAGCCTTTCAATTGGATGTTTAAGGGTCATCGAGAATAATCGTTCGCCACAAGACCGTCCCATGCCATAGAGAGGGTAGGTAGTCTGAGGGAAGGATATAATAGTCATCTTTTATCTTTAGGCATCATGCGAGGATACCTTAGCAATTGGACAATCATCTTATTTTTTTCGAGGCAACTTCGAGGGAGTTTCAATAACTTTGAAGGCAACATTTGCTTTAGGTATCCTCGGAATCGAGGGACTGGACTATTCTTAGGCAACAAAATTAAGGCAACAAGGCAACAGTAATAAGGCAACAAGGCAACCAGAGGGATTACTCTAAAGGCGTGTGTGTGGCACAATCAGGTGGTTAATTCAGGTATTTTATCTTATAATTAGTGATCTATGTTAATTCAAGGCTTGCACTTTCTAAGATTACTAACCACGCAGTTTGAAATTGCAGAAATTAAAGGCAGGAAAACATAAAGTCCTACGCTATTACAATAAACACCTGCGGGGAAGGGGAAATAAAAGCATAAAATAAGAGGGAACAATAATTGGTTTTAAACGTCTTTGAATGCCTTGACCTTCCTCGAACCCTTGATTGACTCTGAAAATTAAAATGAAAATAATATGGGTGAGTGTAGGAGAGATTCATTGATTATTTGAAGTAAACCCTATTTTGGGTAAAAGGCAAAATAAGAATTAAAATGATATTTAAACAAAAAAAAAAAAGAAAAGAGTTAGAACTTAGCTTTTTGATCTGATGGCGCGTGACTGAATGATCTTGGTTAATCCTGAAAATTAGCCACGAAGAAGAAAAAGTTAGTGCATTAACTGATTTAAACCCTAATTGATTACAAACCCTAAAAAGTTTACAAACCCTAAAGGGTTATTTAAGAAAACTTATTGTGACCCAAAAGGTTTATAAGGTTTAAAAATGCGTTAGTGGAGAACACCTACCTGAAGATTCTAGGGTTTATAAATGAAAGGTTAACAAAAAATTAATTATTAATTTTCAATTAATTAATGAATTAAAAAGATATACAAAAATAACAATTTTTATTGTTTAAAAATAATTATTGATAAAATTAAAAAACAAGTTTTCGATTAAAATAAATAACTATGAAATTATTATGTATAAAAACTAATTTGGTTAAATAAATAAAAATAAATAAAAGAAATAAATTATAATAATAATAAAAAATAAAAGAATATATATAAAAAATTTCATGCAATTAAAAATAAAAACAAAAAAAGAAACTTAGCCTAGATTGGGTGTTGTGCGCTCATGAGGGTACATGGTGTGATGGCTTAAGGAGGTACTTGCAAAAATAAGATAAGAATAAGAATAAGAATAATAATAATATAATAGTAATAATAAAAATAATATAATAAGAATAATAATAGTATAATAGTAATAATAACAATAATAATAGAAGCAATTAACAAAAATATTACTAATAATAATAATTATAATAAAAAAAGGTTAGTAATGATAATAGTTACAATAAAAATAAAAAATATTATAATAAGGATTTGGCCTCATGTAATTTACAATTTTCCCAAGAAATAAAGAAAGGTTCAGAAAGTTAGATCATGGCTAAAAAAAATATTATGATCGTAAAAACATAAATTTAAACTAAAATGTAGCAACAATGGGCAAAACAATGATTTCAAAAAAAAACAAGCCTCAGGTATCATCATTGGCCAAAAATATTGTAATTCTAGATAAAGTATTTGAAAAAGGTTTTTAAAAAAGGGAGTTGAAAGAAAGTGTTTCGAAACATAAAGAGGATGTCAAAAACATAAGAATTTTGATAAAAGGTGGCCTCAAGTATCATCATTGGCCAAAAACTAAAGTTAGTATAAAAACATACATCAAGGGCCCCATATGATAATCATCGGCCAAAAGGTTTTAAAAACAAAAGGTTTATTTTTAGTTTTGACAAAAAGATTTAGAAAAAGTTTTTTATTTAACAAAAAAAAGAAGAAGAGGAGGCATAGGAAATCATTGGCCAAGAACCAAGAAAAAGAAGAACAAAAGATATTGAAGAAACTCGGTGAATTGTTTTGTATGTAGTAATTATGAATGAAGAATGGGGTTGAAGGTGTTAAAAAATAAGGGTTTAGTTGTGAGAGATTGAATTGAGAAATTGGTAATTGTTGTGAATCCATAATGTGTAAAAATTAGTGATATTTATAGTGTAAAGTTAGGTTCAAATAAAAAAGAAGAAAATCAATTAGCATTAATATTATTGACATAACAAAATTATTTGTTTTGATTTTTATCTAATATAGAGAATCAAATCAAATAAATTTTAATGCTAATTGACTTGGACCAAAAGCTAAGCAAAAGTACTATTTTAATTTTTGATCTTTTTTTTAGCTAAAAAATGCCTAAAATAATGAATTACAATTAAAAACTTCTTTTTTTGGATTTTTTTAATATTTTGTGATTTTTGGTGATTTTTTGACTAAAAAATGCATAAAAGTGAAAATTGACTATTTTAAAAAATGCCTATTTAATTAGCGCGAAAATTAAATTAAAATAATAAAAAAAATGCAATTTTTATGATTTTTGAATAATGGAGATAAAATTAGAATTAAAATTAGAAAACAAATTAGTGCGAAAATTAAATTAAAATAATAAAAAAATGCAATTTTTATGATTTTTGAATAATGGAGATAAAATTAGAATTAAAATTAGAAAACAAATAAAAGGGAGAAAAGTTAGAAGTAAGATTCGAGCCCGGGACCTCTCGCTCTTGTACCTTTTAATCTCAAATTCTTACCAACTGTGCTACGTCATTTATTCGAAATAAAATGGCGTTTGTAAGTATATGAGGTCAAATTTTGGGGTATGACAGTGGTTGTGCTCTAAATGAAACACAATGCCTTGATCCTTTTCATGCTTTCATAAAATCAATATAAACAAAAGATTAAGCATAATAAAATCCATTTAAAATAAAGATTGTGGCCTCCAGCAAATATAAACAATGGAAAGCTTCCTCACATTTATGGTTTCCAAACTAAAGTGATTCAATCAACGAGCAAGTAATGCAAAAGAATGAATGGTATGGTAATTGTGCAAATGAAAAGTTTCCTAAACCTGTTATGCTATAAAAAACGATAAATGAGTACCTTGAATGATATGACTTCAAAAACAATATCCTACCATACATTCGCAAGTTGAAACACTCAAGCTTTGGAAAATCACCTCAAAATTCTTCAAATTACCGACAAAATTCGAGTACAAACAACCAATAAAAAAATTAGAAAAATAAAACTAGTATCTAATACTAAATAGCCTTGGTGAAAGTGGGAAAAATGAGTGAACCAAGTGGAATAGGAACCCAACTGGTACAAAGCAAGAAAACAAAATTTTACTATCATCGCTTAGTGGATGACAGAAAAACCTGAAAAATCAGAACAGAAACAGTTGTTCCAATTTTCCTCCACTTCACCTAAATACTTCTTAATCCTAATTATAAACAACATTTACAACCATTGGGGTGCCTCCCAACAAGCGCTTGTTTTACGTCGTTAGCTCGACGCCTTTATTGTTTCGGTGTTTGGAAAGTAGCTTCCTCCAATCATGCCATGGTGATGTCTCACCGCACAAGCCTAAAGAAAGTGTCCTAACTAAAGCACTCAACAAACGTTACAGGTTCAAATATATACAATGATTAAACGAACATAAAAACCAAAGTATACAACTATATACACAAACAAACACATATATACAAGTATGGAAAAAATACAATTATTATCATACAAAAAGAGAAAATTGGTGAATGTTGAATTCATAAATTGAAAAGTGAAGATTTTGAATAACGAACGGGTCCGATCTCAACGTATTTCACCAACAAAGTATACTTGTATGCAAACATATACAAGTAACTATATGGTGAACATAAACAAGTAAACATGTACAAGTAAATATATATACGTGAAACTATACAATATATACGTTATATACAAAGCTCAAAACCATAAAAACTATTGCGATGCAATTCAAGAAACCATCCCCGGCAACGGCGCTATTTTGTTGAATTCAGTATAGGGCAAGCAACAAAAAAGATTTGGAAATATTGATTCGGGAATTATCGTCCTTAGAGATGGAGAGATGTCATTCAACAGTTTCTACGGTCTCGAACTTTGGATTGAATGAGGAAAAAGTAAACAAAGATATAGACAAGAAAAGAATAAACACATTCTTAGAAGAGAAATAACTTATCAAGAATGTAAATAAAGTCACTCTTCACAAACATACACTTACCAACCCGTTATACTCAACCTACGATACTCATCCATGTAATCACGTATCTCTCACATAAGCATCCATTTGTGGAGCATAAATGATATTATCTCACAACTAAGCATGGTTGTTAAAATCTAGATTTAAAACCTAACTTCTATAGATTTCACGTTTCTAAGTCAGCATTTCGTGTTAAATCGCAGGTAAAAATCTTTTTAGGTAAAATCGTATTTCAAAACGATTTTACGTGATTTAAATCGTTCCGAAATCGGTAAAATCGTATAAAATCATGTAAAATCGTTAGAATTTACTCCTGAAATCCGGAACGATTTGGTGGATAATTTATGTAGTTTAATACAAGTTTGTGAATATTACACTTTATCATGATTATATAGTATTTTTTGCTTTATAATTAAGTTAAAATTTTGAATAATTAGTGCATTTATAATATTATACAAGTATACATATGTCGTATATATAAATTTAATATAATTTTAATATGAGGTAAACTCTATGATTTTACGTTTCGATTTTACGTTTCGATTTTACCTAGGTAAAACGAGTCAAGGTAAAAACTCGATTCTGACAACCTTGCAACTAAGGTTATCTCTAACGCGAAGTCGCGAGAACATCCGTATTCTCGCGTCAACAATCTCTCGGGCGCCGCTCAAACACGAAAGCATTAAGTACAGATACCCACAGTGAATGCTAGATTTAAACTATCTCTAGAGTTCAGAACCAACAGATTATCATCCTAGATAAGGATTCAAGAAGTTTATCTCTAAAGCAACCCAAATCCCCAGCATATCGCAAAAATCCAAAACAACATCAACACAGATTTGTAAAGCAAGTTAAACATAACATTATAATCAGTAAATATACATAAGATTCGAGTAAATATACAAACAAACCCAACACAAACAAATACACAGAGAATAGAAGAGATAAACCAAACATCTCGCAGGTTGTCAGCTCCGGCTGATGAGAAATCCACCTCCGATCTTCTAAGTGCATGACCCGGTGTTATTTTCTAAGTCAATCCTACTCTAAGAATGAAGTTGATGGTGTTAGGTCTCAAAAATACCCAACACATAACCTAAAAATGTGATTTTTCCTCTTTTTAACAAGTCTTAAAATTCGCAGGTCCGCTTAGCGGCACATAGTTCGTTTAGCAGAATCTGCTAAAAATTAGATTTTGTTTTCCCCATAACTCGAGAACCATGACTCCGGATTGCGCCCAGTTCGAAGCGTTGGAAAGCTTATTAAATGCTCTATCCAATAATAATTGAATGGAAACCAAAATGATGATTTTGTTCATCCTTATTTTGACCATATGGAAGTCCGCTTGACGGTGGCTAAGTGGGCTTACACCAAAACTGCGAAATCGAAGTCGTGCCTTTGACACTTTATTCCTCAAGGCTCCAATAAGCATGAATACCTATAAAAATAAAGGAAAAACTATCAAATGGTATAAAAGTATATCAAAATACAACTATTCACAAAGTATACGTATTTATACACAAAACGGGAAATTATTCAAACGGAGTTAACAAAAGTCTCGATAACTGCCACTATTTACATACACAAAACATGTACATTTTGGCACTTATCAAACTCTCCCCAACTTGAAACTTTGTTTGTCCTCAAACAATGTCAATTAAATCAAAGAATCAAAAGTAATAAACGAAACGAATCCTAAGCACAAAAAGCATACAAAACATTCTAACAAAATACATGCTCACATCATGAATCACACCTAGCGAAAATTCATCAATGGATGTAGAACACACAAAGGCGAAGGACTTTTAACACTCATCCAACAATCTTGCAAACAAAAGATTAAATTATGTATTCATCCAAAAATCACATTGAAGATACAGAAGCAAGAATCACAAGGGCTTTACAAGGTTGTGATGGGGTTTGGTTAACAAACAAAGGATAAGTCTAAAAGCTAATCGAAACAAAAACTTGCCTAAACCTAAGGGAGTGATCAATCCACAAAGTTCCAAACAACAAAATCTCGATTAAACTTCCTCCTTAACCATAAGTTTCTTAACCAATCAAAATACTTATTAGTACAATTATTCGCTTCTCTTTTCTTTTTGTTTTTCAAAACTTTTTCACATTTTTTCTTTCTTTTCTTTTCATTTTTTTTCTTTTCTTTTCAACCTCATAGTAACAACCACATAAGTAGCAACCATTTTTCTTCCCAACTTGAATTCAACCACGTCCTAATGTGAATACTCTCTACTTTCTAAGGCAAGGTAAAAATTCAAACCAAAAATCATGGTTGAGGGTTCAAGAAAACAAAGAATCAATCATCCATGCAAATATGAGAACTAAACACTCAAAGATATGCATTTAGCAAAAACAACATGGACATTGACAAAAAGTCTCAAAAGGGTTAACAAATGATCACACACTCACAAGGTCAATTGACTATTTGGTTATGGTGGTTGTGCTCAAAATGAAACAAAATGCCTTGATCCTTTTCATGCTTTCATAAAATCAATATAAACAAAAGATTAAGCATAATAAAATCCAGTTAAAATAAAGATTGTGGCCTCCAGCATATGTAAACAATGGAAAGCTTCCTCACATTTATGGTTTGCAAACTAAAGTGATTCAATCAACAAGCAAGTAATGCAAAAGAATGAATGGTGTGGACCTCCGTTTTCGGCCATACCTCTCGCGGAGAGATACGTGAACTGACTCTTTTTTGTTTCTGCTTTCGTATTTGAAAAATCAGAGAGTCGCCACCAACCTTTTATTTTATCCAATTAAGGAAAGGTTTATAAAAGAAACAGAAAAAAGACCTTTAAGAAATTCTGGGTAAGGGGGTAGGTTATACAAAGGGAAGGTGTTAGCACCCTTTGGATCCATGGTTATCCATGGGCTCTTTAATTTGCTTAGCTCACTTGTTTTCGATCACTTTTCAATTGCTTTAAAATGCTCGTATGTGGTTTGAGATACCTTTGTAAATTGACTTTGTAATGATCCTTGTGCGGATGTATACAAAGTGTTTTTATCTTTCAAAAGATGTTTTTGAAAAAAGAATGTTAACTTCGTAATGATCCTTGTTTGGATATATACAAAGTATTGTCTTTTTAGAAAGTTTTGTTTTGAAAAACAATGATATATGAGAATTTTGTTTGTTTTGATTTGAGCAAGCAAATTAGGAGGTCTACCCTGGGTTATAAGGTCTTTATCCTATTTCCTTTAAAAATCTATCCTTTCACCGGATATAAACAAAAGTTTGATTTTGCGTTTGAAATAACAGAATTTGACTTTGATTTTGAAAAGAATGAGAAGGGATTACCTTAAGAGGTGCAAGTGTGATTGTGTTTGGATTCAGATATTTTATCTCTGAAGTTAGTGATCTAACGATTCAATTTTATCTTTGGCATACACGCAGTTTATATGTGCTGGAATTTAAAATGCGGAAAGTAAATCTACGCTACTACATCGAGTGTGCAGAAAATGTAAACTACGCCTATTTACATGAGTTTGACAACCTATACATTTATCTAGGAATTTAAATTGCAAAAAAATAAAAGAAATGTTTTTGTATTTTTTGATGATTTATTTTAATTATAATTAATGCATGATTAATTAAATTAAAATGAGGAAAAAAGATGAAAATAGATTTAAACCTAGAAATTGAGTTCAAAATATGTTCAAAATGTTTGTTAATTAATTTTAAAACAAAACTAATTTTTTTGGAATTTTTGAAATTGATTTGAAATTTATTAAGTTAATTAATACATAATTATACAAATAATTTCACAAATAATTAAAACTTAAAGAGAAAATTATTCTAAATATGTACAAAATTAGCCTATAATATTATAAACAATAATTAATATAAAGAACAAATTTTTTTATGATTTTTGATTGGTTAAAAATAATTAAAAGATAAATATATGCATATTATCTAATTAATTATACAAAATATTTAAATTATGAAGAAAAATAAAATATTTTTATATAAAAATAAAACATTATTTTAGAAACTTAAAAATATTTTTTATGTATTTTTTGGATTTTTAAAACTATTTTTAATTAATTTTATAAAGAAATTAAAATAAAATAGAAAATAAAATAAGGCCTGATCCTGTGTGGTTGATCTGAGGGCCTATGGCATGGGGAGTGTGTTTTGGTGCGTTAGATGAAGAATTGGTGGAGATCTATGGCCTAGATGCGTGGATACATGGTACACGTGGTTAGAGGTGCAACATGTGATCATTCAGAGTTTGAAAGTCCAACGTGGGACCCACGAAAGCTGACTGGCGAATGAAAGTGAAAGAAATGGCCACGCGTGCGGTCAACATGTCAACCTCACTATTCATCATCTTTCTCCTTGGTACCTGCGGATTTTCTTGCAGACTTACCTGCGGATTTTCCTGCGGATTTTCTTTCAGATTTCCATGCATTTGAAAACCTACAAAAACAGCTATGAACAAAAAGCAAAAGGGACCCAGATCGACTTAAAATGACCTCCTGAACACGATGGTGGCGTTAGTTTTGCTATTTGAGTGCTGTAGCTACGGATTCGAAGAGATTAAAGTTTGAACATGCATGAACACTCATCAATGGTATTGAGCAATTTTCACGTGGAAACCAACATGTTAAAGCCCAGACCTGCCCTATGGGACCTCATGAACTCATTAGAATGATTAGATTACATTGAGGTTGATTAAATATAGGAAAATGAAAATTAATTATGTATGAATATGAAGAACACTATGCACGTGTTACGACTCTCATGGGACCATATTAAGGGTTCATTCTTACTCTATATGATCTCAGAAGATGAATGGAAAGCTTATTTTGTATTGATATTGATTGGAAATATGAAAATGAAAATTACAAAGTTTGGAGATTTTTTGATAATTTTGTGAAGTTGATGGCTATCTCTCTTGCTATATTTCGTGTCTCTTCTTGTTGTTGATGTATGCCAAGCTATTTATAGGCCAAGAGTGCTTAGAAACTAAGCCAAGAAGTATTGATTGTCTTTGTTGAATTCTTGATTTTTAAATATTAAAAATCTTTGAATTGTTGACCAAGTCTTGCTTCTCTTCAATGCTCTTGCCTTGTACTTCAATCTTTTGCAGCAAATTAAAGATTCTTGGATGACTCATGCTTAGAAACTAAGATATCCATTATCCTTCCATTTTCCATTTTCATTTAATCTTAAAATAGGATAAAATTAAACCAAAAATGGATAAAAATGGTGTGGGCTTTGTCTTGGTCGTGGGAGGCCCATAATATCATGGCAAATATGTTTGAACTATGAAAACTTGGCCCCATTTGGAAAAAATACATTTTTGAGCAATGTTGGTTTTATGCATTTTCCCAAAATTTAGCCAACTTCAACAAGGTGTAAATCCTTAAATTTTTGTCATATGAAGGAGATCTTGCACTTTTTGGAAACCTCAAAGAGTCCTCTAACCAATGTCTTTGGTATCATGTCAAAATGGTTTTTGATGCTCCTTGTGTGTCCTTTTGAAAAAAGTGTCTTTTTGTTGACTTTGGAAATAACCTGTAATGTCTTTGTCCATATTTTTCAAATGGTGAATCTAATGACCATGGGACCAATTGCATTTGAAAGATAATTTAATTTCCTTCAAAATGAGCTTTGGTTTGAATTTTTTGGATGAAGGATGAGAGAGTTATGACCAGCCAAAGTTCAGTTGACTTTTCAGGTAAAAACCCTAATTCTGAATCTTAGGGTTTTGTTGAATCCTTTGACAAAATATGAATGTTGACAAAAAATTTCATTTTTGACTGTCTGTTGACTTTTTTGGTCAAACGGGTCGTCTGTTGACTGTTTGAGCTGCTGACGGTGCGTATGAGTGAATTGAAGTTTGAAAATTTGTATGATGGTACTTTGAGATATATGGAGGTCCATGAAATCCATTTGAGGTCTCAAAAACTTGTTTCTCCTGAAAAAACAAGAAACCCTAATTAGGGACTGTTTGTGTAGGAGACAGTTAAGCGTACCTGATTTTTGTGCAGTGCTGAGTCTCTGCTAATCATGTGATATTTAGAAGACTTATAGGACAAAAATCTTGGAATTTTGAAATGCAAAAGTTTGATTTGATTGATGGTACAAAACACTGAGAATTGTATTGTCAGCAGTTTGACTGTCAACTGACTGTTAATGTAGCAGTTAGAGTGAAAAATCAACAATCAAAGTTAATTTTCTTTTTGTTGTTTTTGTTTTATGTGAAAAATGAAAGTTTATTTACAAGACTTGTTAAAAAACACAGACATAATAAATAACTAATATTTACTGTACGCGAGCAAAATTACCGATAATAACCCTGAAAAACATTTACTGCACAGAAAAATAAATATTTGACTGGCAGAAAACACACAAACTATTATCTTAATAATTAAGCAACATTATGACAAATAGTACAACATTTAATACTGACAGTACAAATATTACATACTATAATGAACAGTACGACGAGTAAACGGTACGTTTAAGAAAATAGGAGATACAACAAACTTTAAGAATGATGATTGATAACCCATGCTACAAATAATAGCGTGTAGATGATTGGGAATGCAAGCATCCCAGGTCCACAGTCTTCAGGGCTATATAGACAAAAGAAAGACATGATTACCACCACGACGGTGATGACCATAAGAAAACACGTTTCCCACCGCTTCGCCATTTTGTCGGGGAAGAAGAAAGAATGGATATGAAGTAGGAATTTGAGAGATGAGTTAGAATTTGATGTGAGATTTTATGGAAAAAATGAGATGTATTTATAGAATGAAAGAAGGATAGAGACGTTGGGGAATGAAGTGATTCCGTACAAAAGGAAAATTTGAGTGGAAGTAAGATTTGAAAGAGAGTGTATGATAGTGTTGGGAAAAAGAGAGTAGAATAAAGTTAGGATTTGATTTTTTGAAAAAGAGATTTGAAAAGATTTTGAAAATAATGGAATATAGTACAAAATTAGTGGGAAACAAAAGATAATAATAATCTACTTGTTACCAGTACAGTCTGAGTTTCCTGATTCTGCGCCTGCAAAAGATTTAACTCTGTACCAATTGTGTCAGTACTATTTATCTGTAAATAAATATCAAATAAATAGCATGCGTGAAGTAATAAACAGTATTTGGCGTTTGCGTAAGAATAAATTCAACTGCAAGCCAAAATACTGTATAAGAAAAAAATTCTAAAAACTAAGTATTTCATATGTCAGGATATTTATGAAATAAAAATCCATGATTATATGAGATTCTTAATTTTTAGATTGGAGTTTTCTTGAAAAAAGATGCGGGCAAATTTTGGGGTATAACAGTTGCCCCTATTCAATCTTCTTAAACCTGAGGAGATTGTCTGAAATCTGAAGGTAGAAGATGATTGAATATTTAGATGCCCTGAAAATTTGCACTTACCTTGATCGGAAGAGATGTTGAAAGTTGCATTTGAATGTTGTCTGCGAAATGTTGTTGGCAGATTGAAACATTACCTGAGATGGGTTTTCAGATGCCACCTGGAAAATGTGTTGATGGTTTGTTCATCAGAATGAATCCATTGATTATATCTTGATGAACGATTTGAAAACCGCTGCGTTGACTGTTTTGGAACCGTCCAAGGTTACCGCTTTAAGTCTTGGAGGATGATCGTTACGGAACTTGTCCAAAGTTTTTCTGTTTTAGATTTTGGAAGTTGATCATTGTGGAACCGTCTGAGGTATCAGCTTTAGATCTTTGATGGTAGATCGTTCTGGAACCGTCCGAGGTATCGACTTTAGATATGCGATGCTAGATCGTTTTGGAACCGTCTGAGGTACCAGCTTTAGATCTGCGATGCTAGATCGTTTTGGAACCGTCTGAAGTATCAGCTTTAGATCTTCGATGGTAGATCGTTCTGGAACCGTCTGAGGTATCAACTTTAAATCTACGATGTTTGTTTTTTGAGTTAAAAAGTGATCAGAATGAATCTTCGGCTTGATTATATCTGAGAGAACTGTTCATGAAATTCAGGTGAACACTGCATGTGATTGAGAACATCTTCGTTGAAGATATCCGTCTTCCTGAAAAATCAAGTTAGTGATATGCCATGTTTATGATGCATGTAATGTAAGATATTCTCAAGCTAAAGGAGAAATATGCATGTGATGTTGTGTATGAATATGCGTATGATGTATGATGTATGATGTATGATGTGAGCGTGTCAAGCTTCTAGTTGGGAAAATAAATTCCCACTAGTCATCTGGACATGAATGTATTGTGATTGTTGATGATTTTTTCTTGTTTGAGTACCCTTGGCTGGGGACCTTCTTTGAGAACCATGGTTCTCTTTTGAAGGATCTTCAAATACCGCTTGGGGATGAAAGGTAATTGGAAGTTCTGATTTCGATGCCCTTTTTAAGTGGGAGTGAGGAAGATGCATAATCCTCCGATGCACCATCTGACCAAGTCTTGGTGTGGAGATCACACCTTCTGGAGATAGTAATCTGGAACAGCCCTGCTGGGGGATAAGATTTCTTGAGTCACTTCTTTTGGGAGAGAAAATCTTATTGAGGAATTTGCTGAGAAATGTGTTTCTCGTGGGGATTTCTCTTCTGATGATGTCCAGATGATTGGGACATTACCTGAATGCTATTCCTGTTTTTCCTGGTAAACATCAATCATATTCAAATGCACATGTTCATTCAAAATTATCATTGGGACGTTTACGTATCCAAAACAGAAAAAGTGAAAATGTTGATTTTGAGCCTAAGCTGCATCGATTTTTTTTGAAAAAGAGCCATGATAGGCTGATTAGTACAAGGAGACAAAAAATCCTAGTAGTAGGAAATTGTCATAAAGTTTTGAAAATTTTTTATAAAGATAAATAGCTATGTGAAAATAATTCAGTCAAGTTTCGATTCTGCTATTGCCAATCTGTCTTCGAGCATCTCATCCCTCACTTGTTGGAAGAAAGTAATTGGACTGATCGGTGTCTTTGATGTGTTGAATCTTGACGGTGAGTAGGCAGCTGAACGGAACATAGTTGTACGCTTATATTCCCTAACTTTTGCCTAGGCTGCCTTTTCAGGTTTTCAGCCTACCGGGATAGCTATTTTTTTTGGTCTCTAACTTTTGCCTGGATCGCCCTTTCGGGTTTTCAATCCACCGAGACGCTCATTTTTTTTCCTAAGTCGCCCTTTCAGGTTTTCAACTTAGCGAGCGGTTTTTTAAGCGAAGTACTTTTTGACTATGTCCGCATTCACAGGGTGTGGGAAATCCTCGCCATCCATAGTGGTAAGCAACATGGCACCGCCGAAGAATATTTTCTTGATTACGAATGGTCCCTCATAGGTGGGAGTCCATTTGCCTCTTGGATCACCTTGTGGTAAGATGATGCGTTTGACAACCAAGCCACCAGTTTGGTATGCTTGACTTTTGACTTTTTTGTTGAAGGCTTTGATCATACGCTTTTGGTATAGCTGACCATGACAAATAGCTGCGAGCCTCTTCTCATCAATCAAGTTTATCTGGTCTAACCGTGTTTGAATCCAATCGTCTTCGTCTAGATCGGCTTCTTTCATAATCCTTAGGGAAGGAATTTGAATTTCAATTGGAAGAACTGCCTCCATACCATAGACTAAGGAGAATGGAGTTGCCCCTGTTGAAGTACGCGCTGATGTGCGATAACCATGAAGAGCAAAAGGTAACATCTCATGCCAGTCTTTGTAGGTTACTGTCATTTTTTGTATGATTTTCTTGATGTTTTTATTGGCATCTTCCACTGCGCCATTCATCTTTGGTCGATATGGGGAGGAGTTATGATGTTTGATCTTGAACTGTGTGCAGAGTTCAGTAATCATTTTGTTATTTAAATTTGTGCCATTGTTTGTGATGATCCTTTCGGGAATGCCATACCGACAAATGGGATTGTACTTGATGAATCGGGCCACGACATTCTTGGTGACAGAAGCAAATGAAGCTGCTTCTACCCATTTTGTGAAGTAATCAATAGCGACCAGGATAAAGCAATGTCCGTTGGAGGCAGTAGGTTTGATTTCTCCAATCATATCAATACCCCACATTGCAAAAGGCCAAGGAGCCGTCAGGACGTTTAACGGGACTGGAGGTACATGTACCTTGTCAGCATATATCTGGCATTTGTCATTCCACCTTTCCACATGATCTTTCTTCAATAGTTTGAAGATCGGCACACAAGTAGTAGTCATGTGGGCAATAAATCTGGCGATGTAATTCAGACATCCCAAGAATCCTCTTACTTATTTCTCAGTACGGGGTATAGGCATTTCTTGAATGGCTTTGACCTTGGCGGGATCAACCTCAATACCTTTGCTGCTGACGATGAAACCTAAGAGTTTGCCGGATCTTACTCCAAAGGTACACTTATTTGGATTCAGTCGCAACCTGTATTTCTTGAGTCTGTCAAACAGCTTGTGTAGATGACCCAGATGTTCTTCCTCGGTGTTGGATTTTGCAATCATATCATCGACATACACCTCTATCTCCTGATGAATCATATCATGGAACAGAGCTATCATTGCACGTTGATAGGTTGCTCCTGCATTCTTTAAACCAAAGGGCATTACTTTGTAACAAAAGGTTCCCCAGGGTGTTGTGAAGGTTATTTTTTCCATGTCTTCGGGTGCCATCTTGATTTGATTGTACCCTGAGAATCCATCCATAAAGGAGAATACCTTGCATTGTACGGTATTGTCAACCAGTACATCGATGTGTGGTAAAGGGAAATCATCTTTGGGGCTTGCCCGGTTCAGATCTCTGTAGTCTATGCACATTCTGACTTTCCCGTCTTTTTTGGGCACAGGCACGATGTTAGCTATCCAAGGAGGAT